>NC_083099.1:141958614-142270114 GCF_949774975.1 Lagenorhynchus albirostris | reverse complement strand
GAAGACATAGAGATGGTGGACAGACACATGAAAAGATGTTCAACATCAATAATCACCAGGAAAATGCAAATCAAAACCATCATGAGGTATTACCTCACACCTGTCAGAATGGCTATTATCAAAAAGAACACAAATAACACATGTTGGTGAGGGTGTGGAGAAAGGGGAACCCTTGTGCACTGTTGGTGGGAATGTAAATTGGTGCAGCCACTATGGAAAACAGTATGGAGGTTCCTCACAAAATTAAAAATAGAACTACCATTTGATCCAGCAATTCTGCTTCTGGGTATTTACCCAAAGGAAACAAAAACACGAATTGGAAAAAAATATATGCACTGCTGTGTTCATTGCAGCATTGTTTACAGTAGCCAAGATATGGAAGCAACTTGTGTCCATCAGCAGATGAATGGATAAAGGAGATGTTGTGTATATATGCAATGGAATATTATTCAGCCATAGAAAGGAATGGAATCTTGCCATTTGTGACAACTTGAGTGGACCCTGAGGATATTATGCTAAGTAAAATAAGTCAGACAGAGAAAGACAAACACAAAAATGAAAGAAATATTTCACTTACACGTGGAATCTAAAAAACAAAACAAATGAGCAAACATAACAAAACAGAAAAAGACTCATAGATATAGAGAACACATGGATGGTTGCCAGAGGGGAGGGGGGTGAGGGTTGGGTGAAATGGGTGAAGGAGATTAACGGGTACAAAATTCCAGCTGTAAAATAAATAAGGCATGGGGATGTAATGTACAGCACAAATATAGTCAATAATACAGTAATAAGTTTGTATGGGGACAGTTGCTAACTAGACCTATCCCAGTGATTGTTTCATAATATATTTAAATGTCGAATCACTCTGTTGTACGCCTGAAACTAACATAATATTGTACGTCTGCTATACTTCAATAAAAAAACAATGTTCTATAGGAAAAAAGAATAAGAAGTCATCAAGTTCTTCAGATTTCAGTCTATAATGGTATCATGGCACATAATCATTTGTTAGTTTAAATAAACCCATATAACTTCACTAAATTTACCCTGTTATACATAAAATAATACTCCAATTAAAAAAAAAAAGAAAGTAGTGGTAACTCACGTATTGAAGATCCAAGCTGTGAAAAGTTGAAAGATTTCATATGTGATCATCTCAGTTTTGAAAACTTGACTTTGGGGTCAATGCACTTTAGCCTGTTGTGGTTTCCTTCTGCTAGCTTGCTGGGAAAGACTTGCTGTCTTACATCTTTCAAAGGGTCCTGGATAATACTAATGGTGGGGAGTTACTCGGTGTGTGCTGGGTCCTGACCCTGTTCTAAACCTGTTCCCTACGCTTACTTGCTTTATCGTTACAGCACCCCTACGACACAGGGTTTACCACTAGTTCCAGTCGCAGATGAGGAAACCGACTTGTGAAAGTGACGAGATTTTCCCAAGACCACACGTCGGGCCAGTGGGGTACATCATACCAGCAGGAATTAAAGCAGTAAACTAATTGCAAAGCTACATTCTTTCACATTTGAGTCCAAAGGGACTTTGTGCCACCAGTTTGAACCCATCTGAGATGTAGTAGTGATTCAAAGTCGTGATCGACTTTGTCCTCTAGAAACGTTTGGTTCCCATGGAGCCGTTTGCTGGCTTAAGGTTCTCGAGTAAAGCGGTTTGTCATCTTGTTCCTTTTCTCCTGTGCCTACAACAGCTTGACACCTACCTCACACCTGGCAGCCAGGCCACAGCAGGAGCCGGGAGAGAAGGCCATGGCTGGAGCGTCCCTAACCTGCAGCCCAGCCACAGCCAGAGGAACACACCATAGATGAGGTGGGCTGCCTCCCCTGACGGCTCAGACCTGAAGAAGCAGCTGTGGGGCATCCGTGTCCCGAGGTAGTAAATGAGGGAGCCCCACCTGCGCCCAGACGTCCAGGACAGTGGCTGGGAAACAGCTCCTCTCCTTCTCTCTCTCTCTCTTTCTCTGTCTCTTTCTCTCTCCCTCTCTTTCTGGTACTTTAGTATTTGATATGGCTGTATTTAAATATGTTTATAAGAATTGCAGAAGACCTAACAATATTATAGAAAGCTTGGAAACAGAGTATTAAAAATTGGTCCGGGGCTTCCCAGGTGGCGCAGTGGTTAAGAATCCGCCGGCCAATGCAGGGGACACAGGTTCGATCCCTGGTCCGGGAAGATCCCACATGCCGCGGAGCAACTAAGCCCGTGCACCACAAGTACTGAAGCCCATGCGCCTAGAGCCCGTGCTCCACAACAAGAGAAGCCACCGCAGTGAGAAGCCCGCGTACTGCAACAAAGAGTAGCCCCCGCTCGCCGCAACTAGAGAAAGCCCGCGTGCAGCAACGAAGACCCAACACAGCCAAAAATAAATAAATAAAATAAATAAATTAAAAAAAAAATTGGTCAACAACTTGAATACTGTAATTGGCTACAAAATCTGTTAGTTGCCTCCCTTCTCTAATAGGAGGGCTTCTGGCCGGGAGCTGAGGAATCTGCTGAAGTCTATCTCCTCCAATTCTCACCTGGAGAGACCACCTGGGCTGTGCAGGAAGATGCCAGGACGGTCTGGCTGTGGATCCCCCGCCCTGTCACCCTGTCCCACAGCCCAGCCCGGGAGCCACTGCTGGTGGAAGACGTTCCAGGCGTGGGCGCAGCTGTACTGGTCTCAATGTCCAAAGGCTTCTCTGCGAGAATTTCCCAACAGCAGCCGTGGGGCTGGGATACTTCTGCGGGAGCCAAGCCCTGATCTAACGGGCAGGGGCAGGTGCATTTTCCGATGGCCTGGCCACCAGCACCGGGGAGGCAAAGGGACGTGCTAGCAGTAAGCAAGAAGAATCCAGTTTCTGCTGCAGAATCGTAAACAACACTGGCTTCCAATCAATTAACTTAGGCTACTTACTCGCTGGGCCACGTTTTCCCCACAGCGTGAAAAATCCTGCCTGGCTTGTTGCGTCTCAGTGACTTGCAACACAACGTCCTCTGTGTCTGGCCCAGCTCCGCACCAAGAACTGTGGCCTGTCCCACCTGCTTGGGAGCAACTTCTGGAGACTGGCTACCCTTTATTCACCTGCACATCCCAATATCCAGACCAGGACCCAGAAGCTGCTCATGGACACGAGCGGAGTGACCGAATGATGACTATGAAATAAATGCACCACCTCCATGGACTATACCTGAAGCCACTGTTTCATAAACCAGCACAAATTATGTATGGAAGTAGGTGAAAATCAACCTAATGATAACATTTATAATTTAAAATTATGACGTATTTAAAAGCACATCCATATTTCTCCCCTTAAAAGTACAAAATAACTGCCTGATGTGTGAAAACCAAACCCTGCTACATGTCTACACTGTGTTCTGGCCTGCCGTGGAGTGATCGAAATTCTGTAAAAAATTATGACCCAGAGTCTAGTTCACAGAACAATGGTCAAAGTGATATCACTAAGGGGTGAGAAACGACAAGAGAGAGAATTTATTTTAAGAATGAAAAGAAAACAATACTGATGCTCTTTAAAATCCATCCACTAAGCATTGATATCATGTTTTCAGACTTGGGGAAATGGACTCTTAAGACATAATTTTTTTTTGTGTGTGTGGTACGCGGGCCTCTCACTGTTGTGGCCTCTCCCGTTGCGGAGCACAGGCTCCGGACGCGCAGGCTCAGCGGTCATGGCTCACGGGCCCAGCCGCTCCGCGGCATGTGGGATCTTCCCAGACCGGGGCACGAACCCGCGTCCCCTGCATCGGCAGGCGGACTCTCAACCACTGCGCCACCAGGGAAGCCCTTAAGACATAATTTTTATATCAGGGTGTTTGTTTTTCTTTCTTTTTTTTTTTTTACTGTTTTACCCTTTCTTTCCTTTTCATCTTAGGTGCAAACTAGAAGCTTCCACTGGCCCTCACTTCCTTGCTGGAGTGAGAGCGGCGAGGGAGGAAGAGCTGGGGTCTGCTGTCTAGCCCACATGTGCCTTGGCCTCTTGCTGACATCCCTCTTCTCCAGGAGCGGCTGGTGTGGGGATGCAGTTGCCACATCTGCACGATTCCCTGTATTCCCTCCTCAGGCCCCGGTGGCAGGGGCGGGGGGCCGGCCTGGCCCCAGGCAGGAGGCCCCCAGGTTGGTACATTAAAAGGTGTTCCCAACACAGTATTAAAACTTAGTGCTCATTTCCTGCAGACTCCAGAGGACAAGGCAAGGAAAGGGAAGGGATGGAGTTGGGGACCATCCCTGGGTCCAGACCGCTGCTTGTTTATCACGCCCACCCTCAGAGAACTTCAAGGGAAACCTAGGCGCTTCCCAGGCCTGGCCACCAGGGGGCGCTCTGGGGAGGGCACCCACTCCCACCCCTTCCGCCTGGTCACTGGAAAATTCCAGATTCTCTCCCAGGTCCCGGACGGACAGCTGTCTGCTGGGACTGTGACGCTGGGTCCACAGCTCGCCTTCCTCCTGGCCTGTGAGAGGGCTGCCTGCCGCCAGGCCAGAGCCAGAGCTTCTTCCTGTCCCCATCCCCGGGGTGCCCACCGTGACTCAGTGCTGGCCACAGGGCAGGATGGATGCCAGACGGGCGGCAGGGCCCAGGGCGAGATTCCAGAGTCTGTACCCATTTCAACCAGAGCAGGAGTCAGGCCTTCAGCTGTGAAGTTGTGAGGACACCCCTGCAGTCCCCAGCTTCCCTGAGGCTGAAGCCAGAGTGCCTCCATGGGCCTCCGTGCGGGAGGCGGTTATCTTCTAGGTGCAGTCACATCCGGGAGGGGCGGGGGGCTGGGGTTTCCGTTTAACCACTTTCCATCACCAACCACACAGAGGGCTGCTGAGAAAAGGAACCATGAAAATGATTGTTTAAAGTTATGCTTGGTTCATGGAGCCCAAAGAACTATGATTTCAGAAACATTCTTATCGGGCTAATATATATGTTTTTTAACACCTTTATTGGAGTATAACTGCTTTACAATGGTGTGTTAGTTTCTGCTGTATAACAAAGTGAATCAGCTATACTTATACATATATCCCCATATCTCCTCCCTCTTGCGTCTCCCTCCCTCCCACCCTCCCTATCTCACCCTCTAGGTGGTCACAAAGCACCGAGCTGATCTCCCTGTGCTATGCGGCTGCTTCCCACTAGCTATCTATTTTACATTTGGTAGTGTATATATGTCCATGCCACTCTCTCACTTCGTCCCAGCTTACCCTTCCCCCTCCTCGTGTCCTCAAGTCCATTCTCTATGTCTGCGTCTTTATTCCTGTCCTGCCCCTAGGTTCTTCAGAGCCACTTTATTTTTTAGATTCCATATATATGTGTGAGCATATGGTATTTGTTTTTCTCTTTCTGACTTACTTCACTCTGTATGACAGACTCTAGGTCCATCCACCTCACTACAAGTAACTCAATTTCATTTCTTTTTATGGCTGAGTAATATTCCATTGTATTCATGTGCCACATCTTCTTTATCCATTCTTCTGTCAATAGACACTTAGGTTGCTTCCATCTCCGGGCTATTGTAAATAGAGCTGCAGTGAACATTTTGGTACATGATTCTTTTTGAATTATGGTTTTCTCAGGGCATATGCCCAGTAGTGGGATTGCTGGGTCGTATGGTAGTTCTATTTTTAGTTTTTTAAGAAACCTCCATACTGTTCTCCATAGTGGCTGCATCAATTTACATTCCCACCAACAGTGCAAGAGGGTTCACTTTTCTCCACACCCTCTCCAGCATTTACTGTTTCTGGATTTTTTGATGATGGCCACTCTGACTGGTGTGAGATGATACCTCATTGTAGTTTTGATTTGCAGTTCTCTAATTATTAGTGATGTTGAGCATCCTTTCATGTGTTTGTTGGCAATCTGTATATCTTCTTTGCAGAAATGTCTGTTTAGGTCTTCTGCCCATTTGTGGATTGGGTTGTTTGTTTTTTTGATATTGAGCTGCATGAGCTCCTTGTAAATGTTGGAGATTAATCCTTTGTCAATTGCTTCTTTTGCAAATATTT
Organism: Lagenorhynchus albirostris; assembly: GCF_949774975.1. NCBI lineage: Eukaryota > Metazoa > Chordata > Mammalia > Artiodactyla > Delphinidae > Lagenorhynchus > Lagenorhynchus albirostris. The sequence goes on along the minus strand of NC_083099.1, from coordinate 142,264,113 downwards.
TCTCCCATTCTGAGGGTTGTCTTTTGGTCCTGTTTATGGTTTCCTTTGCTGTGCAAAAGCTTTTAAGTTTCATTAGGTCCCATTTGTTTATTTTTGTTTTTATTTCCATTCCTCTAGGAGGTGGGTCAAAAAGGATCTTGCTGTGATTTATGTCATAGAGTGTTCTGCCTATGTTTTCCTCTAAGAGTTTGATAGTGTTTGGCCTTACATTTAGGTCTTTAATCCATTTTGAGTTTATTTTTGTGTATGGTGTTAGGGAGTTTTATAATTTCATTCTTTTATATGTAGCTGTCCAGTTTTCCCAGCACCACTTCTTCAAGAGGCTGTCTTTTCTCCACTGTACATTCTTGCCTGCTTTATCAAAACTAAGGTGACCATATGTGTGTGGGTTTACCTCTGGGCTTTCTATCCTGTTTCGTTGATCTATATTTCTGTTTTTGTGCCAGTACCATACTGTCTTGATTACTGTAGCTTTGTAGTATAGTCTGAAGTCAGGGAGCCTGATTCTCCCAGCTCCAGTTTTCTTTCTCAAGATTGCTTTGGCTATTCGGGGTCTTTTTTGTTTCCATACAAACTGTGAAATTTTTTGTTCTAGTTCTGTGAAAAATGCCACTAGTAGTTTGATAGGGATTGCATTGAATTTGTAGATTGCTTTGGGTAGTAGAGTCATTTTCACATGTTGATTCTTCCAATCCAAGAACATGGTATATCTCTCCATCTGTTGGTACCATCTTTAATTTCTTTCATCAGTGTCTTATAGCTTTCTGCATACACGTCTTTTGTCTCCTTAGGTAGGTTTATTCAGAGGTATTTTATTCTTTTTGTTGCAATGGTAAATGGGACTGTTTCCTTAATTTCTTTTTCAGATTTTTCATCATTAGTGTATAGGAATGCAAGAGATTTCTGTGCATTAATTTTGTATCCTGCTACTTTATGAAATTCATTGATTAGCTCTAGTAGTTTTCTGGTGGCATCTTTAGGATTCTCTATGTATAGTATCATGTCATCTGCAAACAGTGACAGCTTTACTTCTCCTTTTCTGATTTGGATTCCTTTTATTTCCTTTTCTTCTCTGATTGCTGTGGCTAAAACTTCCAAAACTGTGTTGAATGACAGAGATGAGAGTGGACAACCTTGTCTTGTTCCTGATCTTAGAGGAAATGGTTGCAGTTTTTTCATCATTGAGAACAATGTTGGCTGTGGTTTTTTCATATATGGCCTTTATTACGTTGAAGTAAGTTCCCTCTACGCCTATTTTCTGGAGGGTTTTTATAATAATGCGTGTTGAATTTTGTTGAAAGCTTTTTCTGCATCTATTGAGATAATCATATGGTTTTTATCCTTCAATATGTTAATATGGTTTATCTTCACATTGATTGATTTGCGTATATTGAAAAATCCTTGCATTCCTGGGATAAGCCCCACTTGATCATGGTGTATGATCCTTTTACTGTGCTGTTGGATTCTGTTTGCTAGTATTTTGTTAAGGATTTTTGCATCTATGTTCATCAGTGATATTGGCCTGTAGTTTTCTTTCTTTGTGACATCTTTGTCTGGTTTTGGTATCAGGGTGATGGTGGCCTCATAGAATGAGTTTGGGAGCGTTGCTCCCTCTGTTATATTTTGGAAGAGTTTGAGAAGGATAGGAGTTAGCTCTTCTCTAAATGTTTGATAGAATTCACCTGTGAAGCCATCTGGTCCTGGGCTTTTGTTTGTTGGAAGATTTTTAATCACAATCTCAATTTCAGTGCTTGTGATTGGTCTGTTTATATTTTCTATTTCTTCCTGGTTCAGTCTCGGAAGGTTGTGCTTTTCTAAGAATTTGTCCATTTCTTCCAGGTTGTCCATTTTATTGGCCTATAGTTGCTTGTAGTAATCTCTCATTATCCTTTGTCTTTCTGCAGGGTCAGTTGTTACTTCTCCTTTTTCATTTCTAATTCTATTGATTTGAGCCTTCTCCCTTTTTTTTCTTGTTGAGTCTGGCTAATGGTTTATCAATTTTGTTTATCTTCTCAAAGAACCAGCTTTTAGTTTTATTGATCTTTGCTATTGTTTCCTTCATTTCTTTTTCATTTATTTCTGATCTGATCTTTATGATTTCTTTCCTTCTGCTAACTTTGGGGTTTTTTTGTTCTTCTTTCTCTAATTGCTTTAGGTGTAAAGTTAGATTATTTATTTGAGATTTTTCTTGTGTCTTGAGGTAGGCTTGTATAGCTATAAGCTTCCCTCTTAGAACTGCTTTTGCTGCATCCCATAGGTTTTGGGTCATCTTGTTTTCATTGTCATTTGTTTCTGGGCATTTTTTGATTTCCTCAGCGATCTATTGGTTATTTAGTAGTGTATTGTTTTGCCTCCATGTGTTTGCATTCTTTACAGATATTTTCCTGTAATTGATATGTAGTCTCATAGCGTTGTGGTCAGAAAAGATACTTGATACGATTTCAATTTTCTTAAATTTACCAAGGCTTGATTTGTGACCCAGGATATAATCTATCCTGGAGAATGTTCCATGAGGACTTAAGAAGAAAGTGTATTCTGTTGTTTTTGGTTGAAATGTCCTATGAGTATCAATTAAGTCCATCTTGTTTAATGTATCATTTAAAGCTTGTGTTTCCTTATTTATTTTCATTTTGGATGATCTGCCCATTGGTGAAAGTGGGGTGTTAGAGTCTCCTACTGTCAATTTCCCCTTTTTTGGCTGCTAGCATTTGCCTTATATACTGAGGTGCTCGTATGTTGAGTGCGTATATATTCACAATTGCTATATCTTCTTCTTGGATTGATCACTGGATCATTATATAGTGTCCTTCCTTGTCTGTTATAATAGTCTTTATTCTAAAGTCTATTTTGTCTGAGTGTTGTTACTACAGCTTTCTTTTGATTTCTATCTGCATGGAATATCTTTTTCCATCCCCTCACTTTCAGTCTGTTAGTGTCCCTAGGTCTGAAGTGGGTCTCTTGTAGACAGCATATATACGGGTCTTGTTTTTGTATCCATTCAGCCAGTCTATGTCTTTTGGTGGGAGCATTCAATCCATTTACATTTAAGGTAATTATCGATATGTATGTTCCTATTACCATTTTCTTAATTGTTTTGGATTTGTTATTGTAGGTCTTTTCCTTCTCTTGTGTTTCCCGTCTAGAGAAGTTCCTTTAGCATTTGTTGTAAAGCTGGTTTTGTGGTGCTGAATTCTCTTAGCTTCTGCTTGTCTGTAAAGGTTTTAATGTCTCTGTCGAATCTGAATAAGATCCTTGCTGGATAGAGTAATCTTGTTTTTTTTTAAAATTATTTATTTATTTTTGGCTGTGTTGGGTCTTTGTTTCTGTGCGAGGGCTTTCTCTAGTTGCAGCGAGCAGGGGCCACTCTTCATCGCGGTGCGTGGGCCTCTCACTGTTGCGGCCTCTTTTGTTGTGGAACACAAGCTCCAGATGTGCAGGCTCAGTAGTTGTGGCACACGGGCCTAGCCACTCCGCGGCATGTGGAATCTTCCCAGACCAGGGCTCGAACCCATGTCCCTTGCGTTGGCAGGTGGACTGTCAACCACTGCACCACCAGGGAAGCCCCGAGTAATCTTAGTTGTAGGTTTTTCCCTTTCATCACTTTAAATATGTCCTGCCACTCCCTTCTGACTTGCAGAGTTTCTGCTGAAAGATCAGCTGTTAACCTTATGGGGATTCCCTTGTATGTTATTTGTTGTTTTTCCCTTGCTGCTTTTAATATTTTTTCTTTGTATTTAATTTTTTTTCTTTGCATTTTTTAACATCTTTATTGGAGTATAATTGCTTTACAATGGTGTGTTAGTTTCTGCTTTATAACAAAGTGAATCAGCTATACATATATCCCCATATCTCCTCCCTCTTGCATTTAATTTTTGATAGTTTGATTAATATGTATCTTGGCATATTTCTCCTTGGATTTATCCTGTATGGGACTCTCTGCACTTCCTGGACTTGACTGACTATTTCCTTTCCCATATTAGGCAAGTTTTCAATTATAATCTCTTCAAATATCTTCTCAGTCCCTTTCTTTTTCTCTTCTTCTTCTGGGACCCCTATAATTCAAATGTTGGTGCTTTTAATGTTGTCCCAGATGTCTCTGAGACTGTCCTCAATTCTTTTCATTCTTTTTTCTTTATTCTGCTCTGCAGTAGTTATTTCCACTATTTTATCTTCCAGGTCACTTATCCGTTCTTCTGCCCCAGTTATTCTGCTATTGATTCCTTCTAGAGAATTTTTAATTTCTTTTATTGTGTTGTTCATCATTGTTTGTTTGCTCTTTGTTTCTTCTAGCTCCTTGTTAAACATTTCTTGTATTTTCTCCATTCTATTTCCAAGATTTTGAATCACCTTTACCATCATTACCCTGAATTCTTTTTCAGGTAGACTACCGAAGTGCTACTGAAGCGCAACTCCTTATAGAGCCATGGATAATCAGTCCAGCGCAGCAGCTTCTGGGTGGGTCATGCCCCCGCAGTGCCCCCTGCCAGGCGACAGTCTTCTCGGGCTAATATTTTTTTAATTGAAACTTTTATTGAGATAATTATCGTATCACATGCAGTCACAAGGAATAATACAGATAGGGGTCTTGTGAAATTTGCCCAGTTTTCCCTCATGACGACGTTTTATAAAACTATGGGGCAGTATCACAGGCAGAACGTGGACAGTGTTAAAGTGCATTGATCTTACTTGGGTGTGTCCAGTTTTACTTGTTCTTGTGTGTGTGTGTGTGTGTGTGTGTTTACATGTTGTATATGTCTTGTGTGTATATGTGGTATGTCTGTTTATGTGTGGGTGTTTATGTGTGCATGTATGTGTATGTGGGGTGTGTGTGTCTGTGGTGTGTGTCTATATGTGGTATATATATGTGTGTATATGTGGTATGTATATGTGTGTGTGGTGCATGTGTCTGTTTATGTGTGTGTGCTTATGTATGTGTGTATATGTGGTATGTATGTGTTTTATACGTGGTGTGTGTGTTTGTGTGTGCATGTATGTGTATGTGGTGTGTGTCTGTGTGTGTCTGTGTGTGGTGTGTGTCTGTGTGTGGTGTGTGTGTATTTAGCTCTGTTCACTGTGTAAAACCCATGTAGGTCTGTGTACCCACCACCACAATGCAGACACTGAACAGTTCCATCACTGGAAGGATCCCTCCAACTGCCCTTTTCAAAACCCCACCTAATTCCTTCATGAATCCACCACCCTCACCTCCCACCCCTCTCCCGTCTCTAATCCCTGGCAGAACCACTAAGCTGTTCTTCATTTCTAAAATATAGTCATTTCCAAATGTTCCATATGGAAGCATACAGTTTCCATTCCTCTCAGATAAATGCCCAGAAGGGCAACTTGCTGGGTGATCCCATAGTTGCATAATTAGATTTTTAGGAAACTGCTGCCCTCTTTTGCAGAGCGACTCCACCATTTGACAAGCTCAGAAACGCACGAGAGCTCCAGTTTCCTGAGCCCTTGTCAGCATCTGCTGTGGCCCCTGGTTTTTATTTGAGCCATTCTGATAGGTGTTTGGTGGTATTCCATTACAGTTTGAATTTGCGTTTCCCTGATGGCTAATGATGGTGAACACCTTTTCCTGTGCTCATTTGCCATCTGTGTATCATGCTTTTGGTGGAACGTCTCTTCCTGTTTTGGCCATTTTCTAATTGGATTGTTTGCTAGCACTGAGATTTGAGAGTTCTTTATACATTCTAGATACAAGTTCTTTTTTGGATGTGTAGTTTACAAATATATTTCCTACCAGTCTGTAGTTTGTCTTTTCATTTTCCTCACACAAGGATTCACAGAGCAAAAGTTTTAAATTTTGGGAGGAGGGTACATTTATCAACTTTTCCTTTTATGTGTCATGTTCATGGCAGCAAGTTGAAGAACTTCTTGCTTAGTTCTAGGTCCCAAAGATTTTCTCCTAAAAGTTTTTATCCTAAAAGATTTATAGCTTTGTGTTTAATTCTATGCTGTATTTTGGTTAATTTTTTATATAAGAGGTGAGGTTTAGGTTATAGTTCACTTTTTTTTCCCCCTGTGGATGTCCATTTGCCCAGCACTATTTGTTGACAAGGCTGTCTTTTCTCCATTGAATTGCTTTTACTCCTTTGTCAAAAAAAAAGAGTTGGGTGGGCTTCCCTGGTGATACAGTGGTTGAGAATCTGCCTACCAATGCAGGGGACGTGGGTTCGAGCCCTGGTCCAGGAAGATCCCACATGCCATGGAGCAACTAAGCCCATGCGCCACAACTACTGAGCTTGTACTCTAGAGCCTGCGAGACACAACTAATGAAGCCCACGTGCCTAGAGCCCATGCTCTGCACCAAGAGAAGCCACTGCAATGAGAAGCCCACACACTGCAACGAAAAGTAGCCCCTGCTCGCCACAACTAGAGAAAAGTCTGTGTGCAGCAACGAAGACCCAACGCAGCCAAAAATAAATACATTTATTTTTAAAAAATCAGTTGGGCATATTTGTGTGAGTCTATTTCTGGGTCCCCTGTCTTGTTGTATTGATCTATCTCTCTTGTCTTGATTACGGCCACTAGATAGTAAGACTTACTATCAGGTAGAGTGATTCCTCTCAGTTTATTCCTCTTTTTCAAGATTGTTTTAACTATTCAAGGGCTTGTGCCTTTCCATATAAATTTTAAAGTAAGCTTCTCTATGTCTACAAAAACCTTGCTGGAATTTTGATAGGAGTTGCATAAACCTATAGATCAATTCGGGGAGAATTGACATCTTGACTATGTTGAGTCTTCCAACATGTCTCTCTATTAGATTTTCTTTGATTTCTTTCATCAAAACGTTGTCATTTGCAGCGTACAGTTCCTCAAAATATTTTGTTAAATGTATACCTAAGTGTTCCGGTTTTTGATTGGTTATAAATGGTATTGTGTTCTTAATTTCAGTTTGTGTATGTTTACTGATAGTAAACAGAAATACAATTGAGTTTTGCATACTGATCTTGAATCCTGTGAATCATTGAACTCTTTATTATTTCTAAGAGTTTGTGTTTAGTTTCTTTGGGATGTTATACATAGGTGATCATACCATCTGCGAACAGTTCTATTTCTTCCTTTCTCATCCCATGTTCTTTTAATTTCTTTTTCTTCCCTTATTTCAGTGGCTAGAATGTCTAGGACTATATTAAACAGTAGTGATGAGAGCAGAGAGACTTGCCTTGCTCTCAGTCTTATGGGGAAAGCATTCAGTCTTTTTCAAGTTTGACATCAGCTATAGGTGTAGAGGCTCTTTTCCAAGCTGAGGTCATACCCTACTATTTTTAATGGCTGAGAGGTTTTGTCAGTAATGGCTGTTGGATTTTGTCAAATATTTTTTCCACATCAGTTGATAATGTATGGTTTTTCTTCTTTAGCTTGATGTTGATTATTTTCTAATGTTGAACCAGCCTTGTATACCTGGAATAAACCCTATTTGGCCATGGTGTATAGTTCTTTTTTATTGTTGAATTAAGTTTGCTAATATTTTGTTGGGAAATTCTGCATCTAAATTCATGAGAGATATTGGTTTGTACTTTCCTTTTTTTGTGTTGTCTTCATCTGGTTTTGGTATCAGGGTGACACTGGCCTCATAAAATGAGTTGGGAAAAGTTTATCCCTTTTCTATTTTCTGGAAGAGATTGTGTTAAATTGTTGTTAATTATTCTTTTAAAACTGGGTGGAGGGACTTCCCTGGTGGCGCAGTGGTTGAGAGTCTGCCTGCCGATGCATGGGACGCGGGTTAATGCCCCAGTCCGGGAAGATCCCACATGCTGTGGAGCGGCTGTGCCCATGAGCCATGGCCGCTGAGCCTGCACGTCTGGAGCCTGTGCTCTGCAACGGGAGAGGCCACAATGTACTGCAAAAAAACCCACAACAAACAAAAAACTGGTGGAAATTTCTTTTTTCAGAGATTTTACATTATAAATTAAATTCTTTGATGTTTATAGGGCTGTTCAGATTGTCTATTCCATGTTCATTGAATTTTGGTTGTTTGTAGCTTTTGAGAACTTAATCCATTTCTTCCTAGTTGTCAAATTTATAAGCATAAAGTTCTTCACAGAATTCCCTTTATATGCTTTAGATGTCTGCAGGGTCTGTAGTGATATCCCCTGTTTCATTTCTAATGTTATTTGTGCCTTCTTACTTTATAATTTTTGTCCGTTTTGCTATAGGTTTGTCAATTCTTTCATTTTCCAAAGACCTAGTTTTCATCTCATTGTTTTTTTCCTATTTTTCAATTTCATTGATTTCCACTCTTATTTTTCTTATTTTCTTCCTTCTAATTGCTTTGGCTTTATTTGGCTCTTATTTTTCTAATCTTTTGAGGTAGAAACAATTTTTTGATTTGACAACTTTTCTTATTTCTATTGTAAGTTAATGCAATGAATTTCCCTCTCAGCACTGCTTTAGCTGAGTCCCACAAATTTTGTTATGTTGTGTGTTCATTTTCATTCAGCTCTATATACTTTTAAATTTCTTTAGAAACTTCTTTTTTAACCTGTGAATTATTTACACAAGTGTTATTTAATTTCTACCCATTTAGAGCTTTATCTATTGTTTGCTATTGATTTTTCATTTGATTTCATTGTGGTCAGAGCACACATTCTGTATGATTTCAATTCTTTTAGATTTGTTGAGATTTATTTTATGATCCAGTATACTGTCTATCTTGGTGAATTTACATGAGCACTTAGAAAAAATGTGTATTCTGCTGTTATTGGGTGGAATGTCCTAGAAATACCAGTTAGATCCTGTTGGCTGGTGTGTAGTTCATATGTGCTATGTCTTTGCTGATTGTCTGTCTAGTGGTTCATCTGTTGCGGGGAGGGGGGTTCTTGATGTTTCCAACTATAATTGTGCGCTTATCATCTATTTCTCCTTTCAGCTCTATCTGTTTTTGTTTCACCTATTTTGAGGCTGTTTTTTTTTATAAGGACTAAAGCTTTTGAAAATTTTAAATGCAAAATAACTTTTTTAAGAGTCATGTAAGCATCGTAACAATTTTTGAGAGTATACATACTACATATTTTTACCCCAAACCACTTTCAACTTCTTCATCATGCTATCCTCATGCTGACTGTGGAAGGAAAGGTCAGGTCCACAGAGGTCTGGGTCTCAGAAACTAACGTTGCCCCTTAGTATTTTTTTGGAATCTTTATCTTCTTATGTGGAAAAATGAAAAAGATTAAGAGTGGACATTCAAGGCGATGTTGTAAACATCCTATTAAAACACTTAAGAAAAATGACATCCCTTTTTAAAGCAAGGATTTAAAAATAGAACATTCCAGATGAACGAGTAGACCTGAAGCCATTCCCTGACACATACATAGGGATGAATTTCCTACAAGGACCCTAGGTTGTGTGTGACCTGGAGCTTGATTACTCCAGGACTGCCTCTTTCTCCTCCAAAGAAGAAAGAATGTGAAAACGCAAGGGAGAGATAATAATATGGGGAGAACCTTGAATCTCTTCTAATTTACATTTTAAAAAGCCAATCATTTTTTTTAATTTTTAAATTTTATTTTACTTATTTTTTTATACAGCACATTCTTATTAGTCATCAATTTTATACACATCAGTGTATACATGTCAATCCCAATCTCCCAATTCGCCACACCACCATCCCCACCCCCCACAGCTTTCCTCTCATTGGTGTCCATACATTTGTTCTCTACATCTGTGTCTCAAATTCTGCCCTGTAAACTGGTTCATCTGTACCATTTTTCTAGGTTCCACATACATGCGTTAATATACAATATTTGTTTTTCTCTTTCTGACTTACTTCAGTCTGTATGACAGTATCTAGATCCATCCACGTCTCAACAAATGACTCAATTTCATTCCTTTTTATGGCTGAGTAATATTCCATTGTATATATGTACCAAATCTTCTTTATCTATTCGTCTATCGATAGGCATTTAGATTGCTTCCATGTCCTGGCTATTGTAACTAGTGCTGCAATGAACATTGGGGTGCATGTGTCCTTTTGAGTTATGGTTTTCTCAGGGTATATGCCCAGTAGTGGGATTGCTGGGTCATATGGTAATTCTATTTTTAGTTTTTTAAGGAACCTCCATACTGTTCTCCATAGTGACTGTATCAATTTACATTCCCACCAAGAGTGCAAGAGGGTCCTCTTTTCTGCACACCCTCTCCAGCATTTGTTCCTTGTAGATTTTCTGATGATGCCCATTCGAACTGGTGTGAGGTGATACCTCACTGTAGTTTTGATTTGCATTTCTCTAATAATTAGTGATGTTGAGCAGCTTTTCATGTGCTTCTTGGCCATCTGTATGTCTTCTTTGGAGAAATGTCTATTTAGGTCTTCTGCCTATTTTTGGATTGGGTTGTTTGTTTCTTTAATATTGAGCTGCATGTGCTGTTTATATATTTTGGAGATTAATCCTTTGTTGATTCATTTGCAAATATTTTCTCCCATTCTGAGGGTGGTCTTTTCATCTTGTTTATGGTTTCCTTTTCTGTGTAAAAGTTTTTAAGTTTCATTAGGTCCCATTCGTTTTTGTTTTTTTTTTTTTTTTTTAATTTCCATTACTCTAGGAGGTGGATCAAAAAAGATCTTGCTGTGGTTTATGTCAAAGAGTGTTCATCCTATGTTTTCCTCTAAGAGTTTTATAGTGTCTGGCCTTACATTTAGGTCTTTAATCCACTTTGAGTTTATTTTTGTGTATGGTGATAGGGAGTGTTCTAATTTCATTCTTTTACATGTAGCTGTCCAGTTTTCCCAGCACCACTTACTGAAGAGACTGTCTTTTCTCCATTGTATATCCTTGCCTCCTTTGTCATAGATTAGTTGACCATAGGTGCATGGGTTTATCTCTGGGTTTTCTGTCTTTTTCCATTGATCTATATTTCTGTTTTTGTGCCAGTACCATAATGTCTTGATTACTGTCACTTTGTAGTATAGTCTGAAGTCAGGGAGTTTGAATCCTCCAGCTCCGTTTTTTTCCCTCAAGACTGCTTTGGCTATTCAGGGTCTTTTGTATCTCCATACAAATTTTAAGATTTTTTGTTCTAGTTCTGTAAAAAAATAAATGTCATTGGTAATTTTATATGGATTGCATTGAATCTGTAGATTGCTTTGGGTAGTATAGTCATTTTCACAATATTGATTTTCCAATCAAAGAACATGGTATATCTCTCCATCTGTTTGTATCATCTTTAATTTCTTTCATCAGTGTCTTATAGTTTTCTGCATACAGGTCTTTTGTCTCCCTAGGTAGGTTTATTTCTAGGTATTTTCTTTTTTTTGTTGCAGTGGTAAATGGGAGTGTTTCCTTAATTTCTCTTTCAGATTTTTCATCATTAGTATATAGGAATGCAAGAGATTTCTGTGCATTAATTTTGTATCCAGCTACTTTACCAAATTCATTGATTAGCTCTAGTAGTTTTCTGGTGGCATCTTTAGGATTCTCTGTGTATAGTATCATGTCATCTGCAAACAGTGACAATTTTACTTCTTCTTTTCCAATTTGTATTCCTTTTATTTCTTTTTCTTCTCTGATTGCTGTGGCTAGGACTTCCAAACTTTGTTGAATAATAGTGATGAGAGTGGACATCCTTGTCTTGTTCCTGATCATAGAGGAAATGCTTTCAGTTTTTCACCATTGAGAAAGATGTTTGCTGTGGGTTTGTCGTATATGGCCTGTATTATGTTGAGAGAGGTTCCCTCTATACCCACTTTCTGGAGTGTTTTTATCATAAATGGGTGTTGAATTTTGTCAAAAGCCTTTTCTGCATCTATTGAGATGATCATATGGTTTTTATTCTTCAATTTGTGAATATGGAGTATCACACTGATTGATTTGCCTATATTGAAGAATCCTTGCATCCCTGGGATAAATTCCACTTGATCATGGTGTATGATCCTTTAATGTGTTGTTGGATTCTGTTTGCTAGTATTTTGTTGAGGATTTTTGCAGCTACATTCATCAGTGCTATTGGTCTGTAATTTTCTTTTTTTGTAGTATCTTTGTCTGGTTTTGGTATCAGGGTGATGGTGGTCTCATAGAATGAATTTGGTAGTGTTCCTTACTCTGAAATTTTTTGGGAGACTTTGAGAAAAATGGATGTTAGCTCTTCTCTAAATGTTTGATAGAGTTCACCTGTGAAGCCATCTGGTCATGCACTTTATTTCTTGGAAGATTTTTAATCACAGTTTCAAATTCATTACTTGTGATTGATCTGTTCATATTTTCTATTTCTTCCTGGTTCAGTCTTGGAAGGTTACACCTTTCTAAAAATTTGTCCATTTCTTCCAGGTTGTCCATTTTATTGGCATAGAGTTGCTTGTAGTAGTCTCTTAGGATGCTTTGTATTTCTGCGGTGTCTGTTGTAACTTCTCCTTTTTCATTTCTAATTTTATTGATTTGAGTCCTCTCCCTCTTTTTCTTGATGAGTCTGGCTAATGGTTTATCAATTTTCTTTATCTTCTCAAAGAACCAGCATTTAGTTTTATTGATCTTTGCTATTGTTTTCTTTGTTTCTATTTCATTTATTTCTGCTCTGATCTTTATGATTTCTTTCCTTCTGCTAACTTTGGGTTTTGTTTGTTCTTCTTTCTCTAGTTCCTTTAGGTGTAATGTTAGATTGTTTATTTGAGATTTTTCTTGTTTCTTGAGGTAGGCTTGTATAGCTATAAACTTCCCTCTTAGAACTGTACTGCCACATTGCATAGGTTTTGGATTGTCCGGTTTTCATTATCATTTGTCTCTAGGTATTTTTTGATTTCCTCTTTGGTTTCTTCAGTGATCTCTTGGTTATTTAGTAATGTTTTGTTTAGCCTCCATGTGTTTGTGTTTTTTACGTTTTTTTCCCTGTACTTGATTTCTAATCTCAAAGCATTGTGGTTACAGAAGATGCTTGATATGATTGCAATTTTCTTAAATTTACTGAGGCTTGATTTGTGACCCAAGATGTAATCTATCCTGGAGAATGTTCCGTGTGCACATGAGAAGAAAGTGTAATCTGCTGTTTTTGGATGGAACGTCGTATAGATATCAATTAAATCTACCTGGTCTATTGTGTCATTTAAAGCTTGTGTTTCCTTATTAATTTTCTGTTTGGCTGATCTGTCCATTGGTGTAAGTGAGGTGTTAAAGTCCCCTACTATTATTGTGTTACTGTCGCTTTCCTCTTTTATAGCTGTTAACAGTTGTCTTATGTATTGAGGTGCTCCTCTGTTGGGTGCATATATATTTATAATTGTTATATCTTCTTCTTGGATTGATCCCTTGATCATTATTTAGTGTCCGTCCTTGTCTCTTGTCACATTCTTTATTTTAAAGTCTATTTTATCTGATATAAGTATTGCTACTCCAGCTTTCTTTTGATTTCCATTTGCATGGAATATCTTTTTCCATCCCTTCACTTTCAGTCTGTATGTGTCCCTAGGTCTGAAGTGGGTCTCTTGTAGACAGCATATATATGGGTCTTGTTTTTGTATCCATTCAGCAAGCCTGTGTCTTTTGGTTGGGGCATTTAATCCATTCACGTTTAAGGTAATTATCGATATGTATGTTCCTATGACCATTTTCTTATGTTTTGGGTTTGTTTTTGTAGATCCTTTTCTTCTCTTGTGTTTCCCACTTAGAGAAGTTCCTTTAGCATTTGTTGTAGAGCTGGTTTGGTGGTGCTGAATTCTCTTAGCTTTTGCTTGTCTGTAAAGCTTTTGATTTCTCCATCGAATCTGAATGAGATCTGGGTAGAGTAATCTTGTTTATAGGTTCTTCCCTTTCCTCACTTTAAGTATATCATGCCACTCCCTTCTGGTTTGTAGAGTTTCTGCTGAGAAATCAGCTGTTAACCTTATGGGAGTTCTCTTGTACGTTATTTGTCATTTTTCCCTTGCTGCTTTCAATAATTTTTGTTTGTCTTTAATTTTTGCCAATTTGATTACTATGTGTCTCGCATGTTTCTCCTTGGGTTTATCCTGTATGGGACTCACTGTGCTTCTTGGACTTTGGTGGCTATTTCCTTTCCCATGTTAGGGATTTTTCAACTATAATCTCTTCAAATATTTTCTCTGGTCCTTTCTCTCCCTCTTCTCCTTCTGGGACCTCTATAATGTGAATGTTGTTGCATTTAATGTTGTCCCAGAGGTCTCTTAGGCTGTCTTCATTTCCTTTCATTTCTTTTTCTTTATTCTGTTCCACAGCAGTGAATTCTACCTTTCCGTCTTCTAGGTCATTTATCCGTTCTTCTGCCTCAGTTATTCTGCTATTGATTCCTTCTAGTGTAGTTTTCATTTCAGTTATTGTATTGTTCATCTCTGTTTGTTTGTTCTTTAATTCTTCTAGTTCTTTGTTGAACATTTCTTGCATCTTCTCAATCTTTGCCTCCATTCTTTTTTTTTTTTTTTTTTGCGGTACGCGGGCCTCTCACTGTTGTAGCCTCTCCCGTTGCGGAGCACAGGCTCCAGACGCGCAGGCTCAGCGGCCATGGCTCACGGGCCCAGCCGCTCCGCGGCATGTGGGATCCTCCCGGACCGGGGCACGAACCCGTGTCCCCTGCATCGGCAGGCGGACTCTCAACCACTGCGCCACCAGGGAAGCCCCTGCCTCCATTCTTTTTCTGGGGTCCTGGATCGTCTTCACTATCACTATTCTGAATTCTTTTTCTGGAAGGTTGCCTATCTCCACTTCGTTTAGTTGTTTTTCTGGGGTTTTATCTTGTTCCTTCATCTGGTACATAGCCCTCTGCCTTTTCATCTCGTCTGTCTTCCTGTGAACGTGGTTTTTGTTCCACAGGCTGCAGGATTGTAGTTCTTCTTGCGTCTGCTGTCTGCCCTCTGGTGGATGAGGCTATCTAAGAGGCTTGTGTAAGTTTCCTGATGAGAGGGACTGGTGGTGGGTAGAGCTGGCTGTTGCTCTGGTGAGCAGAGCTAAGTAAAACTTTAATTCACTTGACTGTTGATGGGTGGGTCTCGGTTCCCTCCATGTTGGTTGTTTGGCCTGAGGCAGCCCAACACTGGAGCCCACCTGGGCTCTTTGGTAGGGCTAATGACAGACTCTGGGAGGGCTCACGCCAAGGAATACTTCCCAGAACTTCTGCTGCCAGTGTCCTTGTCCCCACAGTGAGACACAGCCACCTCCCGCCTCTGCAGGAGACCCTCCAACACTAGCAGGTAGGTCTGGTTCAGTCTCCCCTGGGGTCACTGCTCCTTCCCCTGGGTCCCGATGCACACACTACTTTGTGTGTGCCCTCCAAGAGTGGAGTCTCTCTTTCCCCCAGTCCTGTCGAAGTCCCGCAATCAAATCCCATTAGGCTTCAAAGTCTGATTCTCTAGGAATTCCTCCTCCTGTTGCTGGACTCCCAGGTTGGGAAGCCTGACATGGGGCTCAGAACCAAAGCCACTCATTTTAACATTGCTGGTGACACCATAAAGAAGATGCTAAACGGCCCAAGCTGGTTCACATTTTATGTGGTAACATTTTGGGTACGTGATTGGCACCTGAGCCATCAGGCTGCTTTGGTGAGATGCCTCTGGTTTTCACCAAGAAGCTAGGCAATGCCATCCTGGAGGGCGGTGGGTGAAGGGTGAGGTCAGGGCACCTGGTCCAGGTCTTACCCTCCACTGAAGAACCATAGGGTTCAGGACATTCTCTTAACCTCACCCCCAGGCCCCTGAGTCCTCCTTCATAACCAGCCTTGGCTACATCTTAGGGCTGTTAGGAAGAGAAAACAGGATCCTTGGTACAGGGGACTCTTTCTGTCATTTGTTTTTGCATAAACTTGTGTAGCATCTTGAATGGTAAAAGTGGTTTCGTCTCCATCAGGGTGAAGTTTGCATCGACGCTGGAATGCTAATAACTAAGTCTGGGAGGTGGTCTATTCCACACCCCTCTGACCAGTGCCACACCTGCTGTCAGAGCCTCTGTCTTGTGGAAGGTGCTGCACAGCAGGGACAAGAGAACCAGTTTAGGACACAACCAGTGAGATAAGACTTGGCCCAAGAATCATAATCCTTTATACATCGTACTCCAACCAATGGACGTGCAATCAGATTTGCCTGAATTCTAGGGCCCAGTCTTTGGGAACTCTATTTAGAAGAAGTAGAGGGAAGACATGAACAAAACGTATAAAATTGAAATAAAGTTTAGTCAGGCTCTTCTGAGATGATCAAATCCAGGCCCTTTGTCCAGTAAATGAAGTGCTCCCTACTGGTCAATCACGACTGATCACTAAACCACAGGATAATCTGGGGCTTATGAAACAGTATTACAGAAACAGCCTCAGAGCAAAGCAGGGGCTAGTAACTGCCATCCTTGGGCAACCCCACTTAAGGGTAGTTTACATGTAATTCTTCTTATTCTTTCCTCTGCTGGAGTGGAGACGGTTCACCACCAGTCCCGGCCAGATGGAAAGTCCTCATGCCTGAAATAACAAATGTACTCACACACTTCTGTCTGGGGTAGACATGGATTGAAATTTGGTCTCATGGTCAGGAGAGGTGCAGCACCAAGGCCCGAGGGGGTAAGACTCCAGCCAGGGACAGCAGGCGGGAGGAAGTAACACAGCCAGTGTCACTGGGAGGGGGCTGGTGCAGTCCTCACCTTGGGGACTGAGGTGCAGATCAATGGGAGAATGTACAGTGTCCGCACTTACCCCAGGCTCCTGGAACCTAGGCAAGGAATCAGCAGATGAATTCCAGGCTCACTTGCTGGGCAGAACAACCCTGGCTGGTGCCGAGCTGAGTGTAGGATGCTTAGCTGCAGCTTGGCAGAGTCAGGGAGGCTGGCGGGGATGGCTTGGGGCTGAGGAATCCGGTATCAGACTCCTTGTCTCTCACTCCTAGTTTTAAACTCCTTGGAGGCCATGGTTAGGACTTGGTGGGTGTTTGGAGCCTTGGTTAGTGGAAGGGATTGCTGGGCTTTGGCATTCCCTCTCTGAACAGAGAAGGGTGGTGAAGGCTATTGCTGGGCTCAGCAGGGAGGAAAGTGTGGAGAGGCCTGGGCGAGCCTGCACCTCACTGACACGGCCTCTGTGTGGATCGAGGACTCAGTGGACAGGAATGTGTGGCTTTGCTCAGCGGGATTGCTGAAATCTATGGGATTATGGGCAGCTCACACCAACTCCTGACCTGTGTTTAACTTTAGGGAAGGTTTAGGGAAGGTGTGAGCAAGCAGGTCTTGGGGGAAGCAGGTCAGTGGGGTGTGGCCAGTGGGGAACCCCTCCAAGGTCAAATACCTGCTCCAGGACTGACTCACTGCCTCACCCATGGAGGGGAGGTGGCAGGGGAACTCCCCTCTTTTTCTCTTTTTGGGGAGAGCAAAGCCATTACACCTCATTTTTAAAAATACAGTATTTTTCAATTATAAAAGTTTATTATGTGCCTTATAGAAACATTTCAGGGACTTCCCTGGTGGCACAGTGATTAAGAATCCACCTGCCAATGCAGGGGACGCAGGTTCGATCTCTGGTGTGGGAGGATCCCCCATGCTGCAGAGCAACTAAGCCCGTGCACCACAGCTACTGAGCCTACGTGCCACAACTACTGAACCCCACTCACCTAGAACCCGTGCTCCGCACAAGAGAAGACACCACTAAGGGAAGCCCACACACCACAATGGGAAGCGCCTGCACCGCAATGAAGAGTAACCCCCGCTTGCCACAACTACAGAAAAGCCTGCACGCAGCAACGAAGACCCAATGCAGCCAAAAATAAATAAAATACATAGATTAAAAAACAAACAAACAAACAAACAAAAAACATTTCAATGACCAGGAAAGCAGAATCCAAGAGAAGGGATGGAACTCACCATTTCACAGTGACACCCACTGGTGTATCTTCTTTTTTCTCCTTTTTTCTACTGAGTTGTTTGTAAAGCTTTGTTGTCTTGTTCTTTCTGAGTTAACACTGCAGGATGAAAATTCTCCACGTGATTACAAATTCCATAGAAATACACTAGTGATGGTTGCATGTTTCACCATGTAGCTGTAACCAAGATGTGTTAGCGATTTCTCTACTACTGGTAATTTGAGTTGCTTATAATTTTTCACTATTAGTAAGATTTCCTTTGATGAACATCTTCATGCAAAATGATTTTTCTTGGGGAAAAGAGTGATTTTTCTGTGCTTGGGATTCTTTCTTTAGGACATCTCCAAAGTAGATTTACTGAGTCGGAGAGTGTGCTGTTTCGCAGATTCTTGGTACAAAATACCATGTTGATTTCCACAGAGGTGATGCCGATTTCCACCTACTATGGGTGTAGGTGTTCATTTCACCTGAGCTTCATTCAGCAGCATTGAATCTTCTCTTAAAAAAAATCAAAATCTGACAGTTTGATTGGTTTGAATATTGTTATTGTTTTAAATTATTTCTTTGATTGCTAATAATTTTTCTCACTTTTCCTGTAATTTTTAATCATTTGCATATTGTTTTCTAAGAATTTTGTGTTCATGTTCTTTGTTTCTTTAATTATTGGAGTTCCAGGGTTTTAGAAATCATTTTGTGTGAGATCTTTACATCTTAAAGTTTTTAAACCTTTGTCCATTATATATACTATAAACTTTGCACAGTTAAAATTTTTTGATATCCAAAGTTCAAGATATTTTACACAGTCAAATTTGCTCTCTACCTACATATTTATATACATTTAGATGATTTCTCTCATTTTTCCAAGGGTTAGAAATCCCTAAAGCTTCCAGAAGTTTGTTAAGTATTTACTGTCATTTTCTTTAATTTACATTAAACATAGCTGCAACAGTACCTGCTTTGGTTGTTGGTCAAGAGGTCAAAGTAGGTTATCATTGCTTCCTTCCCATTTCATGTCCCGTTATCATCTGCAGTCATTCCAGCTGGATGTGGTTATCTCCCTGGTAGGGTGACCCAAATCTTGACATCTGTAGGATATGAGTTCTTAAGTAGTCTTATATTTACTGCATTGCTTTGGTTTTTCATCGACCAGGACCCCTGAGTGAGAAAGCACTACCAGTGACCCCCTTGGGCTACAAGCATTATCCTGCTGGTTCCCACGGTGCAGCAGTTACACAGTTTCCTTTGGGAATTAGAACCACTCCTTCTAGTTGATAATTCTCTGCCAGCTGGTTCAGGGGCCTGAAGAGGTCAAGGGTACTATCTTCACTGCCAGTTCAGTGGAACCAAGAGTGTGTTTCTAAGTGGAAGCCAGCCTCTCTTGGGCAACAGCACTCAGGCCATGGTCACAGGGATGGGAAGCAAAATTTCTTACATCCTTTAGTCATCAGAAAATCCACTCCTACTTCTCTTGCTTGGTTTCTGGACAGGCACACTTGGCTTGAGATGGTCCCGTATTCTGCTGCTGTTTGAGGCATATACTGCTGGCTGCCAAGCAGATAGGTCCATCATTCTATGAAGCTAGCTGCTCCTGGGTGGTGGGCATGTGGAAAGACCAGCGAATAGCTGGGACATTGTTCTATTTCTTTGACCTAAAATGTGTTGTGATGTATTCTGTGCACTGGATTACACTTGCTGTAAATTCACAAGTGAGTGGTGGTGCTGCCAGGGGCTGCAGGCTCAGAAGGAAGGCATGTCCAGACCCAAACTATGTGCCCCTGGCCCTCTGTAATGGAAGGAATCCTATCAAATTAACTTGCTGCCAGCTTGCCGGCCACTGCTCCTGGGTAATGATGCTATATCCAGTCTCACGTGCCAGCCTTTGATGGGAATTCAGTGGTATAACTCAGATCAGCCACAGTGAGCAGAAACTCATGGGATTGATCCTATATGTCACCATCGCCACTTTTTACATGGGCCATTTGTATACGGACAGGGAAAAGAAAATTGATGTGTTTGCATTCATGAGCTCTGCATTCATCCCTGGACGACACCTACTGCAGCCAATGAGAGAGCCTGAGCCAGAGGCCCCAGGAAAGCTGTGGTGGCACAACTAAAGCTCAGAAACTAGAAGACGGTAAATGTTTGTTGCTTTAACCCACTAAATCTTGGGGTCATTTGGCACATGGCAACAGAGAACTTAGACAGATCTGTGCTGTTTCACTTATTAGGACTTCCCAAAGGTGCTGTACACTATCTGTGTCTGCCATGAATATTTCACAAGCCATAGAAACTTCTGGGCTCAGTGGCAGGGCATCTTGTATTACAGCCTGGACCAGCTGCTGCCAAGCAGTCTATGACTCTTAACTCTACTCAAAATTGCAAACTTACCTGTGGCTTGGTAAATAAGCCAGAACAATATGTCCAAATGTTGTGTATATTATCTCAAAATCACATGAGTATTTTGGGGGTGAGTGGTACAAGCTGCAGAAAATTATCTTTCTCTTTCAAGAGGATATTTCCAGGGTACTGGGTCTCCTAACACCTCACTCATAGGCCAGGTCCCTGAACTTTTGCAGTTCCAATCTCTGACACATCTGTGTTTTGCTAAGGCATCTTACTTCCTGTTTTCCAAATGCAATCAAAATAGCATCCTGTCATCAGTGTCATGGGCCAGCGGGATGTTTAACATAATGTTCAAGGTCCCTCTGAATGTGTTATATCAGAGAACAGGGGACTTGATGTAACCCAATATAACTCACACAGTAGAGGTATATTGCTGCCCTTGCCATGCAAAGGCAAAGTACTTCTGATGATTTTTTCTGAAGGAATGGGGGAAAACCAAACATTTTCTAGGTCAGTAGCTGCATATCAGGTGCCAGGGAATTTGCTCCAGTAATGATATTTCATCTAGAACCTCAGCAACAATTGTCATCACCACTTGGTTAAATTTATGATACTCTATGTCAAGAACGTGACAAATGTTGGTCTGTGGGCCAAATCCTGTGTGTGGCCTGTTTTAATACAACCTTTAAACTAAGAATGGTTTCTACATGTTTTAAGGGTTACAAAAATAAAACAAAGAAGAACATGTAATAGAGGTCAAATGTGTTCCACCAAGCCTAAAATATTTACTACCTGGCCCTTTACAGAGAACGTGTGCTCTGTAGTCATTCTCTGTAACTCACCTGGCCTGAGCACTGGCCAAACATACGAGCTCAAAGGGCATGTGCAGTGACCACTCCTGAATCTTTCACATCCTTGATAGTGACATGGATTTCTGCAATTCCTTCCTGGACAGTGATAGTGGTTTTTCTTCCCTGTCTTGGTGAGAGAGACTTCCGCTATAATATGCCTCTCCAAAAATCAGAGAAGCAATGTAGCTACTGAGTGTATCTGTTCTGGGCCTTAGGAGGTCCCCAAGGGATGTGTGTGTCACCTCGCTGGACCCATAGTGAGGCCATGTCTTGGACCAAGGCTTCAACAAGCACCTGAAATCCACAGGTTCCATCTTTGGTGAACCACAGGAGATTTGGGCTCTGAGGATTAGTGTCAGTTCAGAGCTAATATTTAATGACCTTCAGAAAGCCTAGATATTTTTCTTTCTCCAGTAGTAGTCACCCTGGTTGTATTAGTTTCTAGGACTGTATCATAAAGTACCACAAGCTGAATTTACAACGGAAATTTATTGTCTCTCATTTCTAGAGCCTAGAATTCTGAGATCAAGGTGTCACCAGGGTTGGTTCCTTTTGAGGGTAACTCTCTCATAGCTTCTAACAGCCTCAGGCATTCCCTTGGCTATAGATGGTGTTCTCCCTGGGTGTCTTTACATCATATTCCCTCTGTGTATGTCTGTGTCTAAATATCCTCTTTTTATAAGGACACAGTCATAATGGATTAGGGCCCACCCTAATGACCTCATCTCAACTTGATTATCTGCAAAGATCCTATTTCCAAATAAGGTCACATTTACGGATACTGGGGGTTAGGACTGCAACATATTTTGGGGAACTCAATTAAACCCTAGCAAACGAGTACTAGTGAATTGCTCAGATCACTCTGGGGAAGGCTTGGGGGACGGCTCATCACTTGTATCTGTGGCTTTGCTGTAAGGCTCTTCCTCAAGGCGACCTGGCCTCCATTCTTGGTGAGGGACTCGGTCCCACATCAGCTCTGGGCTACAAAGACTTGAGAAGCCCAGAGGGGATTGTGAAAGATCCTGGTGGCCCCCCCACCAGGGCATTTTTGAACATCTGAGTGATGGGAGAACCCAAAAGAGTTGCAGGACTGCATTGGCAGGAGCCTGGGGAGGATGGTTGAGTGTGGAGTCAAGGGATGTTGGACCCTAGGGTGGCCGAGAAGGGTGCACATCATAGGTCCATCCAACACTGAAGCCTCCCTGAGCCGGGACCCCCTCACCTGCAGCATCACTGAGCTTCCCACAGCTAACGTGCCTGTGAAGTACCTGGGAACTTTCTAGAATGCAGATTTGACTTCATGAAGCCTGGGAGGGAGCGTGTCTGCCGAGATCCCAGGGGTGGGATGCTGCTAACCCAGGGCCACCTTGAGTAGTGAGGTTGCCATGTTTTGGAGGTGGAAAGTGGGTCTCCGGCATTTCCCCGGCATGAACTCTTGGCCACCTTCGAGCCCAGGGCTTGGTTACCCACTCACAGGACGGTCATAGTCTCCTGTACGCTTGGCCAGCACATCTGCCCTGAATCCTGGGGAGTGTGACGATGTCAGTCCTCTGAGCTTGGCACCTCATCCTCTGTGGTCTGACACCCCCAAATCTACCCTCAGTCTTCCCCAGAATCCTGCCAATGCAGCTCTGCAACTCTCCTGGGCACAGGCTGTCCACCCTGGCAGGCCAGTGCTTGTGTCTGGGCCATGAGGGGCCTCACCCTCATGCACCTGGAAGCGATGCGGGATGTGGAGATGGCCCCATCCTGTGTCCACATCCCGTGTGAGCCCTTGGGTGGTCAATGGTCAATGGAAGCATTTATGGAGGGGAGAGATGCTTGGCCTCAGATGGGGGTGGAGGGGTCATCTCTGCTGGGGGAGAAGGGTCAGGGTATTTGCTCAGGATCCCAAATTCTCGGCCTCACCTTTCTGCCCAAACTTCCCAACCCCGTGTCTCAGAGTTTAACTCTTTGCTCTCCAAGGCCAAGACCTTGGTGTAAGGAAGTGGGACGTGCTGGACGTCTAATTGGTGCTGAAAATCCAGGAGCCTGGCCCAGCCTGAGCCCAGCCCTCACGGCCTCACAACAGTGGAGGCTTAGTTGGGAAAGCCACTCCCTTTTCCCATTCCCAGAGGGACACTCTCACTCCTCCATTCCTTCTTTCCTTCTTGAATGTTGTGTAGCTCTCAGAAGAAGCCAACTGACCCCCATATTTATCACGTGACTGTTACCATGGAAACGAGATGCCCCCAGGTACCTTAACTCACACTCATGCTCCCAGGTACCTTACCTCACACTTCACTCCACATCACCTCTGGTAGGTTTGGGACCTTTTTCCACCTCTCCAACCAGGAGACATGCCCTGGGAGCCAACCTTGGGTCTCATTTCCGGGGTCGGTTAACGGGGTCACTGCTGGTAGCAATTTCTGTGTCAGTCAGAGGCCCTGCAGGAAGCAGGCTTGTCACTCCAAATCTGGGTAATTCAAGGAAAGTTCGATGGAGAGAGTGTTGACCTCTCTTTGGAGCTAGTGAACCCCTCAGCCTGAGGAGTGAAGAGAGGGGCCAGTTTTGGTGAGCCAGAGAAGACTGCTGTGTGGAGAGGGCCGCCCACGGGGCTGTGGGTAGACGTGGAGGTACAGCCTGTCCAGGGTGACACTGCCAGGAGGGACCAGGAGGCAACCCCCGCCCACTGAGTTCACTTTCTCCCAAGTAGCCACGTCCTGCTGGTGCCGCCACAGTGGCCAAAAGCCAGGGGATGTGA
Organism: Lagenorhynchus albirostris; assembly: GCF_949774975.1. Taxonomy (NCBI): domain Eukaryota; kingdom Metazoa; phylum Chordata; class Mammalia; order Artiodactyla; family Delphinidae; genus Lagenorhynchus; species Lagenorhynchus albirostris. Next base: position 142,240,403 of record NC_083099.1, on the reverse strand, counting down.
GGGCTGGGGACACAGCTGATGCGCCTCCAGGGGCTCAGAGAGCTGATCAGGATGGGCAGAGGACCCCAGCCCACCCCACTCAGACATGCACCCCCGAGCAGAACCAGGGTGACTGTGAGATGGAGGTCGACGGGGGGCAGGCCAAGTCGAACTACACGCAGTGGGAGTGGGTGTGGGGAGGGGGCCTGGAGATGGAAAACTTTAGCCCCAAAGCAGGAAGGCCTGCTGGGCATGCAAAACCAGGGGCGCCCACTTGGAACCCTAGCACGAGAGGACTGCAAGTTAGATCAGGCTCCAGCTGCCTCAGGGTCCGGACACATTATTTTCCATCAAGAAAAGTGAAACCCAAGAGGACTTCCAATATTTGTACAAGGCGACCCGGCTCGTTAGTGGACCAATACTCAGCTCAGTGCAGTGCCTTCTTCACCAAATGGTCATTTTCTAAAAACAAGACCATCGTGTGCTCTTGTGTTAGTGTTGTCCGCCAGGAGTCTTGGAATCACCACTGCAAGTCTGAGAGGCGGTCTGGAGAGTGTTGTGGGCCCCCGTCCACCCACCTCCCACTCACTTGGGAGGGCAAAGTCAGACACACACCAGGGAGGATGTAGCAAACAACCATGAATCCTGCCCGTTGGGCCTCCCCTGGAGACCCCGGCTCAGGGTCGGCAGCTGGAGCCAGGGTGGCGGGCTGGGGGGGAGCCTGACTAAGAAGGTGGGGGCCCCAGTTCTGACCCTGCTCCCCTCCCAGAGGGGCTGCCAGGACACACGTACCAGGTCACCCAAGAGAAGTTATTCTCTCTCCAAGGCCAGACTCATTTTCCTCCGAACCTAATCTTTCACTGAAGCAAAGAATTTCTCTTACATTCATTCATTCGTTCGTTCATTCATTCATTCTTCAACAGATATTTGTTGAATAAGGCACTGTCGTAGGTGCTGGGGCCATCTGAACGCACAAAATAGACGAAGCTCCCTGCATTGTGGACCTTCCGTTCTACTGGGAGGGCGAGGGTGTCAATACATAACAAGGACAGAGTGTAAGCAAATCATTGTGTCCCTTAGAAGGTAGTGAGAACTGCAGAGCAGGGGAGGGACCTGGGACACTGCGGTTGGAGGTGGCCCTTTGGTACAGGGTCAGGGAGGCTGCACCGCAAGGACCTGAGAGAGATGCAGGGTCCCTGCTAGAGGGACAGACCGCTACTTCATCAGTGTCACGTCAGCTCTCGTACACACAACCTCACTGTGAAAAGGACTCCACTGGGAAAGGAAAAAGCAAAGCAAAAAAAAAAAAATCTTATTAATTAATTTAGGTAAATAAGTAAAAATGCTCCCACAATTCCTTTAAGTGGGATGTTGAACATTGGTGAATTTTCAATGTCCATGCCAACAGGAAGGGCATGGCTCTCTGGACAGGGCCAGGGTGCTGAAGGACCTAAGGGTGCTTTGCTCATGTACTAATTTGCCATGGAAAAGTCTGACAAGACAGACGAGTGGAGAAAAGAAGTTTGAAGTCCAGTTCCTGGTATTTCCAGGTCATTTTGCCCAGGCACGTGGATCCTTAAAACCATTGGAAAGAGTTGCATGCCCAGTTGGAAAGGACCAGGCTGGGCCAGGGGGCTTCACTTGCCCCTGTCTGCCTGTCCATCCCTGAATCGCCATGGGGGACCGGTGAGTCATTGTTGACACACTGTGCCTGGCATGGGCATCTCACCTGTGACTCACTCCCCCGTGAGTGTACTGTTGACTTAGCAGGAGGGTCTCTGAAAAGCTCAGGCACTGGACCATGTCGTGACCAAGGAGACTGCCACAGGATAAGAGAGGGATTTTCTGAATCTCAACTCCCTCAACAAAGATGACCACGCAATATAGCATTTTCCTCTGTCAACAAACTTGTCAGTTGGGCTTGGCTGTGTTTAGGAAACACCTTTTAATCGTGGAGATTACTTGGAATGAAGGGTGTCGGGGCCCTCCTTAGGCAAACGTTACCTGACCCTCTTTAAAAAGCAAACAGAGCCTGTGGTATAAGATCGAGGGCCAGGACGCACACTCATCCTTGACGGTGGTCTCCTTTGGACAGAGGAGGAAGGTCATAGCCGCCATGGAGCCCAAGGTGACCTGCATCCTGGTCATGGTCTTTGCTCTGGCCCTCAGCAGCCTGGCTCAGGGCGAGGCTGGTAAGACACCCCCTTTCCTGCTCTGTGGTGGGCACGCGGGGCAGGGGTCCACCTCTGGGAGTCATGGTTTCACAACGTACTTTTGAGCCAAGCGCTGTTTAGTGCCAGGGGCTGTTCTAGACCCTGGGAAGATTCTGGAAAGCAGAACAGGGGAAGATAGCAGCAGGGTGGAGGGGCCCGTGGAAGCTTTGGGGACTGCGGTGAGAACGTAGCGGCCTCGGTTGGCATGTCTCTTCAGTACTGATGCTAGAATATTCTGGGGCTCTTAAATATCACATTTCAAAGAGCTATCTTTGATGTTAATGCCCAAGCCAAACCCCTGGGGCTGGACCCACTCAAGGTCCACACAGACCTCTAAGAGCCTCTTCTGAGGACGGGCGTCCCCTGGGAACCCCGCTGGCAGGGTCTGTGGGGTCTCCTGGGCCCCCTGTTCCGTGGAACCCAGACCACCTGTCCCATTGGTGCATGTGTCCCATCAGTGCCTAGTCCATGGGTGTCACCAAATGAGAGCATTAAGGAGGGAGGACACCGTTGCTTCCTCTGAACGTGTTTGTGTCTCAAATCCTCTACCTGCAGAACAGGGTCAATCTTCAGCTTCAGACGGTTGTCAACAAAATTACGTGTGATGATATTTGGGAAAAGCTACAAAGTGCTCAATGAACGTTGCTTATTATTGGTAGATACACTTCTAAAGGGAGAGGGCTGGAGAAGGATTTTCCAAAGGTTTCAAAATGAGGATTCCGATAGAGGTTTGAAGGGAGGTAAAAGGATGGGTCCCATGTATCTCTGGACACGTCCCAAGGACCTCACAAGTCAGGAACAGCGGACCAGGCATGTGAGGAGGGGATAGGGGGAGGAAGGCCCCACAGCCTAAGGCAAGGAGGAGGGAGGGGGCTTGGACCTGAAAGGACGTATGACCTCCTGTGGGGATGGAGGAGGGTGGTCTGCACCTGGCCGCACCCCGGTCCGTCTGCATCTTCCCTGGCACCCCAGTCCCCAGCTCTGCCCACGGCACTGTCCGCTTCCGGGAGGCTGGGCAGCCTAGCTCTGGTCCCCACTCTCCACACCAGCTTCTGGCCACCCACTGGCCCCTGCCCTGTGGCCCAAGGCTCAACCTTTCTCTATGGTTCTCACAGGGTCAGCGATCCTGTGAAAACAGAAAACTAGAAAACTCCATCCAATTACAAGTGTAGCCCTGGCTGGAAATCATTTCCATTTAGTCCTGTTATGCAACAGAAAACAAGATGGACTCCTGTTGAGGACAGAACCCTTGGAAATCTTCAGTTCCCGTTTAGGATGGCAGCTGGGAGGGGGTCAGGTTACCCAGCAAAGCAGTTCTCTGCCCCTCCCGCTGGCTGCTACATCGCATCCTGCAGGGAGAGAAAGGACAAAAGAGCTGTGGTCCAAGCTCTGCACACACAGCCTGTCTTGACCTTCCCCACCACCCTGCCCGGTGGAGTGGGCAATGACCACCTTCTCTCTACGGCGGGGAGGCCAGACCCTGGGAGGTTTGATGTCCCCAAAAGGCTGCACCGCCAGTGGGAGATGGACGCCCGTCTTTCTGCAAAGCCACAGAAACTTTTCTTCAAAGAAAGCTGGAGGCGATCCTCAGATGTCGATACAAAAACCCACAAAGACCAGCTCGAGTGACGGGCTCCGCTTTAAGATGCTCAGGTGGACTTTACAAGGGACCAAAGGCGAGCATCCTGCCTCCCAGTCTAGGAGACGCCAGGCATCTATCTGTCTTTGGTTGGACTGCCTTCTTCTGAGAGCGAGATGCTCCAGGTGAAGGCCAGCTTGTGACCACGTCCGCCCTGAACCTCGGTCCTCCTTGCTCTGTTCCGGTTCCTTCCCTCCCAGTCTCTTTACCACCCACACTCCCAAGGCCTGGCTGCGTGTCCCCTTCACCCGGGGACAGAGTCTGGTCTGGGAGTGGATGGCGCGGCTGCACGGCCAGGCCTCTCTCTGGAGGCCAGCTGGTGGCGTTCATCCACGAGCACGCCGAGCCCACGTACAGAGCGGAGCCCCTAACCTTTGAAGCATCCCCCCTCACCCACAAGACAGGGTAGGGGTTCCGGATTCTTCTTCTGCGACCTGCCTCAACCCGCCCACCACCCGGTCTGAGCAGTATGCCTTCTCAGAGCCCTACACTGTGGCCCTGAGTTCAGACCCTCCCCATCTTGCATCTAGAACACGTGGGAGCCGTTAGCCGCCCGCGAGTGTTCCCCACTTTGGGTCAATGTCGTCACTCCTCTGCTTGAAGCTTCCAAGTGGCTCCCTTTGCTGTTGGGCTGAAGTCGTCCACTCCAGCCCTCAGCCTGGCTTCCCCAAACTACCCTACCCCGACTCCCCATCTTACCTCGAACACACTTTGCTCTCTCTCTCCACCACCTTTGAACGCGCTACTCCCTCTGCTTGGAGCACCCATTGCCTCGTCCTCATCAGGTCAGCCTCCTCCGACAGGAAGCCCTCCTTGCTTTGTTCAGCCTGTTGTCACTCTCCCCTCTTGGGCCTGCCCATGGCTGGTTGCACTGTGCCGTTTTGTACCTTTACTCAGCTCCCGCCTCCGTCAGACTGTGAGCTTCTTAACAACAACGTCTCTATTTTTAATTTCTGGGTCCCTATCACCCAGCACAAGGCCTGGCATGAACTTGACTCCTGAGGGGATAAATAGATCCCTGTCTATTTCTGCTGAGCTGGCTCCCGTTTCTAGCACCCACAAGCGGTGCTCCACAGATATTTATCAATTGAGTGAATAAAGTTTAATAATTGTTGAAATTAATGAGCAAATGAGTAGATTATCTAGGTAGGTGCAAAGTTTACAAATCCCAGGCACCTTGCATTTTCCCAGAGTTTCAGTGTTTGCGCATCAGGAAATGAGGACAGGGTCTCCTCTTGTGTGGGGAGCCCTGGGTCTACATCAACTGCTCGGCTGGCTGCTGATGTAATTGGGGAAAGGAAGTGAGCTGCAGTGCGGGTAATAACAGGAAGGGATCCAGCCTGCCACTTACCTTCACCTCTTGGCCCATGTACTTTCAGAGACGTGTCAGATGGAACCCCATCGAAGGGTAAATTGTGGTCACCCCAGTATCACGTCTACGGAGTGCAAAAGTAAAGGCTGCTGCTTTGATAACAACATTTCTGGAGTCCCCTGGTGCTTCCATCCTGTGGCCGCTGATGAACCTTTAGAAGGTAAGCCCATGACAACACCGTGGGGTCTGAAGATGCAGAATTCGTGAGAAAAAAACACCACATGGGACCACGGGACCCTGCTCCGAATTGCCTGCTGCGTTTTTACCCAAAGTAATGGCCAAAGGGTGACTAGAAAGAAGTGGTTTTGCCTAAATCAGTCTGAACCCAGGGCTGGGGGATGGAAACACAGGGGTGAAAGACCCATTGGGTGAGGCACCCTATTTTTTTCCTGGCTTTTCTTCACATCTCGAACTACAGATCTGTGAAGAATTGTCCTTGGTAACGCGCTTCATCACTTGCTTGGGGGTGGGGAGTGGAAAGAATGACAAAATATAAAGACAATCTTTGTTTTCTAAAGAACATTCCCGTTCACGCTGTTAAGCAAATTCTCTGTAATTATTTAAAAGTGAAAGAAAATACTTATTCTTGCTAACACACCTCTTCTTCCCCACACTTCACCTTTGCAGGGGAGTGTCAGTTTTAGACGCTTTTCCGGCGGGGATGGCATCAGCCCGGCGCCGGGGTCTTAACTCCATCTCTGGCCGGATGTTTCGGGGTCCTCTGAGCCTGAACTCACTTCCTGGATTGACTGCTCTGATTTCTTGTACCCAAAATCAGCCTAAAAATTAAAAGAGATAAATGTTACTCTGTGCTGGTACTTCTTTTAAAAAATAGAAAGGATTTTCCCTTTGAGGGAGGAATGTGATATTTGCACCTCTGGGTTCTCATCGTGGATTACACATTAATTCAGGCTATCTTGGGCCAGATGAGAGCGTGACTTGTAATTGCGTTAGGCTCTCTCGATGGATATCAGCCATCGGCGTCCGTGCACCAGGCCATTGGGTTGCAAAGTCTCAGAAGCAACTCGGAGTCACACCCTTGTCAAATCATGAAAACAGGCACCAAAACTTACATTCTTTACGTATTCATGGTGGTAATAAAAGTTGCCTGGTAATTTCTTCACTTCCCCCAGATGGAAACTGACTTAGGAGATCGAATCCATCGCAAAGCGTCTGCAAGTGTTAATAATAAAAACAATTGCAGAGGACGGCGCGGGTTGACGTCTTGAGGAAACACCCACCGGCCTGGCCCCCCACGCTTGAACTCCAAACTGGAAAATAGAACAAAGTGGGGAGTGGGTGGGAGATACGGAGGCCACGGTGCCCCCTTATCACCGACACAGGCAAGACGGAAGGGAGCCAGTCGGACCTGCCTGGACCTGGGCAGACGCCTCACCCTGGCGTGCAGTGCTGGGCTAAGCAGGTTCAAGTGCCCCCGGGGCAGTCAGCCCTGCTCCAGGGAGCTCAGCTCAGCCAGCCGTGCTCCTGGACGCCTCCTCCCAGAGCTTGTCTCTGGGGTCCCAGGAGCCCCGCCCTCCCGCCCTCCCCAGCCACTTGGCCCCCAGAAGGAGGTACCGCCCTCTGCGCGATCAGTTTTCTTCCCAATTTTCCAGCAGATCCATCACCCACCCGCAACCCTTGGCCACCAGGACGATTAAGTACAGAGGCCCCGGGGGCCAGGAGATACACTGCACATGCGGAAACATCAGGATGGGGACCCCAGCACACGCACACAGCAGCATGCGTGTGTGTGCAATAGTGTATGTCGTGCGTGTGCCGTGACCTTCGCGGGAGAATGTGCAGAGAAATGCTGGCTTCTCTTTTTTTAAAATCTGAAGCGTATCTGATCTTTCTCGCAATCTTCACCTGTTAGTGAGAGGTAAAAATAAACTACCTGTGTTTACTCCGGCCGCTCTGGAAATGCAGCGTGTGACGGTACTTTGCGCAGCGTCTGCAGGTAGTAGTCGCCAGTCTCTCTGGACCCTCCCTCTCCCACTTTCCTGCCCCTCCTTAGAGCTGGGTGGACAGAGGGGACCAAGCCCCCACGGCTGTGGAGCAAGGGAGTCCTTGGGTCTGCGTCATGCCCTTTGGGTCGCCACTGACCTGTCTGGGGGTCTCGGCTGGAGTTTTTTCTGGAGTCCAGCTTGTCGCGTCCCCTGTACCTTCTCCCCACGTTCCCCAGTGCCAGAGAGGAGGGCTTTCCCCCATGACAAAACAGGCCCGTTTCCCAGTTCCCAACATCCGTTCCTTCCCTTCTTTCTTCCCTGACTTCCATCCTATAAAGAATGGAAAAAGTACTCACTTTCCCAACCTCTCTTTCAATGAGAGGTAGGACTCCACTCTGGCCCATGAGGCAGGAGCAGACATCTGCTTGAAGGCTCTGGGGAAAGGCTTGTACTGCTTGGAGGAGAGCGCCCTCTAGCGGTCATGGACGGCCCTTGCAGCCTGCTTTGCTGTGTGGCGTGAGGGTGTGATGTGGTGCTTCAGGCAGTCATTCTATGATAATGCGGAAAAGCCAGAGAACTCGAGCCTTGATCTCCCTCAGCTGCTGATTTGCTCCAGCATCACCCACCTCCACACTTCATGTCAAGTAAACCCAAATATCCTTATGGGTTAAACCCCTGCTGGTTGAGTTTTCTGTATCTTCCAAGACTTTACCAAGGCCTGTATCTTCCTTGTACCTTAGAGGGGTGAGTCTAGATCCCAGCTACCACAGGCAGGGGACAAGCTCTCAGCCAAAGTAAACGTCCTCAGGGTGAGTCCTCCAGGCTGGGCCCTTCACCTGTTAAAGGCCAGTGGGCAATCTGTCCCCTCTACCACACCTAGTGTTTCACCAACTTCTCACAGAGCCATGCACCCACCTCAGGCTCTCGGGAGGAATTTTGGGCTCAGAATCAGGAGTGATCAGGGGCAAAGGGAGGTGCCTGTGGGGAGGATTAAAAGGCATTTCTTTAGGTTTTCGAAACAAACTCCATTACAAATGTTACCTTACCCTTATCTTCATCCTCGTTTGGTAAGACAAGAAATGTTTAGTAACTCGCCCAATCGAGCGGGCACACAGATCGGACCAGACTCCCCTGGACCAGGGAGCCTCTAGAATCAGGGTTTACTAATAATTTCAAGGATGCAATCAGGAGAAAGCCAAGAATGGGATCTGGGACATGAGGGCCGTACCCACGCTGCCCCTTTGTGTCACATGTACCCCCGGCTCTGAGAGGTGAACTTGGTCTCCTGGGGGTTCCTGCAGCAGCAGGCTGAACTGGGCATTCTCCCCCTTTTCCTGGGCAGAGAGTGGGAGGGCTACGCCACTTTTCAGGGAGCTGTGATGCACAGATTGGGGTTTCTTGACCCCAAGTACTCCTGTGGCTGACAGGCACCAGGCTGTGAGGCGGAGGCCAGGTGACAGGAGGCCAGGTGGGTCCCCTGCCTTCCTTCTGTTTCTCTGGATTCTTGCCCACTGAGGGAGTGAATGGATGGAGGACCAGCAGCTTCAAAACCCTTCCCCCTCCCCCCACGTTACAGGGAAAGAAATCCGCGATCCGCGATGGCTCGGCCACCGCCCCTGGTGTTTACCCGCGTGGATGCGAGATCCTACGGCTCCACTGTCTGGACACCAGGCCTCTGGGGCTCACCCGCACGGGTACGAGAACACGGGGGACTCCTGCAGGGGCGCCCAGTCCAGCACCCCGCACGGGTGGGAAAGGGATTTGACTTGGCCTCGGCCACGCTGTGCTTCCTGAGAATCACAAAATCCCTAGGAATTCCGACAGTGGAGGCAACTGAGGGCAGAGAGGGAGGCGCCCAGGCAGCGTGTGCGGGGACCTGTCAGAACAGATGCCGGTGGAAATGCTCTGGGAAGCCGGGTGGCCTCAGAGGGCAGTCAGGCCCGTGCCCGCCCGTGCTGTCTGGCCTCAGCCTCCCAGGACATCCCAGTGGGTCTCAGCGCTCAGTGAGGCTGTGGAGGGAGAGAGGTGAGAGCCGGGGTGTTGCGTCCTTCCCGTGTTCAGAGCCACGATGGGGGAGACGGCAGGGGAGCGGGTGGGGGACAGAACAGGACTGTAAAGAAGTCACCACCACCCACGGGGGCAGACCTGCCCCTATGGCCGCCTCCCTGTCATGCTCTCGCATCACCTGCCCCTCCCCGTCACGCGCCCCCATGAAGGCGATTGGTTGGTGACCCCTCCTGGGGAGGGAAATCTGGGCTTCCCAGGAGCCTGGACCACCTTCCCGCCCCGCGCTTCACTACAGCCAGGAGTCCACGACCAGGGAAGCAGAACAGATGGCAGGGCTTAGGAGCGAAGGGCGCCTTCTCACGGCCAGTGCAGAGGCCTTGAAGCATCCAGAAGGTGGTGGAAAAAAGGCAGGCTGCGTGATAAAGAACAGCTCTGCTGGTAAGGCACAAGGAGCCTTGACATGAGGAGCATGTCACACGCATGCACACACACACACACATGCAGACACACATACACACAGCTCTTAAGGGGCCCACGCTGCTCCCTCCACCCAACCTTGGAAACCAGGCTGAGGGAGGCTCTTTGGGGGTGAGCTCTCTTGCACATCAAGACCAGTGGATTTCTGCCAGAGGAGGGAAAGCCACCCTTATACTTTCTACATCTGAATACGTAGCTTGTTAGTGGAAAGTTTTATGTTTTCTATCTTCATTTTTAGAGACAGGCCTTCAACTTCAGAACGATGCAATGGAGTGATGTGTCAGTTTAGAGTTTTCTTGGTTTTCACACAAGTGGAGCTACAAGGCTAACTGGCCAGTCAACACGGCTGTCTGACACCCTGCGTACTACCCTTTCCCTCCAGCCTGGAAACCACCAATGCGGGAATTTTTCTAGAACTTTCCATGTCCTTGAAGAGCTTCAGACAAAAGTCCAGGAAGTTTCTCCTGGGAGAGATTCATATTTTGAGAGGAAGTCAGGGGTCTTCTGGTGGACACAACTGGTGTGGGAGGGAGTCACGTCTGTATCAGCCCTGGAGAGAATGGGTAACAAATGCGTAACAGAGGAGCCCAAGTGAGCACAGCTCCCCACGCGGCCTGAGGGGCCGGGCAAGGACAGGTGGATGTGCAGAGAGGGGCCAAAGGGAGAGGGAGCGAGTCCCGACCCCGAGGCTGGCAGTGCTGTCACCCTGGTGTCCCAGTGACAACTGAAGCCATGTGACACACCCTCCCCTTTCTTCATCAGCTTGCGCTGGTATCCTCGTCAGACCGGACGACTTAAACAACTGACATTTATTCTCACAGTTCTAGAAGCTGGAAGTCCAAGATTGAGGTGTGGGCAGCGCTGATTTCTCCCGAGGCCTCTCTCCTTGGTGTGTAGATGGCCGTCTTCTCCGTGTTCTCTGTGTGTGTCCTAATCTCCTCTTCTTAGAAGGATACCAGTCATATTGGATTAAGGCCCACCCTACTGGCTTCATTTTAACTTAATTACTTTTAGAGACTTCATCTCCAAATAAGGTCACATTATGAGGTCCTGGAGAATAGGACTTCCACATGTGAATTTGGAGGAGACATTTTAGCCCATAACAGCTGGTGTCTCTTACTTGCAACCAAGGAACCCTAATAAATGCAAATTACCAAAGGGCAGGGGTCACAACTGTTTGTTGCTGAGACTAGTCACTTCTGCTCTAAGTGGTAAGAAAACAAAGGGAATACATGAGACTGAGAATGTGTCAAATGCAGACAGTGAGCAAACCCAGAGACCATGAGACATAGGGGACATTCACACTGTGTGTTAAGGGCAGACAGGGAGTGAGTGGGTCACCTGTAGGGTGTGTTATGTGACAAAGAGGATGGAACAGGCAGAATGTTATCACAGGTGGGACAGGATGGAGGATCCGTAGGAAGCAGACTGCACATCTCCAGCCTGGCCGCTCCGTCACCCTTAATCAGGCCCCCATTGGTGACCCTGGTCATGGTCCAATTCAGGCTCCACGTGTCATCCCAGACACAGACTAACAGCATGGCTGCTCTGTGGGTCACTGTGGGCTGCAGTTGGGCCAACGCTGCTTTCCCTGAGTCTCCCCAATAAAGCCTGAGTGTGTGGTGGCACTGCCCATGTCCTGGCCCCTGTTCAAACCCCAGTTCTGGTCCTTGTCACCATGCATTGATGGAAAGGCCGAGAGAGGAACAGGACACATGAGCATCTCATGACCCAGGATCCAGGTGTGTGGTCCTTCCACCCACTTGCACCCCATGCAGAGTGCAAACCTGCCACTTCTGCCCCTCACTTTTCATCACGTGTGGGAGATAGATTTACTAAACCCCATGGCTCAAGCACCTTAATTGGATCTGTGAGCCTTTCCACTCTGCAGCTGGCCGTGTACTTGGAGGTTATCATTGTTTCTAGAAAATTGCCAACACAACAATAGGCTTCTATTCAGAACATGTTGAACTAAGGACCAGACCAGGAACCAACTCTGGAAGCCAAGTTGTGGCTTCAGATACTATTCGTAGGGTTGTACGGAAGCGTATTGTTAGCTCAAGAAAACTCCCTTGCGTTTATTTGTGAGTGTGGGCAGAGACAGCTCGTGGAAATATTCAGTGCTTGTGAGCCCGACAGGAAACATTAGCTAAGAAGAGACACATACCCGGGAAATACCAGCACAGGAATGTACTGGCAGGTATCAAACAATCACCCATTTAAAGGTCCGAGCTGTCACATTATAGTTAGTTCCAGAAAGGTAAATAGTATTATTTTAAAGGTATTTCTTAATTGTTCTTCTCAGCTCTTGACATTGCCCTGAGCCGGACATTTTGGGGGTAGCAAACAGATTAAATTAGGCAAAGCCATACACACTCACATATATATGTGGTACCGTGTAGTTGATTGAACCTAAAAGTAGGGAACATCTATTCTAAAGACAAACAGTGATGGGATTTTTACATTTAATCTTATCTGGTTCGTCAGTGTTGAGAACTCAGAAGGGCTGAGAGTTTACCCTACTTGCAAGCCAGTAGCTTCATGGCTGCTGGCCGAGGACAGGAGACTCCCGGTTCAGAGATAAAGGACCTTATTACTCATCACACAGCAAGCAGCGTAAGCAGCAGCACGCTTGTCTTGGTTCCCTTTGCCCCCAAGTCCTTCAGGGGTGGCACCGATGAGCTCAGATGGGTGTCAGCACACACAGTGGGCTGCCTTCCAGGAGAGAAACACTGACCTCTCAAGGGGTTTAAATCTTTCAAGGGGCAGTAAGCTTGCCAGCCCTCTGCCGCCTGCTTATCTACCTTCCAAGGTTGTTTGCCGCACAAATATCCTGCCACGCAGGGCCACACGGGGGCTGCGCTCAGGAACACAGCGAACAGCCAGGGGCTGTGGAAGGAGCTGTGTAGTATCAAGAGGGCGGGGTGCTCCCTGGTTCCTGCAGGAGGATGAGATTGGCTTGATTGGATAGTTCTGCTGGCTGGCAGGGAAGTGAGGTCCACACTCCTCAGGGATAAGCAGGAACTGTGCCCAGTCCCTAGATAAGGAGGTTGTTTGGCTAAGGGGCCTTATCTGTGGGAGCTGAGTAGGGAGGAGGATTCGTGGTTAGGCCACTCGCGGCCTCTCAATTGCCAGATGTCAAGGCATCTTGACATCATTAACATTCAACTGTAATTTTAGGTCCTAAGCTATCAGGACAGTTAGCATCTCATTCACAAGACCTGCGGGAACGTGAGAGACTCGCGGGGAATTGTCTCCTGAAAATCAGTATACTAAATATACCATTTCCAAGACCAGATTACAGAAGGGGAAAAGAGCACTGAGGCACATTTATGTAACATTTCATTTATAAATACACATATTTACCACCTTCCTTTTTAAATACATTTTTAGAGAGTTGTAGGACTAAAATACAGGGATAGGCAGATTTTTTTTTTTCTTAAAAGGCCAGAGAGTAAATATTTTAGGTTTCCTGGGCCATACAGTCTCTGCCACAGGTAATCAACTCTGCAATCATAGCTAGAAAGTGGCCATAGACAATGTGTGAATGAATGGGTATGGCTGTGTTTTTAATAAAGTTTTATTTAAACACAGGCAACAAGCTCATGGGCCATAGTTTGCCAACTCCTACTATAAGATATCATTTTTCCTTGACTTGTGGTAAGTTTCAAGACTGGCCAACTCCCACTCAGATACAAAAGGGGTACAAAAGAGACAATTTGAAGGAATGTAAATCTTGGTTAAAGTCCCTCAAAGTAGGACAAGGAGGAATTCCATTGCACAATACATTGAAAAATGCTAAGGTTTATGTCCGTCCAATTATGTCCCCCGAATATAAGCCATCAAGACATCTCTATTTACTCCTTCCTAAAGTCTGTACCAAATTCTCATCAGCATTGGCTCATCTGTTTATGTCTCCTCCCAGCTTTGGCCATCTTCTTTATTATGTAGCTAAATTAAGTCCTGGGCTTTAGAAGAGTCTATTATTATTATTTTTGCCAGCATTGGGTCTTTGTTGCTGTGCGCGGGCTTTCTCTAGTTGCGGTGAGCGGGGGCTACTCTTCGTTGCAGTGCGTGTCTTCTCATTGCAGTGGCTTCTCTTGTTGCAGAGCATGGGCTCTAGGCACGTGGGCTTCAGTAGTTGTGGCACATGGGCTCAGTAGTTGTGGCTTGTGGGCTCAAGAGCACAGGCTCAGTAGCTGTGGCACATGGGCTTAGTTGCTCTGTAGCATGTGGGATCTTCCCAGACCAGGGCTCGAACCCGTGTCCCCTGCATTGGCAGGCAGATTCTTAACCACTGCGCCACCAGGGAAGTCCCATAGAAGAGTCTATTATTTACCCATTCTATTGATCAGAACAGCCAAACTCCAGAAACCTGGAATGCTGGGGAGGGAAATTGAATTTGCATGTTTTTCAGCCCCACCTTCTATATTTAGGAACACTGTACATGCAAATGTTAGTAATAAAAATGTACTTTTTCCCCTGATGACAGTGTAAAAATGAAATATTATCCTAGTCAGTATCCGAGTGAGGGTTCACCAGGCATGTGAGACCTTGGAGATCATTTGATAAACTCTCATTCCAGCTCTCATTTCACAGATGAGGAAATTAATCCAGAGATGAGAAGAGGCTTGCCTTACTTATTTGCATATATCCAGGCCTAGGTATTATTTTATGAATTCCATAAGGAAATTTGGGCGAATGGGTGACATTAGGAGGCAGACTCCTCTTCCTCACCTTCCAGGTGTCACTTACCCATTTTTCCACCCCACACCACCTCACTAAGTAGGTCTAGTTTGTGCAGATGCTGGCTTTGGTTCTAGGGATTCAAAATAAAGGAGGCATAGGTCCGGTTCTGGATGCCACCCTGCACTTACTTTCTGTGTTGTTTGGGGAAACTATTTTTCCGTATACACTATAAACTGGGGGTGATAGGTTCAGCCCTTCATTTGGATTGTTGTAAGAATTAAATGACATACAGCACATGAAATCCTTAGAATATCACCTGGGACAAAGTTGGCCTGCAGATTTAGCTGTTACCTTTGGTACAATTAATAAAGGAACCAGAAACATAAAACTCCACTTAAAATGCAGGTGGGGCTAAGTGTTGTGAATCGGGTGAACAAAGGATGCTTGGGGGAGGGGTGAAGGGCCCTGTCTTCTCTCAGGGGAAGTGAAGGAGGCCTTCCTGGAAGAAGTGGCTCCTGAGTCAAGAGCTGAAGGGTGGACAGGAGTGAGCAAGGCAAAGAGTGGTGGAAGAGCATTGCAGAGAGAGGAGGACATGCAAACAAGTGTCAGAGGTCAGGGTGTGTCAGAGGGCAAGAGGCTTAGGTTATGAAGGAGACCCGGCAATAGAAGAGTGCGGGGCTGGGGGGTGGGTATGTGGGGACCAGCTCATGAAAGGTCTTGCTTTTCATGCACGCTTCAGGCTGGGAGGTGTGAGGGAGTGCCAGGGGAGTGACATGTACTGATTGTCACTTTATAAAGGTAATCAAGGCACCAGACTTTTGTCTAGATGAGGACAAAACTCTGGCTGAGAGATTATTTAGGAAACAGTTGTAGCAAACCAAGGGAGAAATCATGAGACTAGACTGGGCTGTAAACACAGATGCTGACAGAGGCCCAAACGCTGCCATAACTGAATAAATCCAGCCAGGTGGGAAGTGGTGGCAGCACTGCCCTGCATCAAGGGACAACCACAGCTTCAGCCTGAAGAACCAATTTTAGATTCCTTGGAGGAGAGGTTGGCAAGTGACAGATTCTTACAGCCTTTGCTTGTCTAAGAAAGTATTTTGAAATCTCTGTACCTTCTGCTCAATTCTGCTGTGAATCTAGACTTGCTCTAAAAAATAAAATAAGGACATTTTCCATGAGTATAGAATTCTGACTTGACAGATTTTCTCCTTTAGCGCTTTAATATCGTTGTTCCATTCCTTCCAGATTGCACGGTTTCACATGAGAGGTCACTTGTCATTCTTTTCTTTTTCCAATACAATATTTTTAATAACTTTTTTATAATATCAATTTTTCTAAAATATACTTTAAGTATGTCTCCATCCAAACCTTGAACTGACATTTAAAAAATTTTTTAAATTTAATTAATTTTTTTATACAGCAGGTTCTTATTAGTCATCCATTTTATACACATCAGTGTATACATGTCAATCCCAATCTCCCAATTCATCACACCCCCCCCCCGCACCCCCGCTTTCCCCCCTTGGTGTCCATACGTTTGTTCTCTACATTTGTGTCTCAATTTCTGCCCTGCAAACTGGTTCATCTGTACCATTTTTCTAGGTTCCACATATATGCGTTAATAGATGATATTAGTTTTTCTCTTTCTGACTTACTTCACTCTGTATGACAGTCTCTAGATCCATCCATGTCTCTACAAATAACTCAATTTCGTTTCTTTTTATGGCTGAATAATATTCCATTGTATATATGAACCACATCTTCTTTATCCATTCGTCTGTTGATGGGCATTTAGGTTGCTTCCATGACCTGGCTATTGTAAATAGTGCTGCAATGAACATTGGGGTGCATGTGTCTTTTTCAATTATGGTTTTCTCAGGGTATATGCCCAGTAGTGGGATTGCTGGGTCATATGGTAATTCTATTTTTAGTTGTTTAAAGAACCTCCATACTGTTCTCCACAGTGGCTGTATCAATTTACATTCCCACCAACAGTGCAAGAGTGTTCCTTTTTCTTCATGCCCTCTCCAGCATTTGTTCCTTGTAGATTTTCTGATGATGCCCATTTGAACTGCTGTGAGGTGACACCTCATTGTAGTTTTGATTTGCATTTCCCTAATAATTAGTGATGTTGAGCAGCTTTTCATGTGCTTCTTGGCCATCTGTATGTTTTCTTTGGAGAAATGTCTATTTAGGTCTTCTGCCCATTTTTGGATTGGGTTTTTGTTTTTTTAATATTGAGCTGCACGAGCTATTTATATATTTTGGAGATTAATCCTTTGTCCGTTGATTCGTTTGCAAATATTTTCTCCCATTCTGAGGGTGGTCTTTTCATCTTTTTTATGGTTTCCTTTGTTGTGCAAAAGTTTTTAAGTTTCATTAGGTCCCATTCGTTTATTTTTGTTTTTATTTCCATTATTCTAGGAGGTGGATCAAAAAAGATCTTGCTGTGATTTATGTCAAAGAGTGTTCATCCTATGTTTTCCTCTAAGAGTTTTATAGTGTTTGGCCTTACATTGAGGTCTTTAATCCATTTTGAGTTTATTTTTGTGTAGGGTGTTAGGGAGTGTTCTAATTTCATTCTTTTACATGTAGCTGTCCAGTTTTCCCAGCACCACTTACTGAAGAGACTGTCTTTTCTCCATTGTATATCCTTGCCTCCTTTACCATAGATTAGTTGGCCATAGGTGTGTGGGTTTATCTCTGGGCTTTCTATCCTGTTCCATTGATCTGTATTTCTGTTTTTGTGCCAGTACCATACTGTCTTGATTACTGTAGCTTTGTAGTATAGTCTGAAGTCAGGGAGTCTGATTCCTCCACCTCTGTGTTTTTCCTTCAAGACCACTTTGGATATTCGGAGTCTTTTGTATCTCCATACAAATTTTAAGATTTTTTGCTCTAGTTCTGTAAAAAATGCCATTGGTAACTTGATATGGATTGTATTGAATCTGTAGATTGCTTTGGGTAGTATAGTCATTTTCACAATATTGATTCTTCCAATCCAAGAACATGGTATATCTCTCCATCTGTTTGTATCATCTTTAATTTCTTTCATCAGTGTCTTATAATTTTCTGCATACAGGTCTTTTGTCTCCTAGGTAGGTTTATTCCTAGGTATTTTATTCTTTTTGTTGCAATGGTAAATGGGAGTGTTTCCTTAATTTCTCATTCAGATTTATCATCATTACTGTATAGGAATGCAAGTGATTTCTGTGTATTTTGTATCCTGCAACTTCACCAAATTCATTGATTAGCTCTAGTAGTTTTCTGGTGGCATCTTTAGGATTCTCTATGTATAGTATCATGTCATCTGCAAACAGTAACAGTTTTAATTCTTCTTTTCCAGTTTGTATTCCTTTTATTTATTTTTCTTCTCTGATTGCCGTGGCTAGGACTTCCAAACTATGTTGAATAATAGTGGCAAGAGTGGACATCCTTGTCTTCTTCCTGATCTTGGTGGAAATGGTTTCAGTTTTTCACCATTGAGAACAATGTTGGCTGTGGTTTTTTCATATATGGCCTTTATTACGTTGAAGTAAGTTCCCTCTACGCCTATTTTCTGGAGGGTTTTTATAATAATGCGTGTTGAATTTTGTTGAAAGCTTTTTCTGCATCTATTGAGATGATCATATGGTTTTTATTCTTCAATTTGTTAATATGGTGTATCACATTGATTGATTTGCGTATACTGAAGATTCCTTGCATATATGGGATAAATCCCACTTGATCATGGTGTATGATGCTTTTAACGTGTTGTTAGATTCTGTTTGCTAGTGTTTTGTTGAGGATTTTTTACATCTATATTCATCAGTGATACTGGTCTGTAATTTTTTTTTTGTAGTATATTTGGTTCTGGTATCAGGGTGATGGTGGTGTCATAGAATGAGTTTGGGAGGATTCCTTCCTCTGCAATTTTTTTGAAGACTTTGAGAAGGATGGGTGTTAGCTCTTCTCTAAATGTTTGATAGAATTCACCTGAGAAGCCATCAGGTTCTGGACTTTTGGTTTTTGGAAGATTTTGTTTGTTTGTTTGTTTTCTGGAAGATTTTAAATCACAGTTTCAATTTCAGTGCTTGTGGTTGGTCTGTTCATGTTTTCTATTTCTTCCGCGTTCATTCTTGGAAGGCTATACCTTTCTAAAAGTTTGTCCATTTATTCCAGGTTGTCCATTTTATTGGCATAGAGTTGCTTGTAGTAATCTCTCATGATCCTTTGTATTTCTGCAGTGTCTGTTGTTACTTCTCCTTTTTCATTTCTAATTTTATTGATTTGAGTCCTCTCCCTCTTTTTCTTGATGAGTCTGGCTAATGGTTTATCAATTTTCTTTATCTTCTCAAAGAACCAGCTTTTAGTTTTATTGATCTTTGCTATTGTTTTCTTTGTTTCTATTTCATTTATTTCTGTTCTGATCTTTATGATTTCTTTCCTTCTGCTAACTTTGGGTTTTGTTTGTTCTTCTTTCTCTAGTTCCTTTAGGTGTAATGTTAGATTGTTTATTTGAGATTTTTCTTGTTTCTTGAGGTAGGCTTGTATAGCTATAAACTTCCCTCTTAGAACTGTATTGCCGTATCGCATAGGTTTTGGATTGTCTGGTTTTCATTATCATTTGTCTCTAGGTGTTTTTTGATTTCCTCTTTGGTTTCTTCAGTGATCTCTTGGTTATTTAGTAATGTTTTGTTTAGCCTCCATGTGTTTGTGTTTTTTACATTTTTTCCCTGTAATTGATTTCTAATCTCAAAGCATTGTCGTCAGAAAAGATGCTTGATATGATTGCAATTTTCTTAAATTTACTGAGGCTTGATTTGTGACCCAAGATATGATCTATCCTGGAGAATGTTCCGTGTGCACTCAAGAAGAAAGTGTAATCTGCTGTTTTTGGATGGAATGTCATATAGATATCAATTAAATCTATCTGGTCTATTGTGTCATTTAAAGCTTGTATTTCCTTATTAATTTTCTGTTTGGCTGATCTGTCCATTGGTGTCAGTGAGGTGTTAAAATCCCCCACTATTATTGTGTTACTGTTGATTTCTTCTTTTATAGCTGTTAGCAGTTGCCTTATGTATTGAGGTGCTCCTATATTGGGTGCATATATAATTGTTATATCTTCTTCTTGGATTGATCCCTTGATCATTATTTAGTGTCCGTCCTTGTCTCTTGTCACATTCTTTATTTTAAAGTCTATTTTATCTGATATGAGAATTGCTACTCCAGCTTTCTTTTGATTTCCATTTGCATGGAATATCTTTTTCCATCCCTTCACTTTCAGTCTGTATGTGTCCCTAGGTTTGAAGTGGGTCTCTTGTAGACAGCATATATATGGGTCTTGTTTTTGTATCTGTTCAGCAAGCCTGTGTCTTTTGGTTGGAGCATTTAGTCCATTCACGTTTAAGGTAATTATCGATATGTATGTTCCTATGACCATTTTCTTAATTGTTTTGGGTTTGTCTTTGTAGGTCCTTTTCTTCTCTTGTGTTTCCCACTTAGAGAAGTTCCTTTAGCATTTGTTGTAGAGCTGGTTTGGTGGTGCTGAATTCTCTTAGCTTTTGCTTGTCTGTAAAGCTTTTGATTTCTCCATCGAATCTAAATGAGATCCTTGTCGGGTAGAGTAATCTTGGTTGTAGGTTCTTCCATTTCCTCACTTTAAGTATATCATGCCACTCCCTTCTGGTTTGTAGAGTTTCTGCTGAGAAATCAGCTGTTAACCCTATGGGAGTTCCCTTGTATGTTATTTGTCATTTTTCCCTTGATGCTTTCTATAATTATTCTTTGTTTTTAATTTTTGCCAATTTGATTACTCTGTGTATTGGCGTGTTTCTCCTTGGGTTTATCCTGTATGGGACTCACTGTGCTTCCTGGACTTGGGTGGCTATTTCCTTTCCCATGTTAAGGAAGTTTTCAGCTATAATCTCTTCAAATATTTTCTCTGTTCCTTTCTCTCTCTCTTCTCCTTCTGGGACCCCTATAATGCGAATGTTGTTGTGTTTAATGTTGTCCCAGAGGTCTCTTAGTCTGTCTTCATTTCTTTTCATTGTTTTTTCTTTATTCTCTTCCACAGCAGTGAATTCCACCATTCTGTCTTCCAGGTCACTTATCTGTTCTTTTGCCTCAGTTATTCTGCTATTGATTCCTTCTAGTGTAGTTTTCATTCCAGTTATTGTACTGTTCATCTCTGTTTGTTTGTTCTTTAATTCTTCTAGTTCTTTGTTGAACATTTCTTGCATCTTCTCAATCTTTGCCTCTATTCATTTTCCGAGGTCCTGGATCATCTTCACTATCATTATTCTGAATTCTTTTTCTGGAAGGTTGCCTATCTTCACTTCATTTAGTTGTTTTTCTGGGGTTTTATCTTGTTCCTTCATCTGGTATGTAGCTCTCTGCATTTTCATTTTGTCTGTTTTTCTGTGAATGTGGCTTTTGTTTCACAGGATGCAGGATTGTAGTTCTTCTTGCTTCTGCTGTCTGCTCTCTGGTGGATGAGGCTATCTAAGAGGTTTGTGTAAATTTCCTGATGGGAGGGACTGGTGGTGGGTAGAGCTAGGTGTTGCTCTGGTGGGCAGAGCTCAGTAGAACTTTAATCTGCTTGTCTGCTGATGGGTGGGGCTGGGTCCCCTCCTTGTTGGTTGTTTGGCCTGAGGTGACCGAACACTGGAGTCTTCCTGGGCTCTTTGGTGGGGCTAATGACAGACTCTGGGAGGGCTTACACCAAGGAGTAACCAACTTCCCAGAACTTCTGCTGCCAGTGTCCTTGTCCTTGTCCTCACGGTGAGACAGAGCCACCCCCCGCCTCTGCAGGGGACCCTCCAACACTAGCAGGTAGGTCTGGTTCAATCTCCTATGGGATCACTGCTCCTTCCCCTGGGTCCTGATGCGCACACTACTTTGTGTGTGCCCTCCAAGAGTGGAGTCTCTGTTTCCCCCAGTCCTGCCGATGTCCTGCAGTCAAATCCTGCTAGCTTTCAAAATCTGATCCTCTAGGAATTCCTCCTCCCATTGCCCGACCCCCAGGTTCGGAAGCCTGACGTGGGGCTCAGAACCTTCACTCCATTGGGTGGACTTCTGTGGTATAAGTGTTCTCCAGTTTGTGAGTCACCCACCCATCAGTTATGGGATTTGATTTTATTGTGATTGCGCCCCTCATACCATCTCATTGTGACTTCTCATTTGTCTTTGGATGTGGGGTATATTTTTTGGTGAGTGCCAGTGTTTTCCTGTCAATGATTGTTTAGCAGTGATTAGCAGTGATTCCAGTGTTCTTGCAAAAGGGAGTGAGAGCACATCCTTCTACTCCACCACCTTGAGCCAACCTCTGACTCACTTGTCATTCTTAATATGCTCCCCTGTAATTCAGTGTGTCTTTCTGCCAGTTGCTGTAAAAACATTTTAAAATTACTGATTTTCAACAATTTGATCATGCTGTGCCTTTATGTGGTTTTCTTTATCTTGCTTGGCATTCATTGAGCTTCTAGGATATATGAGTTTATATTTGTCAGCAAATTTACAAAAAATTTGGCCATTATTTTTTCAAATCCTTTTTCTTGCCCCAATATTTCTTCCCCTCCTACTGGTACACTAATTACATATATGTTGGTCTGCTGACACTGTCTCATGGGTCACTGAGGTTCTGTTCCTTTTTATTTCAGCCCTCTTTCTCTCTATGTCCCAGTTTGGAGAGCTTGTACTGCACTGACTTCAAATAAATCAGCGATTTCTTCTAACGTATCTAATCTAATTAGAATTTTTCATTTCAGATATTGTAGTTTTCATGCCTAGAATTTCCACCTGGTTCATTTTTAGTTTCCATTTCTCTATGCAGATTTTAAAATGTGTCCCCTTGTTATATTTCTCTTTAAGTAGTTGAACATTTTAATGCAGTATCTGGTCTGTTTCTATTCTCTGTTATTTCCAGTGCTTAAGGTCCTGCTTCTTCACACACCTAGTAAGTTTTGAGTTTGTGTTGAACATTATGAATGCTATGTCATGTGTCTGGATTTTGTTGTCTTCCTTAACAAAATGCTGAGTTTCATTCTGTTAGGCAGTCACTTTACTTACAGATTAACTTGATCTTTTAGGACTTGTTTTAAAGTTTTGTTAGAAGGGGTATGGCTTTACTCTAGAACAAGATCAAGCCTACTCTTATGGCATGTTATGGACTGAATGTTTGCGCCCCCCCCCACATTCATATGTGGAAGCCATACCCCCCAATGTGATGCTATTAGGAGGTAGGGACTTTGGGAGGTAATTAGGGTTGGAAGAGGTCATGAGGATGGATCCCTCATGATGGGGTTAGTAGTCTTATAGAAAGAGACAGCAGGGAACTTACCCTTTCTCCACCAGGTGAGCACACATTGAGAAGGCCACCATCTGCAAGCCAGGAAGAGAGCCCTCACCAGAACCGTACCCTGCAGCCACCCTGATAATGAATTTCCAGCCACCAGAACTGTGAGAAACCAATGTCGGTTGTTTAACCCATCTCCCTGTGGTATTTCGTTATGGCCACCCAAGCTGACTAAGACATGGCATGGTCATTCTATGTCCCTACTCAGTGCTTGGACAGCCAACAAGCTTTCCCCTGTGGCTGGTCAGAACTCATGTGAATCAGGCTGCTGACAGCCCTGTCTCCTTGGTGTGTGTTCCCTCCTGGGAGCTGTTTCTTCCTGGCCTTTTGTGTGTGGCGGCTTAGCATCTGACTAAACCCCAGGGAGTCCCCAGCCCTGTTTCAGGTGTCCCTCTCCTCCGGCCCCCACCCTGGAAACCCATCACCCCGTGGCCTCTGATTCCACCCTCTGTCCCTCAGCCCCATAAGCCTCTGATGCTCTGTGGCCAGACTATGTTTCTAGACAGAAAACCAGGTGACCTTGGGCCTCTCCACACTGCTTCCCTTTCTGTCCCACACAGCCTGTTGCTCAGCATCTGTAAACGGTTATTCCACATAGGTTTAGAGTTACTTATGGCAGGAGGAAGGGTCTGGTACCAGTACCTCCATAATAATCAGAAGTAGACTTACATGGGTGACCTCTAAGGGACCCTCCATTTGGCTTCTGTTTCCTGTGAGAACTGATAGGTAACATCACTACAAAGAAGGATTGCAATCCCACTAGGTGCGGGATGGGTCTGAGACTGGGCGTTCCTGTGGCAGCACCAGCTAGCACAGCAGGTGGGGTGGGAGGGCCTGGAGATGGTCAACAGATGGGTACTCCTGGGGGTGATAAGACAGTGGGGGAGCAGGTGGAGTGGGGACCATGGGAACCAGGCTGGAGAAGGAGGGGAGGGGGAGACGCAGATGGTACAGTGCTCAGAGGGGAAGCCGAGGGGTTAAGGGACTGGAGGGTTTAGGAGTAACGAGGAAGCAGTAGAAGCTTAGACATGCTGAACAGAAAGGACATTTGCATGTCCTCTTTCAGAGGTGGAGTACGGGTTCTGAGTGTGGTCATGGGAGGGGTGGCAGAGTGGAGGAGGGATGGAAGTTCCCAGAGATGAGGAGGAAATAAAAACCTGAGCTCCTGTGGCTGTGGGTGAGATGTCCCTGGAGTGCTGAAGCCGCCCAGGATGTCACACATCTTGGTGTGACAAGGGACACAGCGAGTGCGGTGCCAAACCCTTAACAAGGAGCAGGTTGACAGTCAGCCGATGACGGTGGGGCAGGAGCCTTGAAGGTGGTACAGTCACAGCTGCGATTCCGAGGAGCATGGTGACACTGGGGCTCAAGGTCAATGTCCAGCCCCCAGCCTGAGCCCACGTGATGGGAGCACAGGCACCCAACGCAGCTTAGAGACTGTGCCGTGCACAGAGCTCCACGTTCAGGTGGGTGCCACTCATACTGTACACACTGTATCTAAGGTAATGACTTCCCCACAGTGGAAGTAACTTGTCTTGAAGAAAATGTGCCTTTTTCTAAAAGCACTAAAATACCGTG
Source organism: Lagenorhynchus albirostris (assembly GCF_949774975.1). Classification (NCBI taxonomy): domain Eukaryota; kingdom Metazoa; phylum Chordata; class Mammalia; order Artiodactyla; family Delphinidae; genus Lagenorhynchus; species Lagenorhynchus albirostris. The sequence goes on along the minus strand of NC_083099.1, from coordinate 142,216,159 downwards.
TGGGCGGATGGTGCCCTGGATGGGGGCCTGAGCACCTCCACCTGAGATGCACACAAGAGGAACATCGCAGGGAAGATGCAGGCTTCCGTTAGGGCCAGAGCAGGTTAGAGACCAAGGGGCTGATAAGCCGTCTCTTTGGCATGGGTCAGGCGGTTTTGGTGGGAATCCCGGAAGGGCCAGGAGGGTGCAGAGGGAAGTCGGGCAAGGGGGAGGAAGCAAGAGGAAAGTGGAGGTGAGAATCTGGGGGAAGAGGGAGGACTTGGAGCCCTAGGTCTTGGTGGTGACTAAGAGTGACAGGGACGCAGTGGGGAAAGGTGACTTTCTCAAGGTTTGCAAAGATAGAGTCACGGTGGTTGCTCAGTGGGGGAATAGGCAGGGGTCTGGGGCGGCTGGAGCTGGAGCTGGCAGAAGCCCTGAGCTCTCCAGACCCTGAGGACCCAGGGTTTCCGATTCCACGCATCTCTGGGTTCCTGGCTGCTCAAGCCGTGCTGGACAGATTGGTGGCTCCTGGAAGTCCCCCAGAGTAGGGAGTTTACGATTCTCTCTTTCCTCCACATTCCCCTTCGTGTGTTGTGTGTCTCATCTCCACTTCCCTTTTCTCTCTTTGGGTCCCAAGCACAGAGTCTTTTCCCTGGAGCATCTTCTCCTGGGCATAGGCTGGCTTACAGGTACCATCTTTTAGGCAACACAGACAGTTCCCATGGAAGAAAAACATGACACACTTCAGGCTTTGCTGAAACGAACTTGTTACTTCTACACTCATCTGGGGCCGTTCCGTTTACCCGGACAGCTTCATCTCCACGAAGAGCAGCCCCCTCCCCAAAACAGAGACAAGGAGATACAGACAGGGGCTGAGAGAGGGGTCTGCAGCCCTGAAGGAGGGTCTCCTGCCTTCCTCGGAGACCCTCCCATTCCTGGAGGAGGGGTCTTCTCTCTGTCCATGGCTGGCCCGGTCATTTCTCCCAGTAGCCTTGGGTCCAATATTTTAAAACTCCTGTGGTAGCCAAGTACTTTATCAGGAGAAATACATGACTTCTCCCTTCCTGGGTGGGACCCTGTGAGTACCCAGCGCCACACGCGCACGTGGCCCGTCTTCCATGTTGGCATCCTGGCATGACCTGGCTCCCTGCCTGGGTCGGGGGGAGCCCGGCTGTGCCCGGGGAGCCCGGAGGCCTGCTCTGTCACCACTTGGCACTTCAGCCAAGCTACCTCAGCTCCTTCTCCTAACAAAGGTTCCAAAGTGTCAGTGCCACGGGGAGAGAGGGGGTTATCTTGCTTACTGACCAAACAGAGAGAAGCTTATAAAACAACCCCCCGCAGTGGGGAGCGTGCACTCTTCCGGCGGCCCTGGGGTGCAGCCGATCATGGGCATGGGGCTCCGCTGCACCCGGCTCCTGGCTGCGCTCCTTCTGCTAGGGCTGTGTGCCCTGGGGGGGGCCCAGAAACCTGGTAAGCGAGGGCTCAGGTCCTCGAGGGGCCGTGGGGACCATTCGGACCAGCGAGCCTGGGGAGACCTCTAGTGCCCTGAGCGCAGGGAGGGCATGAGAGGTCCTTGTTTTCTGCCCCTCGGGGTGTCTCTGTTCATGTTAGTTTCCCTCAGAGAGAAAACGCAGGCGATGAGTTAACTTGAGAAGGGAAGCAGGTGGGAAGGTGTCTTGAGGTTTGGGACGCTAGCCACACAGCCAGCTCCTGTGTGCGTCCCCCCGCTTCCCCGCCACTCAGGAAGGGCAGCAGGGGGGCACTGGAGGGGGGTGAGACCTCCCAGGAGGACCCCCTTCAGGATCAGTAGGATGGCCTCAGGCTCAGGTGGGCGGGGGCTCCGGGAGAGGCTGGGTGGGAGGCCCACTAAGGGCTCCTGGGGGTCCGGCCTTGCCCACTTTCATCCCGACCTGGGCCTGAGTGCATCTGTCCACTCTCTTGCCAGAAGGTTTTATTTTTAAACTAAGAAAACCCTTTCAGCTAAGCCCTGTCAGTTCCTCTGAGGGACACTGGCTGGTTCAAATACGACCAAGGTAAGACGGCCTTTCCCAGGGTGGGAATGGCACTGCTGGGGGGTCCTGGATGCGCCTGGGGGCTGGGGGCAGGTGTGGGGGGCTGGCTGAGCCAGGGCCTCTCCGCAGATCCCTGCCAATGCTCACGCGTGAGCACCAAGAACAGGTTGAACTGCGGCTTCCCGGGCATCTCCAGCGACCAGTGCTTCTCCGCCAGCTGCTGCTTCGACTCCAGCATCCCCGGGGTCCCCTGGTGTTTCAAGCCCCTCCCCAAGCAAGGTAACGTCCAGGAGAGCTGGGACCTCCTCCTGTGCCCCGGGTGGCAGCCCGGGACCTGGCTTCTTAGGGCTCCAACACCACCTGGGCCAGCCCCAGGGAAGGGAAAACGTGCGCCCACCCCTATGTCCACACTGGACCCCAAGGGGAGCCTTGTTGGAATCCATTTTACAGTATTTGAAGAAAAAACAATTCTGAGGCCCGTCTTCGCTGTGGCTCCTGAGAAGCTTCTAAGGGACATGAGGCATTAAGATCAGGGCATTATTAACACAGCTGCAAACAGACCCTCAATGTTAAGAAATTCACTTGAGTCTTCTTGAGTTACCTTTTGAGAGTGAGTTTTGTGCCTGTGCATATTATCAGTTTAGAAAGTCCCCGACTCCAAAGCGTGCACACAAAAAAGTCTGTGTGCGAAGCTGATCCGTGTGTGCAGAACTGAATACCCTGGCCTCCCATCCACAGCCCCCGAGGCTGCCGGTCAGAGGCTCCCGGGCTCCGGGGGAAACGGGCCCGAGGGCTGGCTGTTGGTTGGTTGTAGCCAGGCCTCTCCCGGTAGTGGAAGCATCGCTGGGTTTCAATTCTTTGGTCTAATGCTTTACATCCTTAAAGGGTCCCCACAGGAGGTACAGTGGGCCACCCCGCTTTACAGAGCAATGTCAAGTCCATGGAGGTGAGACGATCTTCCCTCCAGACATTCTGACTTTTGGCATCAGGAGGAAGGGGTGCCCACCTGCTGGCGCCCACTCTTAGCCCAGGGGTGACAGTCTCAGAAGCTCCTCATGCTACCCCGAGCCTGTGAGCCCAGCGGCGCTCCCCTGGGAGGATGGAATGGACGTGTCTGGTTAGCTAGCTGGCCTAACTGAGTCCCTTTGTCGTCCCCAAATCCGGTGGCACGCGGCAGAGTCGGAGGAGTGTGTCATGGAGGTCTCAGCGCGCAAGAACTGCGGCTACCCAGGCATCAGCCCCGAGGAGTGCGCCTCTAGGAAGTGCTGCTTCTCCGACACCATCCCCCAAGTGCCCTGGTGCTTCTTCCCGCTCTCCGTGCAAGGTAATGTCCAGTTCCTGGACAAGGATGGTTCTCGAGGGCAGTGGGAGCTGGGGCAGAGGAGGTCCTAGGCTGGGCAGGATGCCTGATGCCATCCCGGCCAGGCCCCTGGACCCAGTGGGTGACCAGTTCAGGAAAAAGTGTCCTCGTGTAGGAAGCCACCTCTATTGTGAACCAGCTCAAAAGGCAATTCCAGAATGTTCTCAACAACGACAGCTTCTTTTTAATAAGTTAAGCCCTCCAGCCTTCCCACTGTGGCTTTTGGATGGTTGCAGAAAGCATCCCTTTCTCAGCGCACCCCCAGGTCCCAGCACAGGGGGGTGGTGTCACTATTTTGGGTGCTTTGAATGCCACGTGCTGTGCTGGGCATAGTGAGAGGGACCCAGAGTGAAGCAGATGTGGTCTCTTCTCTCGTGGACCCCGCAGTTCTCTCCCGTGACCACGAGTGACAGGTCCTGCCCCAGCGCCAGTCCCAAGAGAGCCCATCTCCCCTCTCCCGCCACCCCTCAGTTACAGTGTGTCCCTGACACTGAGTTTGATAAGATCAAGGAAAGACCGGGTATTCCAAAAGGTGGTGAGAACGCACTGATCCTTGAAGGACGCCTCTTCTCATTTTGAGAAAATCAGTGTGCTCCGAAGAGCATGGCCTTTACTTTCAGAAATTTCCAAGTGAGTTTTTTGTGTGACCTAAGTGTCTATCTGGAAAATTACCAGTTATCTGGGGAGAATGGACTCCCAGAGGGCATCTGGCCCCAGGGGACTGTGCCCCGCAGGCAGCTCCTTCTCCAGCAGGGACGGCTGGACTAAGGGCTATAGTCCCGTGTACCCACGGGGCCTTCTAGCTCAGGCACCCTGGCTCTCTGACGTGCTCACCAACAATGTCACATTTAAATTTCTAGACTGTCATTATTAAGAGGCAGTGGCTTCAGAGAACCCCTCAGGCTCCTTGGATGTCCTGAAACTAAAGAAGAACATGCACCGTCTTATGGGTTCAGATTTCATGTTTCCCGAATTCCTGGGTTTTCTTAATCTGCTTTTTATCCTTTTCAATGGCTTCACATGCAATTTCTTCAAATAAAGAAAACACTTAAAATCTGCTAAATTTCATTTTGGCTTCATTGACACAGAGGTGGCAATAGCAGTGTGTGTGTGTGTGTGTGTGTGTGTGTGTGAGAGAGAGAGAGAGAGAGAGAGAGAGAGTGAGAGAGAGAGAGAGAGGTTGAGAGTACGAGTGTGTGTATAATTTTAAGATTCTTTCATTTGCTAGAAGAGCAAGAATTCATCTAATACGTTCAGGCTACTCTGACCGTGAAAAAGTATTGCATGTAAGGAATTTCAGAATCCATGATCCCTTTACAACTCTCGTACTAAATCACAGTATTAAAATTCAAATGATTTTACCCCAAAAAACATACTAAAAATTATATGCTGCTCTTGGAGCAACACATAATTTCAGATTGCAGTTACAAAACGGCTTTGCTTTTACAAATGCATCGCAGACCACGTGCTTTTGAAACTCGTGCCAGGAATCCCAATACCTCTTCCAAAGGTGAGTCGGGGCTTGTGCCCGATTAGCCCCTATGAGTTCTCCCCGAGGCTTGGGAGCGCACGGCTGCAGCGTCCGTCGTGTTGCGATTTGAAAGCCATTCCAAAGAGGTAGCTGACAGCTTCCGTCAAGGCTTTTAGGAAGCGTGTGTGAAAGTCGTTGCGTGAAAGATATTTCAGGCATCCGGGTGAAGGGGTCCTGGCCTTCTTCGGCTCAAGGGTGGAAGTGCAGGCGGGTGACCCCAGGCCAGACTTTCTGTGGCCTGTCCCTCCTCCCTAACCCTCCTCCAGCCTGGGGCCTATGGTCACCCTGGAAACCCAGGGCCTCTCCTTCTAGGTGACACTGGCTTTGCATTGAAAAGAGGGAATTTTAAAAAGTGTTTCTTTCAGGAAGGGACTTGGCCTCACATCCCCTCTCGGGACACCTATGTTGAGAAGGGGGCCCCATCCAGTCTTAGGTCACTGAGGCATCTTCATCTTGCTAATAACACACACATAAGCTCCATGAAACAACGGCTCTTGCTGGAACACGGGGTCTGAAACATTCAAGACAAGCGGCCGGTGGAGACAGGCGCGGCCTTAGTGAATCGATTCCTCACCGGGAGCCATGTCCTCACGTGCGGTTCGCCTGTCCCGACTCAGCCCCGCGCTCGGCCCCCGCAGAGCCAAGGCCGGCCCTGGTATTGGCACATTGGGGAAAGGGTCTTTGACACATGAATTCTTCATACCCACACCCCCGGAGTTGGGAATTGGGCTGTGCTGCTCCCAGAGCGGTCCTGGCTGTCTTGGATTTGGGGTCTGGTGGAAGGTTTTGGTCTCAGGCCTCCTGTTCCAGGGCTGCAGGTGCGGGAGCCCTGGTTCTTTCTCAGGAGTCCTCGCGCACGACCCCAACCCCACCTCCTCTCGTACGTTCTCTCTGACGCGTTGACGCCCTCACTTCCCAGCCGGCTCCCGACGGCCCTTCTGATAACTGAGTGCTTTTAGATTTTGAAGCAATTTCAGTGGCGCTCCCTGGGCGGGGGGGGGGGGGAGGGGGGGGGCGGGGGCGGGGGATCCTTAGGCCATTTAAATCTTTTTGACGTTATTTCCATACCTCCGCTTGCTCCAGCGCCATTGATTACAGAGAACGGCGTGGCCCCCCAGAGTGGTTCAGACCGTCCCCGTCCCCCTTCTGTAGGTGGCCCATGGGGAGTGTCCTCGTTGCCCCTGGAGCAGCAGCTGGTGACATCCGAGCCCCCTCCGTCAGACAACCGACCTTTCTTCCTCCCCCCTCCATCCCCTCCTCGGCTGGGCCTACGCCCTCCAGGGGCACCCCTAGCCCCGCTGGGCTCAGCTGGGACATAGCTGAGGGTGGAGAAGGGCGGGCTTGGTGCAGAGGGTCTGGCAGGGGGAGGGGACGGCAGCTCCGCCCCTCACTCCCACTGTCCTGGTCTCCGGGCTCCGGGGCTTCACCCAGGTCCTTGCCTGGCTGGTTCAGGTAATGAAGGTGCTTTGAGGCAGTCACAGGAGAGGGGATGGGCCAGGTCTTTGGGGCGGAAACAACAGGAGACATCACAGTGCTGATGTGTGACCTCGGGGAGGTTCTGCACATCTCCTGAGATGTGGTCAGAACAGTGTCGGGCACGTGGCGAGGGCTTCCTGACAATTAATGCCAGTTATTGTAATATTCACACATACTGACCTGATAGTCCAGGCCCTATTAAGTGGGGGGACAGATGCGATCTCCTTACCCCAGTGCCCGGTCATCAGCCCCTCCCAGGTCGCCCCTGCTGATGCAGGAAGGCTAATCCCTGCCAGGTCCCCTCCCCGGGGGCCCTTCTGTGGCCCTGGCTAAGGCCATGGTCTTAGTGGACATCTGTACCCACAGCAGGCTGGGCCCCAACTGCTGGACCTCCTGGGAACACCCTGGGAGTTGGCCCGGCCAGCAGCGTTCCCGTGAAATGAGGGGAAGCTTCATCTTCCCTCTCGCTACACGTGGTGGGGACCCCGGAAGGGATGCTGAGCCTTGGCACCCCACAGCCTTGAGAAAGTGGCTGAAGCGGAGTGTCCTCTGCAGTCCCCGAGCCCACCGCTTCAGGGCCACACACACAGAGTGCAGCGTGTTTCTGGGGTTTGCACACCTAAGCATCACCTGCGTGCTGAGCAGTGCCCCTTCCCCTGGCTGGTGGCCTGTCTTGCTACAATGAGGTGACACCGTGCCTCCCAGCCAGGCTGGCTCGGGGTGGCGTCCTCATGGACCTCCGCTCTCCCCTGCCGGGTGTCCCAGAGCCCCTCCCCCCTGGTCAAGCCCTTCCCTTTTCACAGCCTCTGGCCCTTCCCCAGGGCTTGTCTGCATCTGTGTGAACAGTTGTGGGAGGTTCCAGGACATGCCGGCAGCTTCCTGGGCTTCCCTGCAGCCCAGACAGATGGGGACCAGAGGAGCAGCCTCACTGCACAGCCCCTGGGGGCCGGATCCCCGCTCCAGCTCAGCCAGCCCTCCCTGGCAGCTCAGACACACGCCCAGGTGTCAGGTACCTGGGTTGATACTGCTCCGGGGCTGAGGGGCTGGGTTTCCAGAAAGTCCCGTGGGTGGCAACTTCTGTATTTATTTCCTGGGATGCAAAGAGAGCTCAGCACTTAATGAAGACTCGACCTTAATTTAGCACAGTCAGAAACGCGGCTTCAAGGAAGGAAGACCCGTCCTGTTCGTCTCAGGACACAGGTTTAATGAACTTCGGAAGGTGTTTCCCCATGAAGAACCTTCAGGCCCAGGATGCTCGCAGGGCTGTCTGTCCTCTAGTGCCCTCTGCTGGCCACCGTGGGGACTGACATACCCGCCTTCACCAAGGGGCAGGGATTTGTCTGACAATAGGTAGCCTCCTCATGTCCAGAGATTGGCCTCAATAACTATTGTAAAGGGGGAAAGGGGGGAGTGGGAGGAATTGGGAGATGGGGATTGACATATATACACTATTGATACTATGTATAAAATAGATAACTAATGAGAACCTACTGTACAGCACAGGGAACTACTCAGTGCTCTGTGGGGACCTAAATGGGAAGAAAATCCGAAAAAGAGGGGATATATGCATACGTAGAGCTGATTCACTTTGCTGTACAGTAGAAACTAACACAACATTGTAAAGCAACTGTACTCCAATAAAAATTCTTTTAAAAAAGATTGTAAGTTGCTAAACTTATAAAGTTGGATCAGACCGAATTTACTGATATGGGTTCACAAAGCAGAAATGTCACATGTAGTGTTGCAGCCTAGGAACTTGGAAAGGGCTCTCTTGCTGGTTTGAAGACGGCCACCTTCTGGCTTTCCTTACAGGGACTTTCCTAGGTGTATATACATGGAATGAGAGGCAGAGACTGAGATAGAGACAGAGCGGGACAGGGAGAGAGAAAGCTATAAGGCCTAATCCTATCAGGTCAAGGCCCTACCCTGATGACCTCATTTAAGCTTAATTACTTCCATAAAGGCACCATCTCCAAATACAGTCACATTGAGGCTTAGGGCTTCAACAGGTGAATGTGGGGCCACAATTTTGTCATAGCATTGACCTTTCATTCAGCTCTACTGAATTACACCAGTAATACTGATAATTGCTATACGTTGAGGTTTTTTTTTAAATTAGCCTTATTGAGGTATAATTCAAGGCAATAAAATTTGTCTATTTTAACTGAATCAGTTCAGTGAGTTTTGAAAAATGTTTGCAGTTGTGTAAACACTACCACAAGGAAGATATAGAAGATCTTCATCCCCCCCCTCAATTCCCTCACGCCTGTTTGTAGTCAATGCCCTCCTTCCACTTCCAGCCCCAAGTAACCAATGAATCTGCTTCCTTTCGCTATAGTTTTGCCTCTTCTAGAATTCCTGTAAATGTAGTCATGTTGTGCGTGACCCTTTGCATCTTTCTTTATGAGATTTATCTGGGTCATCCACGCCTGTTGCTTGCTGAGTAGGATTCTGCAGGAGGGCATTTCACTGTATGATTACCATCCCTCAGTCGATGGGCATTTGGGTTGTTTCCAGGGCTTCACTCTTAGGAACAGACCTGCTGGGGACAAGTGTGTACGAGTCTGGAGTTGGCTGTGTAAATACCTTTTCTCTTGGAAAATATCTGCTAAGTAGGATCGCTGGGTCATATGGCAACTGTTCTGTTGGACTTGATAAGAATCTAACAAACTCTTCTTGCAAAATGGTTGTGCCATTTTGCCTTCCCACCAACAAAGCATGAGAATCCGGAGGTTTCCCACACCCTCTCCAGCATGATGTTGTTAGCGTTTACTTTGAGTCATGCTGCTGTGTGATGGGCATCTCATTTCCACTTTAATTTACATTTCCCTAGTAACGAATGATATGGAGTATCTTTTCATGGGCTTGTCTTTTTTTTTTTTTTTTTTTTTTTACTTTTTCTCTGGTTAAGCTTCTGTTCAAGTCTTTTTATTTTAAATTGATTTTTATTGGAGTAGAGTCGACTTACAATGTTTTGTTCGTTTCTGCTGTACAGCAAAGTGAGTCAGTTATACATATATCTACTCTTTTTTTAGATTCTTTTCCCATATAGGTCATTACAGAGTACTGAGTAGAGTTCCCTGTGCTCTACAGTAGGCTCTTATTAGTTATCTATTTTATATACGGTAGTGCGTATATGTCAGTCCTACGGTTTTCATCAAGTGTTTTGCCTGCTTTATATTGAGTTCTAAGAGCTCTTTATCCATTCTGCATACAGATCCCTTATCAGATTTATGTTGTGCAGATATTTCCTCCAAGTCTGAGACTTGCCTTTTCATTTCCTTAATTATTTTTCAAAGAACAGATGTTTTTAATTTTGTAGAAGTCCCATGTTTTCCATTTTTCTTTCATGATTCACACTTTATGTGCCCTAGCTAAAAAAATTATTTGCCTAATCCAAGACCACAAAGATTTTCTAGTATGTTTTCTTCTAGGAGTTTTATAGCCTTAGCTCCTATATTTTGGGTGTATGACACATTTTGAGGTAATTTTTTCAGTGTGAATTTTGGCATTCTCCTTTGCTTTTTTTTTAATTCTCTGGAACAATATATGTTGCACTGGGACTATTTGGTATTTGCAGCGTTGTTAGAATTTCTCTGTGAGACCATCTGGGCATGGAGTCTTTTACAGAACAAATCTGTAAAACTTGATAACGTTCTCTCTTTCCTCTATGGTTGATTTGAGCTTCATGCCTCTACCAGATCACTTTGGGTAAAGGGTGATTTTCCTAGGAACTTGTCTATTTCATCGAGATTTTCAAAATGAGCTGCATAAAGTTATTCAGAGTAGCCTCTTATAATTTTTAAAGTTTCCTCTATTGTAATAGGTGTTTCCCAAAGAATTCTTATTTTATTTGGGGTTTCTCTCTCTCTCTCTTTTTTTTCTATTTTCTTTATTAGGTTTGCTAGTGGTTTGCATATTTTATTTTTCAAAAGAACCAAGATTTTGATTTATTACTTTATTCTTGTTCTCTGAGCTACTTCATTAATTTCTTCATCTTTGTGTTATTTTGGCTTGCGTTCCTATTCTTTTCCTAGCTTTCTGAGTTGGGAATTTTCTTCCATTATTACTGATATGTGTTTAAAGCTATACATTTTCTTTTTTTCCTCCCCCTCGCTTGCATGTTTTGTTTCTGCCGTACGCGGGCCTCTCACTGCCTCTCACTGTTGTGGCCCCTCCCGTTGTAGAGCACAGGCTCAGCGGCCATGGCTCATGGGCGTGGCTGCTCCGCGGCATGTGGGATCTTCCCGAACCGGGACAAGAACCCGTGTCCCCTGCATCGACAGGCGGACTCTCAAGCACCGCACCACCAGGGAAGCCCTATACATTTTCTTTTGATCACTATTTTAAATACTCTTCATAGATTCAGAAATGTCGTGTTTTTATTACCATGATTTTTAAGAAAGTCTGTCATTTTGGTTTGTAGTTAATCTTTTAGCCACAAGTGTTTAGTAGAGATATTTAAATTTCCTTAAGCAAGAACCTTCAGAAACGTTGTCATTATTTTCTAGCTTTTTTTACATTTGACCATAGAGTGATTGTCACATGTCTACCATATGGAACACAATGCTTTCCTTGTGAACAAACATATGATTAAATTTCATGAATATTTCACACGCACTTAGGAAGTTGTGTTATGGAACCCACATTCGGCTGCTGGCGGCTCCTAAGCCGGTAATTCGAGAGGCAATTGCCAGTAGAAAGGAAAGGTGCTTTAATCAGAAAAGCCAGCCATCTGGGGAGAAGGTGGACTCGTGTCCAGAGACCAATTCCAGAGACTCTGCTCAGCCATGGCAGTTTTAAATGGAAAAAAAACCGGGGTGGGGGAAGGGGCGAAATCTCAGTGAATTATGGAGTCAGGAGGTTGGGTTCTGCATCCTTCTCCATTGCGTGCAGACTGGATGACTCTTCAGAGGTCATCTTTTTTTTTTTTTGCGGTACGCGGGCCTCTCACTGTTGTGGCCTCTCCCGTTGCGGAGCACAGGCTCCGGATGCGCAGGCTCAGCAACCATGGCTCATGGGCCCAGCCGCTCCGCGGCACGTGGGATCTTCCCGGACCGAGGCACGAACCCGTGTCCCCCGCATCGGCAGGCGGACTCTCAACCACTATGCCACCAGGGAAGCCCCAGATGTCATCTTGCCCAAGTGGTCTGCAGGATTGCCGAGGGTCTGTTGGGGCAGAGAGCTGGTCACCCTTTAACTGCTTACTTCTTCATCCTTACTTATTTTTATCTAGGGAAAGAATCAACAGGTCAGACACGGCATGGTGGGCATTGAGGAGAGCACATGTCAGGAGTTAGTTTCAATTGCTTAGTGATCTCATTCCTATAATTAGGTTCTTTGTAAGGTTAGAGAGGAACAGAAAAGGGGACACAGGAAAGGGGCAAAAGAGCTGCTTAACAAATCCCCACTTGTCAGACATCACTCCAGCTCTAAAGGGTTATGGGCAAAAGTCCGCCTTCTGTAACTGATGGGCAAAAGTCCATCTTCTGTCACTTCTTCATGCTGAATAGGATGCCGTATTCTCAGAGCGGAAGATGTCAACATGGGTCTGTAGCATCTCTGGGCTGACAATTTTGGTTGCCCGCTTACAGACACGGGCAGAGCAAGCTACAATTAGTTTGATGCCCACAAAAATATAGATTACTATGAGCAATCATGTTAATCCCATTCTCTTGAGACCAGTTCCTGGAATTGTGCTATAGCCACAGACTCAGTACTGCTCAAGATGGAGTAGCTTATGTCATGGCTGCAGTCTGGTCACCATGCAGTTAGCTTTTCCTCTCCAGTGGCAGTTACAGTATCTGTAAAAGCAATTCAGGAATGTGCATCAGACAATGAGTCTGTGACTCTATTGACCTAATTATTAACTACTCGGTTTGCAGTCTGGTCACCATGCAGTTAGCTTTTCCTCTCCAGTGGCAGTTACAGTATCTGTAAAAGCAATTCAGGAATGTGCATCGGACAATGAGTCTGTGACTCTATTGACCTAATTATTAACTACTCGGTTTTGTACTTGGAGCAAGCAGGGGCTTCAGGGTTCTTCTTGGTTCCAGTTGTATTATCAGGCCCTAAGTTCGACATATGTATGCCCATAAGATCTACCTTATTGATTATATTGTTTGTCTATCTTTTCTTACTTATATTTTTGTTCACATGACATACCCAGAATGGTGTCCTCATCAACACAGCATGGTGTTCCCAACTCAACATCAGCTGTGTTTTTCTCTCTTTCTGCATCACCTATGCTTTCTGGTTAGTAAAGTAGAATACTTTGCCCAGCCCCTTATTGGTACAAAGATATTTGTAACTGGTACACCTTCATTGTGAATTGTGGCTTATGAAGTGTCCCTTTGTTACGTATAAGTGCTTTGTCCTGAATTCTATTTCGACTGAGGTCAAGACACATCCCCTGCTTAATGTCACATCAGTTAAATCACTTTTGATCCTTAGTGTTTTCAAGTTTACATTTATTAGCAATATATTGACTAATTTTTCATCATAATGACAACTAGTTAAAAGCAAGAAGCAAGAGAAGACTGGTCAAGAAATACAGGAAGCTAATGAGGAGAAAAATCATAAAAGTAATAATACTGAAAATTCACCTTCAGATCTTCAGCAGAGAAGTTATCTGAAGAATTGATTTAAAAACCTTACAGAGAACATCAAATTTCTCCAGAAAGTAAAAATGTTAAGAAATAAACACAACTGTAATAGAAATGACTGCAGTTTTAAGGAAACACCTAAAAGAAAATATTTTTATATCAATTCACTTTATCCTACACCATACAAAGTTACTGCGACTTATTTTTTTGTAATTCCTAGAAAAGCGTTTGAGGGTTTTTATGTTTTACTGTGAAAAGGGCACAGTGGAAAGGGCTGGGAAGCCCGGCTCCAGGGCCTGCCTCCCCAATTCCTTATAACTCGGAACCTCAGAATCACCCCACCAGTTATTTATTAGCTACAGAATCTCTGAATTTTTCTACTTTATGGCTACATCATTCTGCAGAAGGTACCTTGGAGCAGTGAGTGTATTGAATTATGGTCCAAATGACCCTCATTAAGGCAGATAAACCCAGCACAGAGATCCTGCCTGCCTGCTCTCAGTTTCCTTTATTAGAGTCTATAAAAGTGGGATGATAAGCAAGCACCCAGCTGGTGGTTCTCCAATCAGTTAACAGCCTTTGGGCACTTGCCCGGAGCTGTGCAATCTGCTGGACTGCTAACTGCTGGCCTCAGGGTATAGCCCTCGCGTACAGGGCTCCTTATCCATGAGCTCCAGGCCAGGTCACCTCCTTCCTTCTCCTCGGTTAGCCATCCCACTTCCACCCTCACCTACAGGGAGGACTCCCATCCCCCGCAGCTGGGGTGCCAAGGAATTGAGCAGACAGCAGCTTCCAGCTCAGGGAGAAGAGCTGGCAGGGCAGGGGGTGCCAAGGGTCTGGTCCAGGACTGGACAGCTGCTCTGGGCACAAAACCAAGAGTGGGACCCAGTCCCTGAGGCCAAGTCAAGCTGAACTGAGTCTTGAGGGATGGAGAATGTTTATAGGGTTTGCACCTCCAGATTATCACAACTGCACTAAAGCAGTCACCTTGTATAGGACTCCTGTAATGATGGCAACACCACCTGCGACCAGCACGGGAATGACGCGTCGCCCATTAGATTATCCTGACATCACTGCTCCAGCCTCATACCCACCTCGGAAGGCGTCCTAGTTGCCCATCAGGAAACCACAGCTCAGGCATGCGGGGACACCCACGAAAGCTTGAATCCAGTTTTCCGTCTCTAGATCCCACAGGACCATCCTCTCTCAACCTTCCTGCGCGACAGCAAAGATGACATCATGGAGGGTCCAGGTCACGACCACTGTGCTTGGTCCTGGAGCTGCTGCCACGTGGACACCAAGTGCTGGGGACCCTTCTGCCCAGGGCTATCCAGGGTCTCTCACCACGTATGCTCCAGTGTCAGGACTGTCTCACTCTGCCCTGATGCCCTGGAAAGAGGCGTGTTCTCGCTACATCTTCATCTTCCTCTTTCTCACATTTAGGACAACATACCCCCATTGCCCCCTGCCTGGCAGAGCCCGATTCAGGGTATCCTGTATCTTTCAAATTGATATACCCTCTGTTAGGAAGAGTGATGTGCAGACATCGGGGCCCCAACACTCACATCTTTTCCTCCCACACGACTGCCTGTGTGTTTTGAATTTATTTTTGAAATCAGCATATTCACCCACTCAATCCTTCCTAATATAACGAATATGAAAAAGAATGTATATATATGTGTGTGTGTGTGTGTATGTGTGTGTGTGTGTATGTGTGTATAACTGAATCACTGTGCTGTGCAGTAGAAATTAACACAGCAGAGTAAATCAACTGTACTTCAATAAAATAAATTTTTAAAAAAATGAGTAAGTTTGGGGAATGATAACAGCTTCCTTTTATGCAAATTGATGTCGGATTAATTTAATTATTCATGAAAGGCTATGTGTTATTCACCTCTATTCAGATAGAATTAGAAGGTATACACATAATAGAAAACAAAGCCCCAAGTTGACTATAGAAGTTTTTCAATTAATTTCAGGAGGAAAGAATTCTAAGGTGAAATTAAACTTTGAGACAACGTCATACCATTTCAATACACATACGACCATGTAAAAATAAAGAAATATGGATTATAGAAAAATAAATAAGTTGTTGTATTGTGTGTACTTTTAAAGATATAAGCTATTTGGAGTACAATGGAGTCTTTCAGGTCATGTTAACCATTTACTTAGTAAAATACCCCCCCAAAATCTAATAAAAAGTATTCCTAACGTTTGGAGCCGCTGGAGGGAAGTAGCTGCAGCAGAAGGAATGCTGCGTGGATTCCGTAATGAGGCATCTGGGTTTGAGTTCATGGTGCTCCCTTCATGACCACAGCTTCCCTATCAACTGTGACCACATCACCTTCTCCCTTTGGAACCTCCCCAGGGTATCTGGGCCAAAGGCTGTGCACACAATGGATGTTTAGTAAATATTGACTGATTTTTCTTTGCTCAGTAATGTATCGGCCTGTGGGAGTTGAACAAATATTAACGCTTTGGTAAAACCTCTCAGACAGTCAAACACAAGCTATCATGTGAGCGCTGTGGGTATGAATCATCTGTTAATGAGCCTTGGTTTTAGCTTATTTACATTTAATATGTGACACAGGGCTACTCTGAGTCTTGAGAACATGTGAGCTCCTTTATAACCAAGAGCTACATGTAGGGAGGCTTTGGCGGTTGAGGTAGGCTCTGGCCTGTCGATGTTGCCATTCTTGATGGTCTCACACTTTGCTTTCAATTTCCTGGTGGACTGAATTCTTTTTTTTTTTTTTTTTTAAGCTCACCTCTTTATTTTTTTTTTTATTTTTTTTAACATCGTTATTGGAGTATAATTGCTTTACAATGGTATGTTAGCTTCAGCTTCACAACAAAATGAATCAGTTATATACATACATATATTCCCATATCTCTTCCCGCTTGCGTCTCCCTCCCTCCCACCCTCCCTATCCCACCCCTCCAGGCGGTCACAAAGCACCGAGCTGATCTCCCTGTGCTATGCGGCTGCTTCCCACTAGCTATTTACCTTACGTTTGGTAGTGTATATATGTCCATGCCTCTTAATGAGGGGAATATATTATAGCCGGGGAAATGCATTCTCTGAAATACTGAAATGATGGTGAGTATGAAGGGTCAACCTGAGAGATAGGCTTGCTTCAAACCCATGTGGCACCTTAGCACATACCAGCCAGAGTCCCTGTGAGCAGCAGCCCTGGAGAGGTGGCAACCGTGAGGAATTCTCCTCCATGCAGAGAAAGCTCCTTTCCCCCTGTGTAGACAGCTTCGAGGGATCCGTCAGAGAGATTCCAGTCTGGGTAGCAGATACATTCTCTTTGCAGTTTTGATGGTCTTTGTTTTTGGCGACACGTTTCTCACTGGACGGATCTGCTCTCTGTATCTTCTGAATTCCCTACAAACTACTTTCTACGCAGCGGAGCCAACAATGGTCTGGGATGTGGTGGAAAGAGCCAGGGGTGAGATATGGCTGCAGTGTATGAGATGTAAGGTGCCTTCAGTTCTGATCATTCTTATCCTGCATTGTAGTGAAAAACTGAATAGGCCATTTGCTCACCTCTGCTGGAATCACTTGCTTTTTGAACAACTTAGTGGTCATCCCTAAGAAGTCAGAACCACAACCTCCAGTTTATTTTCTCTGACGAACTTTGAGGTGAAGGATTAGCTGCTACATGGTGTGAGGGTCACACTGAGAGCACATTTGATCCAGGGATTCTATACGATCCAGGGATCGTATAAAACATGGTCACTTACTGGACGCTTCCCTGGTGGGATGCTAAGTCACTATCATGAATGTTGTCCATCCTCACCCAGGGATGTAGCCGGGTCTTGGTAGAATTAGTAGAACTTGGCAAATCTACTAATATACAGAGAAAGTTGGGATTGCACTGCAGATGCCCAGGGACCTCGGAATTAAAATAAGAAGACTCGAAATGGCTTGAGACTTTTATTTACTCTTAAGCTGGATGCTGGGTAGGATTTCAGTGGTTCCCTCCTTCATCCCTGGGCAGATACATCTCTTTGTATTGACTGGGCATCCAGGATTGGACGTTCAAATGGCTCCCAAACCGGGTCCCCAGGGTTCTGACCCCAAGTCTTAGTGCTGGCCTCTTCCAGGCCTGCCTCACTCTTAGCCCTTCCTCTCCCTGCTTCCCGGACCACCTTATTTATTTGGATATTTTTAATGAAAATTTTAAGCTGCCATATTTTAAGCCCTTTTCCTCAGATTAACAGTGTGTAATGTTATGGGCATCTATATATGTGCTACCCAGATTTATCCAGCTTGGACTTTGGTTCTATTTGCCTAGATACCTCTCATTTTATAAAAAGAAATAAAACAATAAAAGTGCCCCCTTAACCCATCTTTTTTCCCTCCCTCCGCAGAGTCAACTGTCATTCTAAAGTCAGTGTACATTATTTCCATCATATCCATAAACATTCTATAGTATTTGTTGTTGTTTTTAAAATAATCAGAAATGGTAGGGACTTACCGGTGGTCCAGTGGTTAAGACTCCATGCTTCCACTGCAGGAGCATGGGTTCGATCCCTGGTGAGGGAACTAAGATCTCACGTGTTGCACAGCACAGCCAAAAAGAAAAAAGAAAAAATCAGAAATGATACCATAATATTCAGGCTTTTCATCTTATATTGTACAGTTAAATTTTGAAATTTATTTCTATTGATCAATAGGTCTGATTCATTTAATTTAACATAGAATGCATCCCCCTACTGATAGGCAATTAGGTATATTTTTCCCAGTTTCTTCCTTTTGGAACGATACGGGCTTGTTCAATTTCCTAGGTATCGCCCAAATGCTTGCCAGGGTGGATGTGTCAATGATACCTTACCAAATTTAAGAGTTCCTAATTCTCTGCACCCTTATCAACATTTGGTGATATGTCATTCTAATGTTAGTTTATTTTGTAATTATCAGTTATGAGTGAGGTGGAGCCTCTTTCCACATCCTTATTGACTACTTAGGTTTCCCTTACCTTACACTTCCTATTTGTGTATTCTAAAAACCATGTTTGTCCTTTGTGACCTTAGTTTGTAGGAGTTCTTTGTGTATCCTTGATAGCAATCCTCTGTCAATTATGTGGGCTCCAAATATCTTCTCCGAGTTCAAGACTTGACTTTTTACTCATCTGTCACATACTGATACATATGTAGTCTTGATTTTAATTGAGTCATATTTATCAACTGTGCCTCCACAATTTGTGCTGTTTTAGAAAATCCTAAGAAACCTTTGAAACAAAAAAGTTATAGGATACAAAGTTAATATAAAAAATCAATTGTGGTTTTATATATTAGCCACAAGCAGTTGGAAATAAGATTGTCTTCTGTGAATAAAGTCAATTTTACTTCTTCCTTTGTGATCTCTACTATTTTTTTACCTTGCCTTATCACATTTTCTGGAACCACCGTCATAATGTTAAAAGAAGTGGTGTGATTGAGAATTCTTGCTTTGGTCCCAATCTTAGAATGAGAATGTCCAGTATTTCACCTCAAGGTATGATGGTACTTGTGGGGCTTCTTTTTTTGCCGATACCCTTTATCAGCTTAAGAATGTTCCCTTGTATTCCTAGTTGCTGAAATTTCTATCATGCATGGGTGTGAATTTTGTTGAACGCCTTTTATGCATTTATGAAAATGATTGCATGTTTTAATTTTCATTTTCCTATTAATGTGGTAAATTG
The DNA here is from genome assembly GCF_949774975.1 of Lagenorhynchus albirostris. Lineage (NCBI taxonomy): Eukaryota > Metazoa > Chordata > Mammalia > Artiodactyla > Delphinidae > Lagenorhynchus > Lagenorhynchus albirostris. The sequence goes on along the minus strand of NC_083099.1, from coordinate 142,197,503 downwards.
CATTAATTATCTGATGTTAAACCTACCTTGTTTTCCTTAGATAAATCCACCTAAATCCTGATGTATCATTATTTTTGTGTCTTGCTGGATTCAATTTACTAAGATTTTGTCAGGTATTTTTGAATCTATATTCACAATGGTCTTTCATAATTCATAATGTATTTGTCAGGTTTGAGTATTAGGCTCATGCTGGCCCCATAAAATGAGTTGGGAAGTATTTCCTTCTTATCTTTTTTTTCTAAGTTTGCATTAAGATTAGAGTTCTTTGTTTGATAGAATGCAATAGTGAAACCACCTTAGTCCAAAACTTTCTTTGTAGGAAGGTGTTTGATAGTAACTTCAAACATTTTAATAGAAATAGGGATATTTAGAATTTGCTATTTATTCTTGTGCTCATCTAGGTAAATTTTGTTTTTCAAGGAATTTGTCCATTTCATCTAAGTTGTCAAATTTGTTGGTATTAATATTCATTAATATTATTCTGAATATTACCTACTTTTCCTTTTAATGTCTGTAGGACTGTAGTAATAGCCCATTTTTCATTTCTGACGTTGGTAATTTGTGTTTTCTTTAATTTTTGTTTCTTCATCAGTCTAGTTAGAGGTTCATCATTTTGTTAATCTTTTCAAAGATCAAGGATTGGTAATTTTTTATCTTGTTCATTTTTTTCTATTTTACTTCTGTTAGATGTTTTGATAGTTTCCCACAGGTACTGAGGGCTTTGTGCATGTTTTAAACTTTTTTTCTTCTCTGTTCTTCAAATAGAATGATTTCCCTTGCTCTATCTTTAAGTTAACTGACCCTTTCTACTGCCATCTGCATTTTGCTAAGTCCATCCAATAAGTTTTAATTTCACATATTGGAGTTTTCAGTTTTCGAATTGTTACTTGTCTATTTTATTACCATTTTCTTTCCTTTTATTTCCTTCCTTCCTTTCTTCTATGATTTTCTATCTTTTCATACATTGTGAGCACATTTTTCTTTACTTCCTCAAACATAGTTATGGTTGCCGTTTTAAAATCTTTATCCTATTGTTGCAACATCTGGGTCATCTCAGTTTGTTTTTTCTCTTAAGAATGCATGACACTTTCCTGTTTCTTTGTCTTTTAGTAATTTTGGATTAAATACAGGATAATATATTGTTATGTTGTGGAGACTCTAGATTCTCTTACATTCCTCTGAAGACTGTTATATTTGTTTGTTTGTTTGTTTTAACAAACCATCTACTTGGTTGGATTCAAACTTCAAACTCTGCCTCTTGAGTGGCACTCAAACCTCAGTTCCTTTATTTTAGCTGGAGTCTGTCCTGCATACACATGGTTCAGAGGTCCGACCAAAATTTGGGAAGAGTTTTTACACAGAATTTGGGGTTCTCCCTGTGGCTCTCTCCTTTTGGGAATTTCCCCTTCACTTCCCAGCCGCTGGGCTTGTCTTGTTCTCTGTATGCTAGTTACTTAGGCTAGAAAGACTGTAGATTTTCTGTTGGGGTTTCAGCCACCACTAGACAATATCAACCATGACCTACCCTCAGGCAAAAATCCATAAAGATAGCAAATTCACTCCATTCCCTTCCTCCAAGTGTCAATGCCCCTCTAGGATCTTACAGGGCATTTTTGTTCTGTTTTCGCTTCGTTTTTCACTCCCCATTGCCTACAGGTCATTGTTTTTGTATATTTTCCGGAGTTTTCATTATTATATTCAGGAGGGTTGGGTCTGGTGGGAGGTGGCTGGTCATCTGTATTTTCTTTTTAAATTTTAAGGCTTACTTTCACTTTTAGGCCTTTAATTTATCTGGGAATGTGTTAATATGAGTTGTAAGTTGTGAATCTAAATTTACCTTTTTCTCGATATGGATAATTAAGAGATGCTTAGTGTTGTGATGCAAGGATCTAAATTTATCCTTTTCTGATATCAATAACTGATTGTCCTGATACCATGTACTTAGCTGTCCTTTCTTTCCCCACTGATATGAAGTCTTTTTCTGTTATTATCCAAGTTACCTTATGTAAATGGATCTATTTCTAGGCTTTCTGTTCTGTTCCAGTTGTCTGTGACTCTATCACTGCACCAATACTTCTTTGCTTTAAACACAATTTTTGAATAATCTGATTAGACAGATACCTTCTGATCCTTCTCTTCCTCTTTTTACTACTTGTTTTTTAAAAGTTTCACTGGATATCTTTGGCCCTTTACCTTTCCATATAAATACTAGGACCAATTTGTGGTGTTTCATAAAAATCTCCCTTAGGGATTTTGATAAAAAATGCATTGAATACGTAGTTTAATTTTGAAAAAATGGCTACCTATAAAATCTAGTCTCTTCAACAAGTGGTGTTGGGAAGGATGGACAGCTACATATAAATCAATGAAATTAGAACACTTCCTCACACCATATACAAAAATAAACTCAAAATGGTTTAAAGACAAATATAAGACATGGCACCATAAAACTCCTAGAAGGGAACATAGGCAAAACACTTTCAAACATAAATTGCAGCAATATTTTCTTGGGTCAGTCTCTCAAGGCAAAAGAAATAAAAGCAAAAATAAACGAATGAGACCTAATCAAACTTAAAAGCTTTTGCACAGCAAAAGAAATCATCAACAACCAAAAAGACAACCTTCAGGATGGGAGAAAATATTTGCAAATGATGTGACTGACAAGGGGTTAATATCCAAAATATACAAACAACTCATACAACTCAATAACAAAAAACCAAACAACCCAATCAAAAAACGGGCAGAGGACCTAAAGAGACATTTCTCCAAAGAAGACATACACATGTCTAACAGGCACATCAAAAGATGCTCAACATCACTAATTATTAGAGAAATGCAATCAAAACCACAGTGAAGTACCACCTCACACCTGTCAGAACAGCTATCATCAAAAAGTCTACAAATAACAAATGCTGGAGAGGGTGTGGAGAAAAGGGAACCCTCCTACACTGTTAGAGAGAATGTAAATTGGAAGAACCACTATGGAAAGCAGTATGGAGGTTCCTTAAAAAAATAAAAATAGAACTACCGTATGATCCAACAACCCCACCCCTGGGCAGATATCCAGAAAAGAAGAAAATTCTACTTCAAAAGATACATGCATCCCAGTGTTCATAGCAGCACTATTCACAATAGCCAAGACATGGAAACAACCCAAGTGCCCATCAACGGATGAATGGGTAAAGAAGATGTGGTACATATATATAATGGAATATTACTCAGACATAAAAAAGAGTGACATATTGCCATTTGCAGCAACATGGATGGACCTAGAAATTGTCATACTAAGCGAAGTAAGTCAGTCAGAGAAAGACAAATATTATATGACATCACTTATACGTGGAATCTAAAAAGTAATACAAATGAATCTAAACACAAAACAGAAACAGACTCACAGACATAGAAAACAAGCTTATGACTACCTAAGGGGAAAGGGGGCATGGGAGGGATAAATTAGGAGTATGGGATTAGCAGATACAAGCTACTATATATAAAATAAACAACAAGACCCTACTGTATAGCACAGGGAACTATATTCAGTATCTTGTGTAATCTAAATCTAAATCTATTTCTATTTATGTTTATATATATATATATATATATAAATGAATCACTATGTTGAAACCAGCACAGCTGAAACTAACACAATATAGTAAATCAACTATATTTCAATCAAAAAAAGTACAAAAAAATGTGGTCTTCTTATCCATGAATAGGCACCTCTCTACTTATTTAGTTCTTTCAGGGGCTTCAGTAAAGTACACAATTTGTTTATTTATTTAGCCTTCTGTTGTGCTGTGAAGTCCCTCATGAGAAGGAAATGTTCATTTACCTGATTTTGTTCTCTCTCACTAGAGTCTGTCACAGTGACCTGCCCATTAGAAGATCTCAAGAAACAAACTTAGAACTTCTGTCTTTGGGTTTTATATTCAATCAAGAATAAATACAGTTATAATCTCTCTTCTAGGTCCCCTACCCCTAGGGTCATAGGATGTTAAGAGTGGAGGGTCAGCTGGGACATCCAGAAACAACAGATGTCATGTTTCAACGTGAGATACAGACCATGACATCTTAAAAGTAATTTGGACTGTTAGATGAGTCTTAAATTTTGTACTTGTATTGAAGCTATAAAAGCTTCATGAGCAGAGAATTTTGGAGAAAATGACACGTGAGAACATTCAGAGAGAGCTGTTTAGGTGCTGCGAGTCCTTCCCACTCCCATCTTGCCCCAACAGGGAAGGAGGGTGGGTGTGCCTGCCCTTGATCTCAAGCCTGGTGGACAAGGCATAGGGGGACCACTGAGAGAGCTTGGTCCATGCCCGCCATAGTTGGGGGTGACAGAAGGCTCGTTTCTGACTCTTGAGAACTCTAATCTCAAGCAAGGAACAAGATGAGCTGTTAGGATCTTCCTGCATCCCAGAGTTTGTTGGGGCAAAGGATAAATAAGTGTTTCTACTTATGAACCAGAGGCGGGCCATGGGGCCTAGGGGAACTCTGTGCATCCCCTCTAGGGCTTGTACAAGAAGTGTGAACTCTTCTTTTTTTCCAAATAATCTAACTACCAATTTTTTTTTTAATTTTTTAAATTAAAAAATTTTTATTTTGGCCATGCTGAACAGCAGGTGGGATCTTAGTTCCCCAAACAGGGATCAAACCCGGGCCCTGGTATATATCTGAATATATATAGGTACCTGAATATATATACAGATACACAGTCATAAATCTACAATACAATTATCATGCTACCACTAATTCCTTTATAGCATCAAATGAAATCAAATTCAGAATTTTGAATTTAATTATAACATGGAGCTTAAAGCTTCAGTTCCTGACAAGTAAGTTTTGTGACTTTAGGGATTATGGGATCACCTGAGTTTTCATCCCAAAAGGAGAAGAATCGGTCCCCACTGAATGGGAAATGAAAACAAGACACTTAGTGATGCAATCCCACAGGCCCTGTGTGGTTACTCCGCTCACTGACTACTGATTAGGGCCTGCAATGGCCTGAATGTTTGTGTCCCTCCCAAACTCCTGTGTTGAAATCCTAATGCTCCATGTGATGGTCTTTGGGAGGTGATGAGGTCATGAGGGTGGAGCCCTCATGAATGGGATCAGTGGCCTTATATATGAGGCTCCAGAGATCCCCAGCCCCTCCCGCCATGTGAAGTGCGGATGTCTCTGAGCAGGCAGGCCCATCTATGAACCAGGACAATGACCCTCCACAGAAGCCCTCAGTGCCATGATCCTGGGCTTCCAACCTCCAGAGCTGTGAGAAATACGTGTTGTTTATAAGCCGCTCCATCTGTAGTGCTGTTACAGCAGCCTGAACACACTGAGACAGGGCTGGATATTCACACTCATACCCACAAGCACACTGCCCGCCAGGGCACAGGCATGCACGTCAGAGCGTGACGGACCATGACACACTCATGTTTGCACCCCTTGGCTTTGTGTCTGTTTCCAGAGCTTTAGAGAGCGCCTTGCCAGCGCCCCATCAAAGCCTCACGCTGTTCAAATCAGACTCAGAAGTGACTGCCATTGGTGAGGGGCTGGTTGAGTGCCCTCTTGGCGGGTGGCCTGGGACCCCACACCTCCTGTCCTGGCATAATCGCTAATAGCACCCCATACTCTCTGAACAGGTCCCAGTTTGGACAACTCAACTCACGACACGGTCACCTCCCTTGGGCCTCCCCTGGCGTGGGCTGCTCCCTGCCCTGGCCCATGAGGCCCTGATTGGGAAGTGGGACCGCTGCACTTCCCTGCTGGTCAGTGTGGTCCAGCCTCCCCAAGACAAGGAAATTGGAATAAAGGAGCTATGGGGATTATTTGGGTGACGTGTGGAAGCATGGGAAGGGATTCAACAAGCACGTGGTCATTGATTATAGCCTGTGACTCAGAGGGGCCAACAATCACATGCGCACAGTGAGGACAAATGCAGGGGCCCGGGGCAGGGGTGGAGTCACAGTCTGCACAGCAGGAGGGTCGGGGTCCCAGGCGGGGGGCACTGGGCAGAGTGCATCCAGTTCACCAGGGGAGGGTCAGGGTGGGGAAGATGAGGGTCTCTTTTCAAAACAACTGCCGAGATTTTTAGCTGTGCCCTCCCCTCCCTGCCCCTCACCCGACAAAGTACAAGTTAAAATAGCCCCTCGGAGCTGGGTGTCCCTTGGGGCGACCATAACAGAGTACCACAAACTGGGTGGTTTCAACCACAGACATCCCTCCTCCCACGGTCTGGAGGCTGGAAGTGTCCGCGGGCTGGGCTCCCTCTGAGGGCTCGCCCCCGTCTCCGGGCTGCTTGGGTCTGCCCGCGTTCCTTGTATCTTAGCTGTATCTCCCGGTCTCGGTCCCCGAAGTCAAGGGCATCTCCCTGTCTGTCCATGTTCACATCGTCTCCTTTCTGTGTGTCTGTCTCTGCATTTCCTCCCCTCTTATAAGGACACCAGTCAGATGGGACCAGGGACCCACCCTACTCCAGCCTGACCTCGTCCTAACTGAAACACTTACATCTGCAACAACTCTGTTCCAGGTAAAGCCACGCTCTGAGTTTCCAGGAAGGACGTGGATCTGGGGAGGACACGCTTGTATACCCAGCACACCTGCAAGTCCTTCAGTGACAGCGGCTTGATTCACAGGGAAGAAGTGCGCGGTGGCTTTTATCCAACTTGGCTGGCGGGAGGATGGGGTCCCTGGGGTCTCCTGCAGCTGCTGGGCCTTTGTCCTGCCCCGCCTGTACCGGGGGCTCTCAGGGACCACCTCTGTCTTCCATGGCTGTCCCCCTGGGACACAGCGCAGGGCCAGGGGCTGGCGTTCGTCAGCCCCAAGTGGAGGCACACCCAGGTGCCGCCTTAGCGGCTGCCAGGCCTCAGCTTCCTGCTGGAGCCCGTCCAGCTGCAGAGAAAGGCCGTCTGGGTCCAAAAGGCAGGGCTGTCCACGAGGGGCCGGGCACATCCGCTCCCGGCTCCCAGCTCTGTTTACTTCTGACTTATCTCTGTTCCTTTGGGTGCCCTGGTCATCAGCTGACTTGCTCTTGGGAACATTTCCTTGGTGTCACAGCACCTGGGGCTGACGCAATAGCTCCAAACCCAAGGGAGCCCTCGACGTAGAGGTCACTGTGGCAGCATCACCAGATATGTACCTTGAGCTGGACGCTGCTTTCCCTGAAACCCCCAATGGCTGTCACACGTCCCTGTATGTGGTATGATGGGTGCTGGCCCAGGACTGGGGGCAAGAGATCCAGGGTCCATGAGGGGCGTATTCGGGCCCATAACCTCCGTCCGGACTCAGGACCCGCTGTCCTCTACCCCTCCCCTAGAGCTGGTGCGCGATACATGTGCACGACTCTAAGCCCCCCGCTTGTCCTCGGTGTAAACCAGGAGCCTCCCTGAATCGGTCCATGGTTGCGTCCCCAAAGCATACACACTCAGGTCCGGCTCCTCAGGAAGGGTCGGGCTGGAGGGAACTCTGTACGGAACACAGACGGCAGGGCCACACCCAAGGCAGCTGCAGAGCGATGCGACAGCTGGTCAGCAGGAAGCTCCCTGGGGAGGTCTGTGGCCCCAGGGCTACCCTAGGTGTGTGGAAAAATGTGACTTTGTACCTTCTATCTCTGTGTGGCTCTCTGCCGGCTTGAGTAACCCAGAGGGACGATATTAGAAAGCTGAGGGGTGACATGGAGTATTTGGCCCTGACTGTATTTTCTGTGAGGTGGTGAGTTCACAGTGACTGCCTGGAACGCGCTTCTGACCTTCATCCATCTGTGAACTCCTACTCATCCCTCAAGACCCAGTGCAGATTTCACCCCGGAGGAGAAGCCTGCTGGGCAGCATTCTGCCAGGTCTTGTGGCATCATACCACAGTTCACACTTCAAGGCTGGTTCGCCCTCACAGGGCTGTGGGCTCTGAGGGCAGGACTCTGCCTGGTGTCCTCAGGGAGAGTTGACATTACAGGTCAAGTACCAGGCCTGTGATCACGCTCGGTCCATGCTTGTTGTATACGTGCCAGGGGCCATGCATCCTGCAGGTGGGAGGTTGCAAACCTAGCGCTTGGGGCCAGACAGCCTGCTTCTTGGCCCTCGCCTTCCCTGGGCACCAGCATATAAAGACCAGGGAGGGAGGGATGCAGGGTGGGCTCCCAGGATGGCCCAGGCAGCTCCTCAGCCTGGTCTCTGGGAGCGCTGGGCAAGCCATCTGTCAAGGCTGGGCCAAGACGGGTGACCCTGGGGCCTGCCGCTCTGGTACTGGTGTTATTTCATTCCCGGAACTTGAACTCCCCCGGGGGGAACGTGGGTGGCAATGGGCCTGTGCGCTCTGGAGGGCAGGATGGGCTCTCCGCCCCCGTCTTCTGCCCCTGGTGGACAGCCCAGGGTCCCCACAACAGAACAAAGAGCACACACACGGCTGAACTTCCCCCAGCAACGTGTGCTCACTTCTCGAGGCTCTGAGGCCGGCCTCACCCTCTTCCCTCTAAGAAGCCTGTGCTCCGCCCCCCCCGCCCCCCTTCCCACAGCTGCCACTTCTATCAAGACCTGGAGTCTGCGAGGCTGGACCCTCTGCCGCTGTAGCTGCTGCGCCACAGCTGGCAGGTGATCAGGTGTGACCCCAGCACCTGGTTCGGGCTCGCCAGCTCAGGCAAACCTGCAGATGAGGCTGTGTGTGACAGGCAAGGGGCTGGGGCGCCGGCGGGAAGTGAAGCGTCCAAGGTCACACAGCCCCGGACTTGGGACCAGGTCTCGCGGCTTCATCATTGTAACGGTGACCCCCATCTCCCTGTGAGGTAGTCTTTCAGGATGGGGCTCTGCCCCCTTGTTATTCCTTCCTCAGCCCCAAGCCCCAGGCTCTTGCAGCGGGGTCTCCACCCACATCCACCGAGTGAAACTGCAGCAGACCAGCAGGCAGTGGCTCGCGCTGGCTGCCGGGAGAACTCAGTGGTCTCCCAGCCACCTGCCCGGGCAGGCAGGGCCCAGGGGTCCACGCCGGTCCGGCCCTCCAGGTGATTCCAAGGGCAGCCAGGCGGGCTCCCTGCCAGGGCAGCCTACAGATAACTGCCCCTTCTAAGCCCGTTTGTGGGGGTCTGTGTTTTCCTGAAACCTGGTCCAACCCCAGCCTGGCCTGGCCTGGGGTACTACGGGGGGTGGGAGGGCGGGGGCTATGGCAGCAGTCTGGCCCGAAGAGGCTCCCAGGAATTTCCCCTGCGATGACATAACCATCATGCCCTCTGTTAGCTGGGGCGACTCTCTCCCCCTGGGAACAGAGCGAGGGGCGCGAAAACAATGCGGAACCTGCTGTCTCCAAGCCTTGGAGTGGGGAGCAAACCAGATGCGGGTGTCACGGCATGTGGATTCCCCCGGGGCTCACTGGGTAGGCAGCAGGGCTGGGCCAGGGGAGTTGCGAGGGGGGACAGAGTCCCCGTTCCCAGTGTAAGCACAGTCTGGCCCTATGGGTCTCTCAGGGAAGGACAGCTCTGAGGAGGAACCCCTGGGTGGTTTGGGGACCCCCTCCAACACTGTAACCCCGCCTGGGGATTAAAGTGCGGCCAGCAAGTGGGTCCGCCCTGGGATGGTGTACAAAACCTACCCCACGGTTCCTGGGTCAGAGCTGAACAGAGAGAAGAATAGCCCAGCCAGGAAGGAAGCCTGAAGAACACACGATAGCTGGACCCCAGGGGCGCCCTCTCTCCCCAGTCAGCCAGCTGCAGGGTGGGGCGGGTACCCTGAATGGAGAGTGGAGACTGCAGGGTCCCACAGAGGCAGGTCGAATCCCAGCTCCGCCGGGTCCCCTAGGTAACCTTTGACAGCCATCCTGTAACAGAGAAGGACAAACCTGACTCCAGGCGGGATCTGTCCCCTCAGCTCTAACCTCTGTGCTCTGTGCTTAATCATGTTGCCTCTTCACCTGGGTACCGGAACGTCCCCTATGGCCTGAAATATACATAGCAGCCCTTTCTCAAGGCTCTGCCTCCCAGGCTTGACCTTTAAAGGTAAAACCCTTTTCACTCACATAGGGATAAAAAGTTGCACAATAGAGAATAACCCTTGTCTTGTTGGAAGTTTACAGGCACGCGGTGACTAGACCTACGTGGAGGCTGCAAGAACAAAGGTCTGGGTCTGGCGGCACTAAGAAGTTTCAGGCCACCAGCCGCGCCCCCTCCCCTTTTAGAATAAAAGAAGCCCGAATTCTAACCCGGGTAAGATGCTTCTTCGGGACACGAGTCCACCATCTTCTCGGACTCCCAGCTTTCCCAATAAAGCCGCACTTCCTGCCCCAACCTGTCTCTCGATTCACTGGCCTTTTGTGTGGCCAGCAGTATGAGATTGGATTCAGTAACAACGTTTTGAGCCTTGGTGTGTTCCTCCAGAAAATGGGTAAAATTATACCCGTATCATGTAGGTATGCTGTTATAAAATAATTTCCAAGATATAGCCTTCACTTAAAAAAAAAAAAAACCAGCCAGCTGGGCAAGGTGTAAATTCGCCTTTGTGTTAAAAATGTGCTTAAATGTACAGAGAACGTTCTGGAAAACACCTAAGAACGTGTTAAACATGGACAGTGCCACACAAAAGGGGGAGAGTCTTCTGTACTGTCTGATTTTAAAAACCTACTGCAGGGACTTCCCTGGCGGTCCAGTGGTTAGGACTTCGCCTGCCATTGCAGGGGGAGCGGGCTCGATCCCTGGTCGGGGAGCTAAGATCCCACATGCCTCCTGGCCAAAAAACCAAAACATAAAACAGAGACAATATGGTAACAAATTCAACAAAAACTTAAAAAAACCAAATGGTCCACGGCAAGAAAATATTAAAGAAAATAAAAACCAGCTGCAGGTATTGTATTTTTATGAAAATGTATTGAATAAGTTTATTTAATACATTTGTTAACGTGTAGCTGATGATAAAAACAATTCTTTTGCTGGAGAAAAGCAAAAAAGAAAGAAAAGGAACTTCTACCTTTCAAGAGTTGTGAAATCTGTGCTCACCATGTACCGCACTTGCGCCGTCACCTGTCTTTTCAAGTACCCGAGACTGGTCTGCGATTACGCGGCCTGGGAGCTCTTGTCGCTGAGCAGGAACCCTGGTGGCCTGCTGCTGGGCGGGTTGCAGGATTGATGCCCAGGCCTGTTGACCCTGCCCTCCAGCCCCACGCTGAGCCTGTATCCTTTTCTTCCAGCCAGGCTAACACAGGCATCAACACGGCCCTGCTCCCTGACAGAGAGGTATTCGCAGGAAACTGGAATCTGCTGCCACCAGTGGCTTACTACCAGAAAGGTGGGGTCAGAAGCAGCCTCTCCCCTTTGGGATGGACGGCGCTCTGGGGGCTGTACCATCCTGTGCAGGGGAGAAGCAGGTGGGGCTGGACCTAGAGGGAAGGGCTCCCCAGACAAACAGAATCCGGAGTGCCTGTGTAAACACAGGGGTATAAAAAATGAGTCTTCTTGGCAGACGTGGCATGTCCTCTGAGCCGACGGGTCCCCAGAGCCCGCAAGTGACCATGGAGGCCAGAACATTCTGGCTGCTGGTGATGGTCCTGCCCTTGGTGTCCTCCAGCTCGACTGGGCAGTACGTGGGTCTGTGTGAGTACCGCTCTGACCTCCTTAAGGAGGAGGGGCCGGGTGGCGGGGTGGGAGCACATGACAAGGGGACGGGACGTGGGAGAGCCAGGCGGGGGGCTTCCTGTGGCTTGAGGAGAGTGACCAGGCCCCTTAATAAAATTGCCACTTACCAGACACACACATTTTCTCTCAACAGCTCCACATAGTGGGTCTTGCTGTCCCCATTTTACAGACAAGGAAACTGAGGCTCTGAAAGTTGATAACTGACCCTCTCGGGCAGTGTGGAAATTAGGATTGGAACCCAGGTCCACCTGGCTGGCAGCCAACACCGAAGCCCACTGTCCCACTGCCCGCCTTGCTGGGGATTTCCAAATTACAGTATAGGTCTTTGTGCATTATTCCGGCGCATTCGCAAGACAAAAAGAGAAGACAAATGAAAACGATCACATTTCCAATACCTACAAACACAGTTTTCATTTAGCCATTGCACTGCAGTTCCAGTGGAATGAGTCTGCTCCATTAACCAGAGTGTGAAGAAATCAGGGTGTGGAGCTTCCCTGGTGGCGCAGTGGTTGAGAGTCCGCCTGCCGATGCAGGGGACATGGGTTCGTGCCCCGGTCCGGGAAGATCCCACATGCCGCGGAGCGGCTGGGCCCGTGAGCCATGGCCGCTGAGCCTGCGCGTCCGGAGCCTGTGCTCCGTGGCGGGAGAGGCCACAACAGTGACAGGCCCGTGTACCGCAAAAAAAAAAGAAAAGAAAAGAAAAGAGATTAGGGTGTGGCAGTTATCTGCTGAGAGGTCTCAAACTTGTCACCCATCAGAATCACCTGGAAGATTTTAAAACTCTTAAAGCCCAGGATATGCCAACTATATCAGAGAGTCTCTGGGTGGGAGGAGGTATCAATGGTTTTTCAAGACCCCCGGCTGATCCCAATGTGAGCGAAGTTTGGGGACCAGTGGAATGAGGAATTATGAATTGGCAGCCATAGGAGAGGATTTGAGATTTCACGTGATTTCTATTTTCCTAAGGACAAATCCAGTTTAAGAAATGAGGCAAAGTGGAATTTTGCTGAACTTCAGACATAAAGGCTTACTTGGAAAATGAACAGTAGAGGCCAAGGATGTACAGGGAAGGCTTGACAGGGGGGTAGGGAGATACAGAAAAGAAGCAGGAAATAGTAAACATTGTGATTTTCTCTTCTGAATGCCCGCCTTCTATTATACTCCTTTTGTTTTAAGGGGGAGATTTTGTTGATAAGACAATAAAGAGGAACATTGTTTCCGGGTTCGGGGGCCCTGGATTCCCATGGGTACCTGCCAGCTGGAAGGAATCCAGGCCCTATTGACTTCCTGGCAAGGTGCTAGGAGCACCCAAGTGAGAGACACCAGGCAGCCAGCCAGATCGCCTACAGAACGTTTCTCTTTAAACATTTACGGGAAGAGTGTCCTCGACAAGCAGACAAGCACAGGTTATGGGAGGGGTGAGATCACAGCCTTTGAACTCAGGAGCTGGGGGAGGGTGCAGACCAGCAAATGCAGCCGGTAGACCAACCCCAAGCCAACAAGGGCTCTGACTGGGCTTTGTTTGGGACAGCGCCGAACCAGTGCGTGGTCCCAGCCAAGGACAGGGTGGACTGCGCCTACCCCGACGTCACCGCCGAGCAGTGCACCAACCGGGGCTGCTGCTTCGACTCCAGCATCCCCGGGGTGCCCTGGTGCTTCAAGCCCCTGCAGGAAGCAGGTGAGTCAGCCCCACGTGCACGGGGGACCTTTCTGGGCTCCCAGGAAGCCACACACACCTGAGCCCTGGGTGGGACCCCCTGCGCCACGGCTGTCAGTTGGCCGAGGAGGTCTGTGCAAACTCTAATCATTTCAGAAAGGTGTTCAAAGTCGAGGCCCTACGGAGAGGGAACTAGTTTGGAGAGAAATGGACAATACGTAGGTTTGGAAAGCTGGGCGGATTTCAAGGTCATTTTCAGCACACGACCCCTGCGGAGTCTCTGTCCTTTGTGACTGGCGACATGCTGGGCTGGAGTCTTGGCACCTCTCCCCACCCTGCCATCCCCCACCCTGCCCCCAGCACGAGGTGCTCACCCCTCCATCGCTGGAGCAGTGGGGTGCAGGGCAGCCCCTGGGGAGCCGCGTGTCAGGAGCAGACTGCGCACAGGTGATTTGCCTCCGTGCCCCGCCCATCACCTGTGCGGCCTGGAGGTGGCCGTGAGCCACCTGGCAGCCCCGGTGCCAGGTCGCCGTCCACGATGAACGTAGCTACCTAAGGCCCCTTCCTGGGGCGAGCGCCCGGGGGGCCCCTCTTGCGCTTCGTCCCCGGGTAACGACGAAGGAGGCCACGTCTCCGCCTGATGCCGGCTCCCTAATCAGCACGGGGGCCCCTTCCCATTGTCCGGGGCCTCCTCCCCTTCCCGGCAAAGCCGGGCAGAGGTCCAGATAAGGCTCTGGGCCCAGGAGGGAGAGTCAGCCCTGTGCTGGCCGTCCCCGCTCTGCCGGCTCCTCGGCCTGCAGCGACACTTCTTTGAACTCTGGCAGTGGCCCTACCTGGGCCTGTCTCCGGTGCCGTCTGTCCCGACAACCTGGGTCCCCGTGGGGCCTGTGGCTATTCTCCCACGAGGGTCGGGGGGGAGCTCAACCCTTCCCCAGGGACTTGGTGTGGAAAGCAGCAGACGGCGCTGACCTCGGAGCCTGTCTGGACCTGGAGAAGCGGGGCAGCGGGTGGCAGGCACGGGATGGCTCAGGGTAATGCACGTCTGTGCTTTGTTTCCAGAATGCACCTTCTGAAGCCGTGCTGCTGCCCGACAGCTTGGGAGGGGACTCTGCCTGGCGCTGGTACCTCTCCTTTTCTATCACCTGCTCCCGGCAAGCACTGCCCCTAATGTGTGAGGCCTGATGTTTAAAGAATAAAGCTCCCGTGCTCAGCATGAGTTCACGTCTTCATTCCTGAGACTTTCCGCTGCTGTGTTTTATTTCTACCGAGTCACACTCTCCCTTCTCAGCATTTCACAGACGGGAGCGGCGGAGGGTGTCTTAGCATCTCCCAGCAGAGGGTCTCCCCCAGGCCTGGGGAGGAGGGAAGGCTCCCAATCTAGCTCCCTTGCTGTGACGGTGCAGCAAACGTCACATCTAGCGCTGACCTGACGGGGAGGGCAAGCCGCCTTCTAAGTGTCCCTTGAGAAACACCGTTTCAAATGTAAGTTCCAAAAAAAAAAAAAAAAGATTATTAATGGCGAAGAGAAAGCTAATAAAACCATCTTACCAATTGGCACTTTTTGGTATTTCTTTGTAAGTCAAGTTTACCATCTGTGACAGCTTGGGTGGCCTTCTTTTGCTTTTTTCCTCTGAGAATGGATGCAGCTTTGTGGATACATGAACAAATGTCACCACGAACACTCATGAAGTCTTAGTAACCCCGAGATGGAGAGTTGTCCCCTCCCTCACTCTTGGGGACACGCAGCTCTCCATGGACACCGGGATGGTCTCCAGCCATCCAAGCTGAGTGTCCTGCTCTCCTTCTGCTGACAGGACTCTGTTAAGGTTGCACAGACGATTCTACCGATTTTACCGCAGGGCTCGTTTACGCCGCATGCGCGGGGCGGAACGGAAAGCAGCGCAGCCTCCGGACGGGGGTTTCTGGGTCTGAGCCATCCTTCCCGCTGGAAAAGAGACCCTGGCTCCTTTTCAAAACAAAAGGCTTTGTTTTTAAGCTTGCACTTTGGGCCAGGTCTCTCGAGTGAGATCCTATGAACATCCTAGAAGTGAGATGTTATTCCCTTTGTTGTAGGATAAGTAACTCATCCCAAAGCCCCCGCTGAGGGCCCACCCAGGGGAGGCCTGTTACACTGCAATTTGTCACGTGAGGTCTAGTTGGAGGAGATAGAGCCCCTCTGAGGTGCACGTGATTCCCCAAGAGCGAGATGCCCAGCCCGCTCCCTGAGCACTCTCACGCCCTCCACCCTGCGAGAGGGACTCCATCCTGTCCTTCCTCCCTGACGGCCGAGTCCGTAGCTCTTCGCCGCGTCTGCCCTCACGCACTCGACTTGTCCGCAGAGTCCCACCAGCGCCTTCCCCCACCCGCAGGTCCCCGCTCGCCCTCCACCCCCAGGAGGACCGGGCATTCAGCGCACAATCCCGTGGGGTGAGGAGGGAGTGGAGGCTGGAGACCACCCTCCACCCCAGAGGCCCCAGCATCCCAGGCCCCTGCACCCGCCCTTCTGGATGGAGCTCGAGGCCCGGGGAGCTGCTATCTCCCCTCACAGACGCTGCTGCCACCACCCACCGTAGCTTCCGTGGTCAGATCTGAGCCACTGCTTCTGTGTCAAGGCCACCGACACCATCAGGGGAGACGGTGCTCACCCCTCACCCCAGGCCCCAGACGGCGGCTTCTGTTCCCTTGCTGGCTGCTCAGGGCCCCGTCTTGAGTGTGTGCTTTCCCAGGGGAGACCCCGGGCCAGACTCAGACGCTGGAGCGACCTTCATCCCTGCTCAGGAGAATCACCTACAGGTGGGGGGATGGGGAGATGGACCTTCATCTTCCCCTCCTGGGGCGCACATGTCTCTCCCCAACCTTCGCTCCATTGTTCGTGCAGGGGGCAGAGGGGGTCATTGTGCAAGCCGGGCCGCGTGTGCCCTGGGGTCCCGGTGCACGTGAACACGGAGCGGCGCACCCTCCCGTAGTGCCCACCGCCGCAGCCCTGCGGGGTTTTACACATTTGACTTCCTTTAATTCCCACAGAAGCCCCGGATGATAATCTCCATTTCTGCAAGTGAACGAGCAGAGGCACAGAGGTTAGGTCAGGACCCCACGGTCACACGCAGTGCAGGGAGATCTGGTTCCAGTGTCCGAAGACACTCTCCCACCCCAGCAGCTCTGAGCTCTCACAGTACAGGGGGTTCTTTCTCTGTTCCCAGCCTGGACGCCAGATGGGGCAGCCTCCGGGTGGCGGGGAGGGGAAGATGCGCGGGTGTGGCGGGCGGCTCCAGTGCCCTCAGGTCAGTGAGGACCCCGGTCTGCTGTGTGTCCTGCCAAAGAGAGCGGGAAGCAGCCCCGCTGAATCCGCAGCTTCCAGAAGGGTCTGGGAGGGTGTCCCATCGGGACCCCATCTTGGTGCACGCCAGTCCCGGTGTGGGGGGGCTTGCAGAGGTCCACACCACCCTGTCCAGCATGGAAGCCCGGACCCTAGCAAGCCCCAGCTCGCTCAGCAGGGAACGGGATGGAATTTGCCCCAAAGTGCCTGGGTGGGGATTTTAAGTTCGGCAGTAGAGAAAACTCAAGTCACTGACGTGCACATCGCAAATGAATTATGGGGTGAGGCTGAAACACGTGTGTGCCACATTTTGTGTGTCTGCCCTAATGGTGTGGCTGCCTCTCGTTTCACCCTTTGGGCAGACACACAAAGGGTCTGCGTGAAGCCCAGAGTCTCAGGGTGACATCTGGGGGGTGGAAGGAACTTGGAGAGATGCCGTTCCCGGGGTGCTCTGTGTTGGGGGCAGGGTGGTTTCTGCCTTTATCTTTCCCCCAGGTATGGACATCTCACGGTGCAACCAGCTGGGAGTCCCTGGCGGACACCCAGAGGAATCTGTAAAGATCATCAAAGCTAACGAGACGATCAAACACTTGGCATGCGTCAGACACCCATCAGGTGCTTGAGATTTGCTAACTCCGTGAAAGCCCACGCGGTGAGGGGTACCACCATCCCCATTTTTGTTTTTGGAAGAGGACACTCTCCACGGAGCCCTACAGTAACTTGGTCAGGGAGTGGCGCCCAGAGGCAGCCTGCGAGGACAGGCCAACAGCAGGAGGCGGGGAGGGTTCAGAGCCCTTCTAGAAGGTTGTGGCTGAATCCTAGCCCCTCCCACTGGTCATTCCCATCTCATTCAGTCTGTAAGTCACAATAGATCGGGGATAAGGAAATTAAATAGTTACTATGTTTCCAACCTTGTGTAAAGGCCCATAATAACTGGCTAGGTTTAAAAAGGAAACACTGAACTGCCGATAAACTAGAACAATTATTCTAATTACTGGCTTGCCAGGAGCCAGCAGGCGATCCCACGGAGCCCTCTTCTGTCCTTGCGTTCACTGCGACTCGATGGGGGTCTCTCAGGGCTGGGTGGTCTCTGTCGGGAATTTTAAACAACCTTCTTGGCTCCAGACACTGGCTGTCAATTAAGTACCCAGAGAGTGCTAACCGATTTTAAAATTCGGGGATAAGAAGTACTACAGTGTGGACTGGAAACGTTTTTTTCTTTTATCTAGAGTGCAGTGAGTAACTTGATATTTACCGTTGCTTCGCCAATGAGGACATTGGGACAAATTCGCTCCAGGACACAGCCTTGCTAAGACTCAAACCCGGGATGGGCTGTGGCCACTTCTGCTGGGCTGCGTCTAATATGGTCATCATCAGTGGACTTCAGCCCCCCTGAAGGCACTTAGCTGACACTGACTGCCCACGGCCCACGTGGCCTTTACACCCCCTTACACCTCCCCACCTCCTGGTCAGTGCGCCTCTAAAATTTGAATCCACAAGTGGCTCAGGGTGAATTCAAATGATCAGTTGAGTTTCACAGGATCCAGCGATCACTTTGATATCAAGTACCTTCCTCACTGACTAATGGTGCATATTTGTAGAACCTCCCAGAAACCATGGAATGAGAGCTTTGACTTGCCAAGGAGAAGTCAGAACCCCACTGCTGCTGGTGGAAAAGGAAGATAACACCAGGCTTCCCCCCCACCAGCCCCCAACACACAGCGTGGCCAGTAAACCTACGGATAACTTCTCGTGGCGTTTATGTGCTTCTCCCCTGCTCTTGTGTCGGTGTGGTTGGTCCGTAAGAGCGTCGCTTCAGCATTTATTTGGCAACGGTTCCCCATGCACTGTTCCAGAGTATGTCAAAATTCACTGGAATTCGTCACGCTATTCCAAGAATTCTTGAACATTCAGTGGCACGGAGAGGAGGGATTTAGCTTCCAGCTTAGACACCTGCACAGGGTCAGATGCTCAGCAGACTCATGGTGGGGGGGACCCTGTGAGGGAGAAGACCGGGTGGTGCAGGAGGTCTCAGATCTCACTGCGGATCTGACACCACTGAATGGAGCAGGGAAGGAAGGACTGGGTGGGCAGGGTCTCAGGCCACAGCCAACTTAGACAAGGTCTCCAAAAAGTGGATGGACGGTCCCTAAACCAAGGTGCCCCGTAGGGGAATCCTGTTTGGGGCAGGAATGGCCTGGTTGGGAGAGGCCAGGGGGAAGCGTGCTCGTGTAGGTGACATGGGACTGGAGGCAGAATGTGGGTGCTGGATGGGGCTGCCTTGAAAGCACCGTGGGGGGGGGGCACCCGTGGGGTCTGCAGCTCCACCTCCAGTGGGAAACCTTCTTTGCGTGCCTGTTGGGTTTCCTTCCGCTTGCGTTTCCAGAAAAGCTTCTGTGGTTTAAACGGTAGGTTGTAAGGATATAAGTATAAGGATGTTTTCCAAATTTTCAGACTTACTGAAGCACGGTTGTTATGGTAGAAACCACCACAGCAGGGATCAGGAGGGACATGGCTTTACGGATTCTGGAACATTCTGACGAGGGCATGAGTGCTGTACCTTCCGGTCCAGGGCGCTGTTGGCAATCTGGGGCGAGGGGCGGGAAGTGCGGCAATGAGGAGTGTCTTTCTGGGTGGGATGAGGGGCTGGGTGATAACCTGCCATCTGGTTACCTGGAGGGGGTGGGCTTGGGACAGGATGGTTTGGGGGTGAGATTACTAACTTTTGTATTATTTGTTCAAAGAAGTGTGCAGCGTATTTGTAAATTAAAATTTCTAATAAAGAGCATTTGGGAAGGAGTGGGGAAGGAGTGGGGAAGGAGTGGGGATTTTGGTGGGGAAGGAGTGGGGAAGGAGTGGGGAAGGAGGGGGGAAGGAGTGGGGAAGGAGGGGGGAAGGTGGCAGGTGGTTCAGGAGCACAAGACAGCGTCCAGGGACAGAGAAGCCTGGGCAGGGAGAAGGAATGGAGGCGCCAGGTTTCTCTCTCTGTCCTGTCCCTACACGCACACCTTCTTCCACACCGACAAAGGTAACCTAGTGCAACCCCACTACGGCCACACCCGGGTGATTAATCCCAGAGTGACGCCTGAACTCCAGTGCTGACCCATATGGGGCCCTAACAGCACAAAGACCCCCAAAGCTGACTCCTGGGGATGTTCGCCCATCACCCTACCCTAAACAAAGCGTCTGGGAGAAATTTCCCCTGGGTGTGGGGGACGGACTCCCCCAGGCCACTTCCTGTGACCCGATGGATTCTTTGCTGTCAGTTTCTCAGTGTCTTCTTCCAAACGAGGGAGTGCGAAGCGGGGGCCGGAGCGCCGGTTCCCTGGCTACTGTCACCATCTGCGTTCTGCCTCCACCACTTGCCTCGGGCCCCTTGTCTAATCTCTCTGAGCCTCAGTTCCCTGGCCCGTGAAATGGGCTGGCAGTGACACGCCGGCCCCAAGGATGGCAGTGAAATGAGACCACATACAAAAGGCACCTGACCCTGTGCTACCACATCCCCTAACAAGTGGGGCTTGCACATCACCCCCGTCACTCTTATTTTTCTTCCCAATTTCATCCAAAGCCATTATAACACCTACCAGAGGAACTTTTTCATTAAAAGAGAGGGCAATGCAAGAACGAGAAAATTCCCCACCGGCTCCGTCAGACCCCAGGCCCAATTCTCCCGGCTGGTCCGCAGGCTGCTGCTGCTAAAAGCAAACCAGAGAGAGAAACAGAAATCTGAAAAGAGCGATGTTTATTTTGATTTATGTCACATTTTCATAAATGGCATCTAATTTCAGAAAACAGTGTTCAAGTCTGCAAAAAATGCACGTACAAATTTTCTAAGGAGATTTCTGCAGAAATATACAAAGCAGGACCACGGTCTGTAGAGTCAGAAAGCTTACATGTTAGGGTCTGCTTGGGTCTATGTTCCAATAGACCCAAGGGAAACAGCCAGGGAGACAAGTATCCAAGGGGGCCGCTGTTATTATATATATATATATATATATACACACACACACACATATATGTACGCGTATGTATAGATGTTCTCACCTGGGACAGTGCACACCTCTCCCAGCGTGCAAGCACAGTACTTCCGAAAGTCACGTGGCTAAATCAATGTAAGGTTATCCGCACAGCGTTATAAAAACCAGACATTACATAGTTACGTATTAGATATACAGACATATGCACATCTTTACACGATGATTCAAAGTGTTATTTGCATTGACCCTTGCTTTGGAAGGAAGAACAAAGGAAAAATGTTAACTAGCTAACCGTTAAGTAAAAGGCAGCAGTTCAGACTCAGCTACGAGCAGGTATTAAGCCACTAGGTCTGCAAAGGAAAAACAAACCTGGGTGAGGGGGTCAGCTACACACGCTCACTTTTGAAACATACTCATTCTATGGAGAAACTCATTTCTGGTCACCCCCTTCCCCAGGGAGCATTTGACTAGAGAAACAGAAAACTCCTCGTGTGGGGTGGGTGGTCCATTTTGTTAGCAGTTTCGATGGTAGGACCTTCGGCTACCAGCTTTCACTGGCCGAGGGCTTGAAATGAGATATTTATGATGAAGCTTGGGCAACCTGTGTTCCGAAGGTTGTGGAAAAGAGACCCCCCAAGGTACGTGATGACAGAATTGTGAAAACATGTAAAGATATAAAAACAAAATATCTACCATGGCCACTGACATAGAAACCAACCGTGGTACCTTTCAGATCAGGTTGCACCTGGGGTGTCCAGGAACCCATGAATATAGGGACCTTAACCTTGACCCAGGTACCCATGACTTTCAGCCTTTCCCTTCAAGGCCAGATCCATTCCACCCAGCACAAGAGAGCACGTGCTGGGGCCCCAAGCGCGGAGGTCGGTTTGATAACTTCTCCCCCAGAAATAGACGAGCCTGCTGTTTCCTCTGCTTCAGCAAAGCCCTGTTGGGTAAACACTGTTTTCTCGAGAGCTCCACCATGCTGATCCAGGGCTGTGATGGAAGGAAGGGGCTGAGGCTGGACAGTCACCTCACGGCAGGTGAGATGAAAGAACGCTCCCCTCTCAGTGGCTGGCAACAAGGGCTCCCCGAACCCTCCTTCCAGGAGACGCCCTGCGGGACTCGAGAACTGGCCCCCAAGCAGGCGGCAGGGAGGGTCACATGTCACCACTCCGACGCTCGCCAGCCAAGCCTCAGCGTCTCCGTCCCAGCTCACCTTGGCGCCTGCTGCAGGTGAGGGATGACTCCCGTCCTGCAGAGGGACGAGCAGGTGGCTTACAAGTTCCCCAGAATCAGATGTCCGAACATCAGTGGACAGAGGAGATACCATTTAACTGTATACAGCATCACGGCCACGGTTAGATTCACGTGCAAAGTACAGGCCAAAGGCACCCACAGGTGATCAACAGGGTTCTCTTTCACGTTTATTCAGACACACCAAGCGGGGGATGGGGCCACGCCACTGAGAGAAAACGTCAGCTGAACGTAATCGCTTCCGGCTTTGCTATTTTTCGCTCGTGTGTCTTGGGCTCATGCCGTTCCCAACATCTGGGTCAAACCACGAACCCCGGGGAGGAACTCACACGTTCCTGTGGCCACGTCCCTGGCTTGGCGTGTCTCCCTGGGAACCGGTGGGCCGGGCCCTCCAGCTGTGTACGCACATCCCACCACCCTCCTTCCCAAAGCGGGGCTCAGCTTCCGCCCAGCCTGTGACAACACGAGGGCACTTTTGTGCTTCTGTTCCTTTCCATTCAGCTTTACAATGGTCACTATATTGTGGAAAAGCCCTGAAGCCATGCCCCCAACGGTGATAACCCCTTGGCTGGACAGAAGGCGATGGCCAGTGTGCCTGGGGTACTTTCTCCTTTCTGACACCACGGGACTATTTTGAGAACAGGGAGGTGGTCGGGAGCTCTGCGCCTGACCTGTGCTCACTTTAGTCATTTGTAGAAACCTGGCTTCCTCGGCTGACCTCAGGGTCCGCTCGAGCAGGCCACAGAATGTCAGTCTGAGGAATGATTCCAAGTGGACTGTTCAGAGGTAACATAAAAAATTAAGCTAATGCTAAACCCTCGTTTCCTTAAAGATGGGGAGAAGGGAAGGATACGCGCTAGTTAACAGAAAACCTAGGCTAGGCCTGCAGAAGGATGGGCGTGAGCGCATCACCTTCACGCCCACTTCCTGCCCAGGAGGCTGGATCTTCAGCACAGGCTGAGCGGAGCCTGCAGGTGTGAAAATTGGACTGTGCAATGGGGGTGCGGGGCTCCCCGACGTATTCCTGCTTCTGGTCCCAGGGAGGCGCGCCAACAGGGACGTCAGGAACATCTGGCTTTGGCAGAGGATAACTGTCCCCGGGGAATCTCCCTGAGGCAGGAGGCCAAGTGCCCGGACCTGAAGGACCATGACCTTAATGGAGGCTGCACAGAAGAAGGGCGGGGTCCGCAGGGCAGGAGGGGTGCAGAGAAGAGGCTGAGGGAGCCCCGTGAGCTTGCCCCACCCCAGGGTACCCTCTGAGGCTCCCCGCACCCTCTCTCCCTGTCGCTTGGCGGGACTGCAGGGGCCGTGAACTCTGGGACTTGGCCCAGCACCGCATTCTGCCCTGTGTCCCTGAGGAGGAATGCAAGCCGGGGATGACAGCCTGGCCCTGAGCGCGCTGCTCTCGGAAGCGCGGCTCAGTGTAGTTCACCCACCAGAGCTGAGTTAAGACAACACCCTACGCCCGGCTCCTCGGTCCTCCCACCCAGGGCCCGTGTC
Organism: Lagenorhynchus albirostris; assembly: GCF_949774975.1. Taxonomy (NCBI): domain Eukaryota; kingdom Metazoa; phylum Chordata; class Mammalia; order Artiodactyla; family Delphinidae; genus Lagenorhynchus; species Lagenorhynchus albirostris. Next base: position 142,174,191 of record NC_083099.1, on the reverse strand, counting down.
CCCGGGGACCACGGCAAGGGCGGCACACGTGGGGCCCGTGCATCTGGGCTCCGGGCATTTCTTAAAGCCCCGGCCGACATTAACAAGAGGGAAGAGATGGGGGACGAGGCTGGAAAACGGAGGAAAAACACAAAACTTTAAGAGAGTTCAACCTAAAACGTGCAAGTTACCGAGAGAGAAGGGTGACTGTTGACAGTGGGGTGTTGGACCAGAACACTGAGGAATGAACCAGAACCCACGCTAGACGTACAACGAAGATATTCCAAATACAACCTAAAATTCCCCTTTGCCTGGTACAGTTCAAGCCAGTTATTTTGAATCTGAAGCATTTAACACTGAACACAAGTAAAAAGTTTTACATACAATATTTTATTAGCAGTCTTATTTCTCCAGAGCATCTAACTTTATAGCCACACACGCTGCACCACCCTCCGCCCTGCTGGGTTGTTTTGTTTTGGTTTTTGTCACATTCTAATGGAGCTGGTATTTGCTGAAAGACTTAGTGGGTTCTGACTACACTTTACCAACTGCTCGGCAGGCATGAGGTGAGGGAATGTTCTCTTTCTTTCTTGCAGTAAAGGACGATGGACGATTTAGAAACACCACAGATAATACTGTGAGATACATACCCGGATCGAGCTGGCACGTGCCCTCGTGTGTGTGCACACGTGTGTGCATGCACACACTCATAGGCACACACGCATGTGCGCGCACACACACACCAGCCCCTCTCGGGCCCCAGCCAGCCCACTGGTGTGCTGAGTTAAGAAGCTAAGGCTGAGCGAAGGCAGAGGAAGGCACCTCTCCACTGAGACGGGGGGTAAGAAGCTGGGCCCCCAGGCCAGCTCGGGACACCCCTACGCCAGGCGATTGAGGAAAGGGGCACAGGCTACCCCCCATCTCAGCTGTCCATTTGGTGACGGCAAGTCCAGAGCTAACCTAGTATTGCATTTCAGACCTTGCAAACTGTTTTCCTGTACATTTGCACACTATGAACAGGAGGCAATACGGCAAAACAAAAAACAGAGAATTTGGGGTCCGACGTGGGCCCTTTCCCGGCCCTGGACCCGGGGCCTCACGGACCCTCTCCAGCCTCGGCACCCTGCGTCTGCAGAACAAGATACCCTCCGGCCTGCCAGCACTGGAGGGCGAGCCCGCTCTGAGCTCCAAGCCCCTGTGCCTGGGCCACGTCAAGCATGCAGGGATGGGTCAACACACGTCTGCTGAGTGAGTAAGTGAACAGAGGCGTTGGTAAGGCATCCAGCCAGCTCCCGGGCCACCCGGCAAGGAAGGATGCTCGGGGCACTGAGGCCCAAGCTGTTCTCTCCTCAGTGAACCCACCGGCGGGCTTTCTACCCCGTGGATTCAGCCTGCCCCTGACCTCCTGGCAGTGCCTTTCTTAGGTGGGAAAATGACCTTTTTGTGGGTCTCCAGGATGAGTTTTTACCTAAAAGCTTAAGTCCTATTTCTTGGTTCTGAAGCCCCTCCCCACAAGGTGACAATCAGATTCCAGCATCTTCTATGTAAAATGTTTACCTGATTTCTTTCCTTCCCATGTCACCCACACAGGAGCTTTTGAAGCATTTAATTCTCGAGCTGATACCCAGCAAGGGTAGAGGAAACGGAGGCACAAAATGCTATGAACGTGGACAGAGGTGCACGGCTCCCGAGACAGGGCTGGTCGGCAGACCCAGGCCCTGACGCCTCCGCGGAGCGGGCACTAGGACCCAGCGGAGGCCCTTCCTCTCCCCAGTTCCATGTAACAGTGACATTCTTTGGACTTCCACTTTCTTCTCTACTAACAACTGCAAAGGCTGCACATCGTTCATCCGATGTTTCCTCCGTCCTTCTAAACGAAGAAGCGCGATCAGACGAAAGGAAGATCTGAGTCATTACATTCAGAAATTACTTAAAAGAAGTAGATTTGGGAAGTCGGCCTGGTTTAAATTCCAGCGTATGAAAGGTAGCACGTCACCGCCCCCCGCCCCACACTTCTTAACGGCACCTACTTAGAAAAATAAAATCAACAAGTTGCTTGCATGTTTTCTTGGGCCATTGCAAAAAGCAATGCAATCTTCCCTACAGCAAAAAGCAGAGGGGAAGCATCTGGAGACCCAAACTGCAGCGTCTGGGTCTATGCTGCCGAGGGTTTAGGATGAGAGAGCTGGAGCGAGGGGCATCGCTGACACTTGAAGACTGATGAAAGCAGCTTTCCAGGTCGACATCCTCACTGGATACGGCCTCAGGTGCTCCGAATCAGATTATCCTGCGGTGGTGACCTCAGTGTACTCACCGCACTCCAGGTATCATCCTTGAAAAAATACCCGTGTGCATGTCCTTCTTGGGCTCACAGACCCATGACTGGAAGGACTCACCTGGAGGGAAAAAGCTTTCAACAGTGGCCTCAGCTCATGTAATTCTGAGGCATGGTCCAGGACTTTTCCTCTTCCCAACTCTATTTCACCAGGCTGTTGCCACGTGTGTCTTCCTATGTGTGACATTCGTACAGGCAAGTCTACCTTGAAACTGAATAAAGACTTTTTATAAAGGCTAAGTTTGACCCTGGTTAAGTAACTTAATGTGGAAGGCAACGCCACATTGGTGTAAAACAGGCAAACGTAAAATTACATTTGAAATACCTCAATTGTGTTTACTAAAAGGGATCTGAGGGTGAAAAAGAGGCCTCTAAGAACTTGCAAATCAAATGCATGTGACTAAAGTTTGCACCTTCCTCATTCTCTTAAATAGGAAATAGAAGTTCTGGAACACAACCTAGGAATCTCAGAACCTTTCAGAGCTGAACGTGACCTTGAGGACGATCTCGTGCTGCTCTTTACAGGTGGGGAAACTGGGGCTCAGGGACATGAATGAATCTGTCCACAAAAAAATAGAGTCTTTCATTAGGAGACCCGGATTCCAGGTTCACGGCATTCTAGAAGGGGAAAGCGATTCCGTTTTCCTTCCGAGGACCTTCTATGGCCAGAGTCCCCTTCCACACTGGGGTCATACTGCCGCCAACAAGCACACGGGCGCCCGCCATGAATTCAAAGGCCGTTTACCCTGCAGACGTGCCCACTGCTCCTGTGCTAGAGGGATTTTACTTATGCGACTGTATCACTGGAAAGGAGTTTCTGGTCTGGAAAGACTATGCTAGCCCGGCGCTGAGAAGGTGAAGGTGCCGCTGAGACGCCATGGAAACCAGATGTGGGAGACGGACCCTCCCACGGCTCTCAGTCATGATCTGATGGAGTTCCAGATGCCTCGGCCACACCAAGTCTTCGCCAGTTTCTGGCAAAGGCCTTGGATTCTCAGGAAATCTCAGCATCTTCCCTCCTGTGCAGTTAGTGCAACTTTTGCGGGCTACACCTGCACAATGTTCACACCTGGAGTTTCTCTAAGCCCAGCTTCCCCAGGTTCAGTGGAGGTAGTTGATGTGATATGTCAGGGAAGAGAAATGTTTGTAAAAAATCAACAGGATTGATTTTCTAGAATTTTTTTTTAGGCAAAATTAAGGTGCTTGGAAAGTTAGGAAGAAAAAAAAAACCCAATATATTTTGCTTAAAATAAGAAGCACGGGGAAAATAAAAGACTTTGAAAGAGATGGCCAATTTCACCTTACAACTTTCTGTGTAACTTTAAAAGATTTCCACACGGCTTAGTGCGTACGGTTCCAAGGTCACCCTTCAACCTGGAGCCGGCTTCTGTGTCTTTCCCAGGTTCTGTCTGTAAATGAGACCAGCTCAGCGATCAAATCAAACCCCTCTCATCTCTAAACAAAGTATATTTACCCTGAATACTTTTCTTCACCAAGTACTAAAAAGGTACAGTTTCTGGAAATGAATGAAATTTATCGACTTTTGGCTTGGAAAATGACCTCGTTGGAAAAAGAGACAAACCGTAGAAAGGTGAAACTACGAAAACACTAGTCACAGAACGGAATCGCTCCTGGCTTTGCCTTTCTGCCCCTGGACGTCTGACTGCACAGGGATTCCCAGGAAGCTGCCTGAATCCCCGGTCCAGGACCAGAGCTCCCTGGTCAGAAGGAAGAATTTTGCCGAGGAACCCTCTCGTCACCAGTTTTGTTGCAGTTTTAAATTCTGCCTCAGGGGTGGTATTTTAAAATCCTGCACGTGGAAAAAAAAACCTTTCTACTTCTTCTTCTTAGTTACAGCTAGAAAGGGTAATGGAGAGAAGGCCCAACCCAGCGGGGCGGCGATGTCCATCCAGCACTGGACGCCCAGCAACCAAATGTGGTCCCAGGGGTTGGGTCACAGGAGTGTCTGTGTCCTCGGGCCCGGGCTTGCCGCAGGTTCTGCAAGTGGCCCTTGGCCACTGTGTCCGATTTTCCTCTCTCTGGCTTTCCAGTGCTTTACCTCTCCGCCCGGATTTTGTATCTCAGCACCAGGTAGGCAGTGAGACGCAGGGAGATGAAGAAAATCCCCAGGACAATGAAGTCCAGGTAGAGCTTGGCGTTCTCCACGTCCAGCTCTCTGAGAATGGCCGCCGACTTCTGGAAGTGGCACGTATCATCGATGTCACAGTGCAGGTCCTCGCGGTCGAGGCCATAGATGGAGAGGATGACCCCTTCGAACCCATATCTGAGGAAGGAGGTGCCAGTGTGAGGAGGGCTCAGGAACCCTCCCCCCGCCTCTGCCCACATCTGCGGAGGGTAAGGTACCACCACCATCCCCCCATCCTCAGCCTGGCTCCCCTCCCTCCCCGGAGATCTTTCTCCCTGGAACACTTCCTAACGACTCCACAGCTTCCTCAGATAAATCCATTCGATGGCTTGACGATGTGTTTTCCAATTTTGTTTCCTCCAAAGTCTCAACGAAAAAAACCAAAAACCCACCCAAAAAAACCGAGAGTAGGTATTGTTCAAGGGTGATACGAATGGAAAAACACTTTGATTACTTCTGAAATCATACTTTTTTTAACAGTTAAATATAATAAAGGGTCCGATAGCTTTCCAAGGACTGGGGAGCATGTAAATAAAACATTTCTGCATCACCATTCATTCTGTTCCAGCCCTGCATCATCAGAACAAAAACGCTACCTCTGAGAAGACACGGGTTTCTGATTTCTTGATATTGGAAGGTGCACCTATGGCTGAAACTCTGTACAAGTGCTTTGTTTTGATTTTGTTCTCCGGAACAATAGACCTGGGTCTGAATTGACATTCTAGAAAAGACAAGCTTGTCCACAGCCGGGGACCCTGGCTGTCACGTGGAATGGCTGTGTCTGGGGAGAAAAGCTCTAACGACCAGCCTCTCCTGCCGAGGGCCGACGTGCCGAAGCACCTCTGCGTCGAGAGCGTGAAATCTGATCGCCTAAGGGCTGAGGCAGCAGAACTGCCTTGTTCAAGAACATTAAGATGCTTGAAACATGACCTGTTTGCCACTGGATTTCTTATTAAGGTTTTACGGGTTCAGAACCTTGTTCATCCCAGAGAGGAATGAAGTTGCTAAACGATGGAAATATGCAAGGCAGCGCTCCGAGGCACGCAGGACACGGAGCCACGAGCATGCGTGTGTGTGTGGCATGGACAGCTAGGAAAAAAACAAAAGGCACCGATACTCTTTGGGTTCAGGATCCATGAAACATGCCGTCGTCTAGCTGACAGCGAACAGGGGCCTTCTGTGAGCCTCTGCACGTCCCCAAGTCCCTTCCCTCTGTCGTCCTAAAGTCCCTGAGGCGTAAGGTGCCCCCGCATGTACCTGACATAGGAAATGTAGGACATCCACTGCAGGTAGGTGGGGATTGTGTGGAAGCTGACGAAGAATCCTGAGAAGAGGAGGACGGGGACGGCCGTGACGGGGCCCACGAAGGTTGCCACCTGAGAGGGGACACAAAGGGGACTTACTCCCATCTACCTCCTCCTCCCCAGGTGGCCCGGAGGCCACAGCCCGTGTTTCTGGACGGTCGCCAGCAGCTGGCAAAGGGCCAGAGACTTCAGGACGGGTCACACCAGGGCCAGGACGGTGCAGAGAAGCACCCTGTTTGGGGAGCGAGCTGGCTGGTCTCTGGCAGAGGGAGGGGCTGGGGCTCGTGCCCAGAGGCCCAGCAGAGGGGACAGAAGGTGAGAAAGAGTAGAAACCCCACAGAGCAGGGGTGGCATGATGCTGGACATGTGGTTGAGGGGAGAGAGGCACAGCGTCCCGGGACCTGATGTCAGCGTGTTCCAGGGAGGAAGGCTCGGGAGCACGATTCCCTGGGTGCTGACTGCAGCTGGCGTGGGCCGAGCACTTTCTACGGCTCGGCTGTGGGGTGGATGCCATCGCTATTCCCAGCCACAGATGAGGGTACCGCCCAGAGGCTCTGAACACAGAAAGGAGTCCATCACACGCCGGGGAGGGGGGCGTCAGAAGGCCACGGTGGTGCTGACTGCCCAGGCTTCTGGATTCGTCTTCTAAGGGTCGGACTGGCCTGAGCACCAGGAAGCCTCAGAGGCGCAGAAACTGCAAACGCAGCGGGTTTGGCAGGTTGGGGGTGGGTGGTACCAGGCATCCAGAAGGGACACCTGGAGGGGCTCAGGAGGGTGGGAGCATGGGGTGCAAAGGGGGGTGTCTAGGGGACAGCTGAGTGGATCCCGCAGGGGCAACAAAACGTAGGCATTGAGAGCTTGGCCTCTGAGCCGGCTGTGTGACTCTGACAAAAACATGTTGCCCCTCTGGGCCTCAGTCTCCCCATCTGTGAAATGGGGAGCATTGCACGTAACTCATGGGTGTGCTTGGACTCGATGAGCTGATGTTCAGAAAGCACTGAGACCAGCAGCTGGTGTGCCCCGAGCTCCACACAAGGGCACCTGCTGCTGTCAGTTTGCCCATCCTGAGAAACCAGTACCACTCGATCCCTTCCCTGGGGGTCAGTCGACCTACTGAAGCCAGACTAGGAACCTGGGGCAGAATCAGGAGGAGGGTCACAAGGTGGGGGTGCTGAGCCCCACCAGAGCCACAGCCCCGGTCGCACGGGCCAGGGTGGAGAAGCGAGGCCTGTCCTGTGGTGTGTCCTCAGCTGATACCTGCAGGGATGTGGAGGCGGCTCCGATCAGCAGACCCAGAGACTGCGCTACCAGAGAGGTCATGGTGCCCAGTGCCGCGAAGAGGACGAAACGCACGGCGTCGGACGGCTGGGACGTCATCCAGTACACGATGCTGCAGTAGGCCACGGGGAACATGATCTGGAAACACAGGGCCTGTCACCCTCTCCCGGAAGCCGGACTCTCCTCTCCCCCACGGGGGGTACTGGAGAACCCCTGCCCCTCTTCACATCATGCCACTGCCACTCACATACCTGAAAGGGCACGTCAGCCATGGTCTTGGCCAGGTAGTAGGCCTTCAGGCTGTACCAGTAATTCAGGTGTTCTCGAAGAAACACTCCCATCTCCAGGGGAACTAGGGGACGGGCAAATGGAAAGGGTCAGGCTGACATCACAGTGGGATCACCACCTCAAACAGGTGGTCTCGGGCTTCCCTGGTGGTGCAGTGGTTGAGAGTCCGCCTGCCGATGCAGGGGACACGGGCTCGTGCCCCGGTCCGGGAAGATCCCACATGCCGCGGAGCAGCTGGGCCCGTGAGCCATGGCCACTGAGCCTGCACGTCCGGAGCCTGTGCTCTACACGGGGGAGAGGCCACAGCAGTGAGAGGCCCGCATACCGCAAACAAACAACAACAAAAAAAACAGGTGGTCTCCTGCCGAGTCCTCTGTAGCCCCAACCTGTCCTGCACCTCCCTGTGGACCATGCAGTACTTACAAAGTACATTAAGGTTGAATGGAAAGGTGTGAAATGATTTACCCGTCTGGAAAAACTGCCAATCATTTTTATAACGGAAGCGTCACGAAGGGGAGAATCCAAGTGTGGAGTGTCACTGTAGTGATGGGTACAAATGTCTACGGTCGCCCTTATTTTCACCGAGTAACAATGTGGTTCCCTTCCTGGACAAGACCTTGCAAGCTGCTCTTGGAAATTCAGGGCAATTTAAGGAGGAGGCATTGCCGGGAGGGGGTTAAAAACGTCTCTTCAGCCTTCCACCAGGCTTACAGGACTTCCTAGTGGTTCATTCCTTTGGCTTAAATATAGTATGTATTTTCTTGTCTAACAGAAAATACAATAATACCTACATCTGTCAACGAAGAAAACGGTATTTAAAAACACAAGACGCTATGTGTTCGTGGCCAAGCCAGCCATGGCCTCAGTGGCAGATAAGGAGGGAGAGGTGGGCACGGGGTCCGCCAGACACTCACACGTGAGGACGGTGGGCATGAGGGCTGCAAACATGAGGAAGAGCATGGAGAAGAAAAGGAAGCCGGAGTTGCTCAGGACCTTCTTGGCTTCGTTCCCGATCCCCAAGTAGAGCAGCCCGATGAGGAGGCCGATGCCAATGTGGGAAGTGATCCGCAGGTGCGTCAGGACCTGGGGACAGACGTGGTTCACACTCAGGTGTGCAGAAGTCCGAAGGTGGACAGTGAAAGAACAAGGCGGCCAAGGCTCCCAGAGGCAGCGGCCAAGGCGGGTCACAAGCTCTGTCCTGCCCCTTCCCTGCACGAAACAAGCCCCCGACCCTAAACCAGCACACGTGCGTGCGTGCGTGCCCACACACACACACACAAACACACACACACACACACATGGCAGCCTTTTACTGCCGTTAAAACAGAAAGAACTGCTATCCTTTGTGAAATCCCCTTCAAAGTGGCAAACCAGGGAGGGCAGTGTACCTTCAGAGGGGAGGACAAGGGACAACGATGGTGGTGAAGGGGGCAAAGAATGGACACATGACAGGCCCACCCTTGCAGAGCTCCGCCTGGTGGCTACCAGCCCCTACATCTTTCAAACTGGGTCCCAGAGGCCCCTGGGCACTCAGCCCCCTGCACAGGTTGTCGGATCATCCACTCGAAAGGGTGGATATTGTCACGGTTCCCAATCCTTCACCAGCTCCTTCCTGTAAGTGTCTGCACCACCCACCATGCCCTGTGTCGGACGGAACTTTCCGGAGGGAGGAACACACTCCCCGACGTCAGCCTTGGCCAGCGGAATGTGAACACCAGTGACCGTTTCCCTCCGGGAGCCACAGCCGTAAGGGCTGCCATGTGGTTTCTCCTGCACTTTCCCTCTGCCATGTTCCAGAAAGGAGCCGGTCCTCCATTCTGGGTCCCAGGACGAGAAGACTCGTGGGGCAAGGCCATGGCCCACAACCCGTTACACGAACCAGACATAAGTATTTACTGTCCCAGCCACTGGCATCTGGGGAGTGTTTGTTACTACTGCTTCACAGGGAGCTGACGGATGCAGATGGAAGAATAGTCTGAAAGTGCAAGCAGGATGAAAACCCGGAAATGACCCGACAGCCTCCTTTGCCACGGAGACCGCCTTACCGAATCCCTCATGATGCTGAGGAAAGTCCTTTTGAAGAGGATGCAGAACTGGGTGAGGCAGCTGGCAGAGAAGCTGTGACAGCCTTCCATGGAAGTGGAGTCCTGAGGACACACCAAGGAGGGAGGAGGGGTGAGACGCCAGCCCTGGGACGCCTCCCCTCTCGGCTAAGAAAAGTTCTCATGCAGTGGGCGCACGAGGGGGTGTGCAGCGCTGCTGGGGGCCGGGGCTTCGCATTACCTTTCTCCACCCCTTCAATCGTTTTGCCTGCTTTACCTCTTCAGAGGGCCGGTGCCAAAGAAAAGGGTTCACCTCGCCATCACCTCCGGGCTCTCTCCTGTAGTCAGAGTCACACATGCCCTCCCGGACGGCTCTCACCAGGCGGCCGTTCTGATCGCCATATTCACCGGACGCGACTTCCATGACTGCACCATGAGACACAGACAGGGTCACCCTAGGCATCGCTCATGTGAACGGTGGGCCTCTTTGCTTTGCAACAAAATCATTATCTAGCAGGAATAATTGTAACTGATTATGTAGAAGCTGTGTGATGATGCTAACGATATGATAAAAATCATTTAGTGACCAATGTTCTTTTGGCCCTAAACGCCCAGGCAAGGCCATTTATCACGTCAGGAGCCTGAAAACGCAAATACAGATTTGATGTCGGGGAGCCCGGGAAGTCATGAGCTCATGCATCTGTTAACTTATTCATCTGTCCAATATTTACTGAGTGCCGGCCATGGGCATTCAAGCACCAGAGCTGGAGCTGGGAGGAGGGCAGAAGGAAGCAAGATTCCTGCTGGGAAGGCAGTTCCCCGGTCGGGGGTGAGTGATGGGCGCTGTGGCAGCTCTCTGGGACCAAGGAGAAGTGCTGGGGGTCCTGAGGGAGGTGCGCTCGGCGTCCTGGGGACGTCGAGATCATGGACCATCAGCCCCACCTCTCAGATCCCCAGGGACCATCTCCTCCACCTTCCTTCCTTGGCCCCGGTGTCATGCCTCTGCACCTCAAAGTGTCCAAGGTCCCCCGCTGCCCCTTCTCTCCTGGGTCCACACTCCCCCTGGCGACAGCTATTCCTTCCTGCCCTCCCACCTGCCCTCTCCTCTCCCCCATCCTGTCCCTCCTGGTGTGGGTCCCAGCCCCTCACCCGCATAAGATTCTTGCTAATGCAAAGCCCGCAGGGACCCCCCCCCTGGCAAAACCAGCCGTCTGTTTCCTGAGCCGGGGTGGCTAAGCCGTCCTCCATCTGGTCACACACCAGGAGAGGTTGTCCTCACCAGAATGTCACGATCAATGACACCAAACGAGCCAGCACTGACCACTCTGCTGGTCACTCACACTCACCACCCTCCAAACAGCCATCCTCATCTCTCACCCTCTCAGGTGTGATACTGAGGGTCTAGAAGCCACCGGACGGGCACACCGTCCCCTTCTTGGGCCCTCCTTGCAGTCCCACGTGCTCTGTTCCTTCTCCTGTCATCTTTCTCTCTAGGTTCTCACCTCTTCGCAGGCCACGGACCTCACTGCCCTTTCCTGTGCAGCAGCGCCTGTCCCCGACTGTCCTCTCTCCTGAACAACCAGGCAGCTATCAACCTGACCCATCCCTGCCTTTACAGACGCTCAAGCCTCCTCTTCCTCCCCCTCGGCCCCCACGTCCTTCCAGCTCACGGCACCTGGTCCTGCTTCGTCAGAGCCCCTTCTTTTAAGAGAGTAGCAGTTCCCAGCAACAGCGTCTTGTGGAACACTATCTGGGAGATGACATGAAGAGAATGCGGGGTCTGGATGCTTGAGAGTAAAACAACTGAGTGAGAAAGCCCGGTGACCAGGAGACCAAGGAGGAGAATTATGGTGGATTGAAGGGTGTTCCCCCCAAATTCACGTCCACCTGGAACCTCAGAATGTGGCCTTATTTGGAGAAGGTTCTTTGCAGGTGTAATTTTCTGGTATCGGATCTTGAGATGACATTATCCTGGATTTAGGATGGGCCCTGAATCCGAAGACTGCCCTTATAGTAAGAGGAGAGGACACACAGAGACACACAGAGAAACACGGAAAAAGAGCCGTGTGAAGACAAGGGGCAGAGACTGGAGGGATGCGGCCACAAGCCAAGGAATGCTGGAGCCTCCAGAAGTTGGAGGAGGCAAGGAAGGCCCCTCCCCCGGAGCCTTAGGAGGGAGACTGGCCCTGGAGACACCTTCACTTCTGGCCTCCAGAGCCGTGATCAAATGCAGTTTCTCTTGTTCTAGGCCACCCAGTTCGTGGTGCTTTGTTATAGCAGTGCCAGGACAGCAGGATGCGATGGCCAGGAAGGGACCCCAGATACAGTGGCGGAGGGAGAGACTAGGACTGGGTCGGGCTGTTTGAGCACGTGGTGGTCTAGTGAATATGAGCTCGAGAGAAAGAGAAGGCGAGGGGGGTGCAAGGTCTCCCCCCTTGTTGTAGTTCCCAGGTATTTTATCTGGAGGAAACGAAACCTCTTTTGACGCGGCCTTAAAAGTTCTACCTCAGGGTGGCACTTGAGCTATCTGTGGAACGTTCAAGTAATTCTTGATGTGGAGGCTTCAGGTAAAAGCGGAAACCCACCAAGAATAAAAAGAACCCCTTTCTTTTCCTTCCGGCTGGTCATGGCTCTACTTACCAAAATCGGCCGGGTTGTGGTAGGTTGGGCAATTCAGACCTAAATCCCTCAAATACGGTACAAGATTTGAGACTTTTCCCCGGTACACACACTGTCCTTGACTGAGGACGTAGAGCTGGAAAAAAGTACGGAGAAGGGAAACATCAACTCCACCTTCCTCTGTAAAGCAAGAGACACTCTCAATCTATCCATCCATCTACCCATCCATCCAACCATCTGTACATTCATCCAGCCATTCACCCACCCATCCATCAATCCATCAATTTCTCTCTCAGGAGAGCTTTATGTTACCTCCCAAGGACTCAAAGTTCAAAGGGAAATAAGTCAGGGAAAACAGAGGATATCATGTGACCAGGAATTATTATGATGTTGCTTTTTCCCCTTCATGCTAACCACCTGCTTAGGAAAGATTTTGGAGCTATATACACATTTCATGCCTTGGGACATTTTTTTTTGCTCATGATAGTATCAAAACCTAAGATTTATAAAAGAGATGATATTGTCCAGTATCACAACCTGCTATCTAATTCTGTATGGCAAGTACTCCCCCACTGCCACCAGGGGTGGGGAATGAGGCCTCAGTAATGTCAGTGACTCGCCCAGGACCCCGTAGCCGGACACCAGCCCCAGAGACAGGATACTGGCCAACTCTTCTACCCCCTCCGGTCCTGCCCCTGAGCTGCTTATGGAGCCAAAATCTTAAGAAACATAACACTTAAAGCCACTCAGAAATGAAGACACCCCAGTGAACTAAGGGGAAGCCGTGAGCACCGGGATTTGGGTTTCCCTGGGCTGATCAAGCAAGGCGTACGCACCTGGTCGAACAGCTCGAAGAGCTTGGCGCTGGGCTGGTGGATGGTGCAGATGATGGACCGGCCCCCCTGGGCCAGCCCCTTCATCAGGGAGACCACCTGGAAGCAGGAGGCGCTGTCCAGGCCGCTGCAAGGCAAGGGGCACCGTGAGACGCCTGTGGTCCCCAACCAGACCCCGCGTTCAGAGTGTCCCGGCTGGGTCTGCGCAGGGAGGCGAGGGGATTCAGGAGGTATCTCCTCCTGCCGGCAGGGAGGGCAGGGGTCCTGCCTCCATGGCTCCTGCTTACCTGGTGGGCTCATCAAAGAACATGACCGGAGGGTTGTTCACCAGCTCCAGCGCGATGGCCAGGCGCTTCCTCTGGCCGCCCGAGAGGCTGCCGGTCCGCGTGTTGGTGCAAGACAGCAGGCCCAGGGCCGTCAGGATCTCCTTGACCTGGGGGACAGTGGAGCCAGAGTGGCATCAGGGACCACCTGCCCCCTAGCCGCCTACAGGGCCCACGTGGAACCCCCAGCTGCCTCCCCAAGCCCACTCGCACGCCTGCCCTTTGCCAAGGCGGCAGACACTCGGCAAGGGTGAGCCCAGGAGGCTGAGAGGCAGGGCTGGGGCCAGGCCGTCCCGGGTTGGGGTCCTGGTCCTGCCCCCTGCCGGTCACCTGTCAAGTCCCTTCACTTGTAAGCCTCGCTCAGGGCCCGGGTCAGGGAAGATGTTGGATAAACACTGCAGAAAGTGTGGATCAGTGAACACATAGGTGGACGAGTGACCAGGTGTCTGACCAGCACAAAGGGGAGGGCCACCCTGATGGTCTGATGCGATGCAGTAAGTCCCCTACATATGAACCTTCAAGTTGCGAACTTTCAAAGACGCGAACGTGCCCGTGTGTACCAGCTGTTATACTGTACTACGGTACTTTTCACGGTGCTGTACTGCGATATCTAAAATGTTCTATTTTTTGTGTGTGTTTGTTTTTTATGTATTATTTCTGTGAAAAGTATTATAAACCTATTACGGTACAGTACCATATAGACGATCGTGTTAGTTGGGTACCTAGGCTAACTTTGTCGGACTTATGAACAGATTGGACTTACGAACGTGCTCTCGGAACGGAACTCGTTCGTAAGTAGGGGACTCAGCGCAGCGGATAAGATGCTTGGCGCCCGGTAAGCATTTACTCGAAGGCAGCCATTAGTGACACTGTTACTAGTGTACACAGCTCCTGTAGACACAATCAAGCAGGCCGGGCCTCTCGGAAAGAAGGGGTGAAGCCCCTTTCACACTTGTAAACAGGCAAAGAAGGTCTCTGATTCAGCAGCAAGGCGAGGAAACTGCTTAAAGCTGCCCCCACCTCCCTCAGCGGCCCTGCCGATGCCACCCTGGAAGCAGCCTGGGCACCAAGATATAAACGGCCCGCTGTGCACTGAGCCTCCCCGGCTGTTCCCGCCCGATCATTGATGCGGTATCGATGCGGGGGGCAGGAAAGGTCAGTGGACTTCGGTGCAGGCTGTGGTGTGGCGTTCAGTGTTCAGCGTTCAGGGTCCATCCCAGCGTCTTGCCGGGGGCAGTGACCCTCCCTGCCTCCAACTCCAGGTTCACCTCTCGGGGGACAGCCTGCCACGGAGGCCCTGCCAGCATCCACTGGGCCATCGTCCCAGCTCCTGGCGGCAGCAGGGGGACCCCGGTCCGGCGGCTTCTCTGGGGAGATGTGGTCATCCAAAAGGAGGAGAAGCTCACAAGGAAGAAAACTTCCACCCCAGCTCTTGAATTACTTGCACGGTCAGGACAAAATGTGGCTTTGGTGACGGGAAGAGTCAGGGGATAGCGGTTCCACGGGCCGGGAAGCAGGCGGGTTAGACGGATATGGGTTTGAATCCTGCTTGGTCTCTCGCTTGCTGAGCCCTAACCCAGCTCCGCTGCCTCTTCCCCGGAAGGCAGGTCAGCGTGGTCGCCCAGAAAAGGCCATCTTTCAGGCACACTTTCTCTCACATGGACCGTCTGCTGGCGTTCCCAGGACAACACGGCTCCAGCGGTCCCCGGGAACCCAGGCGGAAGGTGCAGAACAAAGACCACATCCCCACCTGCCCTCAGCTCCACCGGAAGGATGCTGGAGGTGGAGGTCAAGGTAAATCCCTCCCGTTTCCACCCTGTGCCGGCCTCTGGTCCCCAGTTCTCAAGAGTGACGCCCTGAAGGCTGGTTTTGTTTTAAAATTAATCAGAAAGAACAATGTTCCGGCCTTGGGAGAACTGGCTCCTGAGGAAGGCTCCTCGCTGGGGGTTCTCGAGGGTTGAGGCTGCTTTTCTGGGAAATGAGGGAGGTAGGCAACATTCTACCACCTGCTGGAACATTCCATTCTATTGTGTTTCCTCGAGAAGTAAACAACCAGGACCTAGGTACACACAGGGGCTGGAGGGAAATGAGTCAGGGCATGCCCTCAGCAGCAGTCCTCCGCTTAGACGGTCACACAGTCCCGTCACGGTTAGGGCTGGCTAAGTTGAGTTTCCCTTAGACAATAAACATAAGGGGATGTGTAAATATAAACCAGGCCTCCCCACTAAGTGGGGCTTTCTGGCGCTCCCTGCGGGGTCTGCTTACCCAACACCCTCGTGCTCCCTGGGGTTTTAGGGAAGCAGAAAAAAGAATTTAAAGAATTAGGAGATCTCCATCATCCCAGAAACTTGTTTGTGCTATTCTTAAAAGGCTGATGAGTAACACGTAAGAACCCAATTTCTCCTTGCAAATGTGTCGGGGTGGACTCTGGTTACTTTTAAATGAACGATTAACTATCTTCATTGTTGGTGTTTTATAAACAAACGAACAAACAAACAAAAAAAAACAATGGAGCATAACGTGTATTAAACACTGACAGGGCAGAGCGCTGGGTCTAACCCCAGGCTGGGGCCTTGGGCCGGTGTCCTGCACATCCTCACTGCGTCTGTGTGTCTGCGTCGGAGAGTCCCTGGCGGCGCGGTCACTCCGGGTGTGTGACAGCCCAGGCGCACACCGCGATGCCACCGCCACCCACACGAGGACAGCCGGGGCCAAGCCACAGACTCAACCTGCCCCCAAAGGCCCCTCCACGCACGTGTGCTGAGTGGATTTCGGGCAATTCTGGAGCACCTGTGGCCCGAGCAGACACACTCACCATCTCCCGTCTCCCTTCGTCCTTGTCCTGGAGTTTCAGATGCGCAGACACCTGCAGGGGATGAAGGCCACAGTGTGGAATCAGAAGAGGTGGCCGGCAACAGGACAGACTCACTCAGCGACTGCAGGCCCAGTGCCCCGGGGGCTGAGCCGCCAGACGACGGAGGAAATCCTCGGAGGTCTGGGCTTCCAAGCTTCCTTGGTTAACTAAGGTAGGTCCAGGAGAGCAGCGATGCCTGGGCTGCATCCTGTTACCGCAGGGGATTCTCTGCTGTGCCCCGAGGGAAGTTAGAGAGATGAGGAATCCCCAGGCATCGTCGAGGGCTTGAAGCCGACTGGCGCCTATTCAGGAATTTCACAAGTCACCTGCTCAACCACTCATAGCTTACAATTATCCACAGCGGAGGATTTATGCCACAGAAATTGGTAAGTGGGACATATAAGAGCTCCAGTTTTGTTGCTGCTGTTGTGTTGTTTTGTCTTGTTCGAAATCCTGCCTGCTAGCGCACCGTGGGGCCCCTGACCCTGCTCGGTGAAACCCTGAGGAAGCATCACCATGCCAGCGTCAGCCTTGGTTCTTCTCTGCCAACGCCTGTGACCTTGGGAAGCAAGGATTTCGGCTTCCCCATCAGCACAGTGGTGAGGTTAGAACCTGCCCACCCGGTGAGCTAGTGAGGTTGTCCCGAGGCTCCGTGAGAGACTAAGATGCAGGGGCAAGGGGCCAAAGGGCCACGGTCCCAGAGTCAGACAGGGCCAGCCGCCTGCCCTGTGACACCAGGTGTGGTGGTGGAGGGCCAGAGCAGCACATGGAAATGTACCACCAATGGCTGGTGGCCAATATCACCCCTGCACGTGGGTCAGGACCCTGCAGAGCGAAAGGTACCCTTTCCCATTAACTCAGGGGAACTGTATTTATCAAAGGAATCGTGAAATTCTCAAAATCAAAATCGAATTGATTTCAACTCTGAAAAATAAATGGATTTCACAGCAGAGCCTGGGGACAGGTTGGGGGAGGATGGAGGTGACAGCAGGAGTCACCCATCTTGTTTGCAAGAGAAAGCAGTGATTGAGCTGGAAATCAAAGTGAAGTTCCTCAAACAAGTAACCAAGGACTTCATGCAGTAACTCTGACAAGCGAAACGCTGGTCACCCCAGATGAAGGTGAAGTAGCGATTAAGGAATCCACAGGGTCGGTAGAAATCTTGGATTTCCTAACTTTACCGCCCTATTTTCAAACACCTCCTGAGCTCCCGGTGCCCCCATCAGTGTGCCCACTTGGAGGCCAGAGAAGCTACATGGTCAGGGTGCCTGGCGCTCATGGCTGCTGGGGGAGCTCGTCAGAGGGCAGATCACGTACCCGACACCTTCCCTGCTTCTCTTTGCTCAGCTAAGGAACTCCTGGAATTGCCCTTCGGACAAGATGCGACACCACAGACAGGAAGCCTTGCGCCATCCAAGTCAAGAGTGCAGGGCACAGGCTTCCCTGGGGGCGCAGTGGTTGATAGTCCGCCTGCCGATGCAGGGGACACGGGTTCATGCCCCGGTCTGGGAAGATCCCACACGCCGCGGAGCGGCTGGGCCCGTGAGCCATGGCCGCTGAGCCTGCGCGTCCGGAGCCTGTGCTCCGCAACGGGAGAGGCCACGACAGTGAGAGGCCCGCGTACCGCAAAAAAAAAAAAAAAAAAAAAAAAGAGTGCAGGGCAACACTTCACCCGTAGCAGCCCAAGAGGAATGGCCATCTACTGCCCAAGTACAAGGCAGACCAGGTGGGAAGGTCCCAGACGTGCCAGGAGAGGCCCGGAGGTCGGGCACCGCCTTGTGCCGTGGACGAGGGGACGCAGGACATCAGGCAGCCCCGGGCATACACGCTCCATGACGGACAAGGGCAGCCCACTGACCTCCCAACCTCCTCTGGCCGGGAGGCTCTCTAGTGGCTCCCGTGGCCCACGGTTGGTCACTGTGGTCCCTGTCCACCTGGTACTTGGCTGGGTCATGGTCTGTCCAAAGAGCACAGCTGGGCCAGGCCATCCTGGACCACACTGCACAGGACGCCCGGGCTAACTGCTAAACTCTCGGAGGCGCCTTTCCTCGTGTGTTTTGCAGGATTACATGTCTGAGGACTGTGCCGGGCTATGAAGGTGAAGGCCTGGGACCCACCCGGTGTGCAGCAAACTCTGGTTTCACCCCCACCTGGCGGGCACGTGAGTCAGAGGACGAGACCCTCGGGGCCCTAACCCAGGCACCAGACTGCCTGGAACTTTTGCCCAAAGCCACAGAACACTGATGAGAAGGGAAGAGCCCCAGCTGGGGCACAGGACTGCGGCCACCCTGGGAGCGGCCCCTCACATCAGCCAGGCTAATAACCTTCTCAGAAACCTGACCTCGATTTCGTCATCCAGGCTCTACAGAACCCAGGGCCTTGAGGGGTTGCCTTGGGCAAAGCTGTCCAAGGTGCCAGGGCTCCATGTGAGGGAGGGGTGCTGGGCGCTACGCTGTCTCACGCGAGGAGAGAGGGGGGCGGCCAGGTGAGGGGCTGCAGGCCACAGGACGCTCACCATCATGGCCTCCTGCACGGTCAGGTGAGGCAGCAGCATGTCGTCCTGCATGATGTAACAGGACACCTTCCGGAAGCAGCGTAGGTCCCGCGGGAGGCCGTTGATGAGGACCTCGCCCTTCATGCCCGTCTCCCTGCAAGGCCAGCGAGAGGACGTGTCAGCCCGATCCCTCCTGCACCCCTTCCTCTTCCAGGGCCTGGGGATGGGAGAGAGGACGGCCCCTCCCAGCATCTTCTCACTGGATCAGTAGGGACACCAAGCCAGGCAGGGATGGGAGGCCCAGACAGCACCAGAACTCAGAGGAGGGAACTGCACAAAGAAAACACTCAGCGTGGAAAGGGAGAGGCAAGCGTGGGGCCTCTCTGGGACAGCACATTCGTAACAGGCGCCTGTGGACCAAACCAACGGAGATACACACGGATGCTCCTACACGCAGCCACGAGGCCCCACGCACACCCCTGGCTTTGCAGGGGTTTATGAGATGGGCGTATGAACAATGCTATGTGTAGCCGAGGCTACACCAACCGCCCCAGAGGCCCCAGAGGCCAAGAATCTTCAGTCTGGGGTGTGGCCACTACATCAGAACCAGTTCCTGGGGGCTGCACGACGATGATGCTGACTGGGAGGACCACTGCAGGCTCTCTGGGCTCAGGTCTCAAAGAGGAGGAGGTCTGCGCCCTGACCCTCCTCGGCCAAGCGATGGGAAGCTGTTCTCTCTGACCACAGTGGAGGTGGGGCATCCTCTGTGTACTGTGGAGATGGAAGGGCATGGCCCCGCCAGCCACGCTCACTCCCTCATCCACAGACCCGCTGGACATCGCTATGGCCCGACGCTCTCCTGGGCGCATCATCTCAGCCCAGGGTCACAGTGGGAGCCATGGGCATCCTACCAAGGATCCCCGTTCTCCAGCCCTGCCTCCCCGATGCCATGAAGAACAGAAACACAGAGGGTCTACGGAGACCAGTGCAGTTATATCTGGCGTCCAACTTCATCCAGCCCATTGCTGTGACTGTGGGCCCTGTGGTGGGTCCCTTCTTTCCTTCAGGGAATGGGTGGGATCGACTGGCGTCCCAGGGACCCAGGCTGGAGCTCAGTTGTCTCCAGGTTGCCCTCTGCGGCTCCAGGGCGGCCACGTGCCGCGCAGGCTGGATAGCGGCTGAGGGTGTGGGATGAGCTGAAAAACGGCTGCTCTCCCCTCCCCTGTCCCCAGCATGACGCTGGGTGTTGGAAGTTTGGCTCTCACCTTTAGAAGTGAATACAACAGACAGGAATCTGCCGTAAGCGAGACTTTTAAAAATCCTAATTTTCATCTCTAAAGAGTAATTCAGAAGTCCTAAGGGGGGGGGGCGGAATTTCTCTTTCTTTGCCAGTAAATGAAGTTATTTTTAAAATGTATTTGCTGAAGTAGCAAATGGAAGCCATGAGATCTGAAGAGAACTGGCTTTAAGAGACCATTTTGTTAACACTTCTGAAGGTTCAGTTTTCAAATCATCCTCACGTGAACGTCACCAGACAGGACGTCGAGAGCTGTGTTTTCCGAATGTCGGAGCAGCTAACGTGGCCACAGGCAAGGGTCACGTGAGCTCTGGGCCCCAGCCTGATGCTGCTGCTTTTCTTCTGAAAATGGCTCATCTTACCTTTGACCTTCATTCACACTTGTCTCAGCGTTCTCCTGCCGGCCCCCTCCCCAACCTGGACCTCTCCATTACTTCCTGTCCCGTAAGGCCTGGCCCTTCTGCCCCAGGACCTCCCTCTCCTGAGCACAGCATCCACTCACCACCACCAGGTGACAACCAGCATGTGCTGCCTCCTGATGCCCCCAATGCCGGAGCTCTGCTCCCTTCACAGGTTCCAAAGCCCCTTACTGTGAGACACCCCTCCGGCTTCCCGGGAGGCTGCCCAGAGCCTTGAGAAGTGACGGGATGGACCATTCATACTGGTGGCCCCTGGCTGACCACTGGGCGAGGGTCTGCTCACCTGTATCCGGCCAGGATGTTCATGAACGTGGACTTCCCAGCCCCGGAAGGACCCATGATGGCCACCAGCTCTCCACTGTTGAATTTCCCAGAAATTCCTTTCAGAAGGGTCTTGTATCCTGTGAAAAGCGGATCACATTCATTTTCAAACCAGGACTCACTGGTTTTGCCCCCAGTACTGCAGAGGCAAACACACAGTACACTTGGCTGCAGAACCAAGGCCAAAGGCAAGGTGTTTCACACCATAGTACAGCATTCCCCAACCTTTTTGGCACCAGGAACTGGTTCCGTGGAAAACAATTTTTCCACGGATGGCGGGGGGGCGGATGGTTTCGGGATGATTCAAGCGCATTACATTTATTGTGCACTTTATTTCTATTATTATTACATTGTAATATATAACGAAATAATTATACAACTCACCAGAGTGCAGAATCGGTGGGAGGCCTGAGCTTGTTTTCCTGCAACTAGAGGGTCCCATCTGGGGGTGATGGGAGACAGGGACACCCGAACTGTGTTGCTTATGTCCAGTCTACTCCATAAGACGCAGCTTAACTGTCACTTGCCACTCACTGATACGGTTTTGATATGAGTCTGCAAGCAGTTGATTATCATGGTCTCTGGGCGGTCAGACCTCTCTGCTCATGAGAATCTGTATTTGCAGCTGTTCCCCAGCGCTGGCATCAACACATCAGCTCCACCTCGGATCATCAGGCATTAAATTCTTATAAGGAGCGCACCACCTAGATCTCTCGCATGTGCAGTTCACAGGAAGGTTCGCACTCCTATGAGAATCTAATGCCGCAGCTGATCTGGCGGGAGGCGGAGCTCAGGCGGTGACGCGAGCCATGGGGAGCGGCTGTAGATAGAAATGAAGCTTCGCTCGCTCCCCCGCTGCTCACTTCCTGCTGTGCGGCCTGGTTGGAGGGGCGGGGGTTGGGAACCCCTGCCCTAGTATTTATGAAAATGCTGAGTTCTGGGCAAGAAAATGGGGTTTTTTGGATGCCTCTGCCTACTTCCTCGATTGTACGTCATGGGTGTATCAGTGGTAAGTACCAGTGCACGTACAGTGCTCTAGAGTTTACAAAGCCCTTTCGCGGACATCATCTAGGGTACGAGGACTCCACCATTCTCATTTCGGATTGAGGAACTGGATGTCCAGTGGGCCTGGGCGACTTGTCCAGGACCCCAGAGCCAGTGTGAACAGATCCTAACCCAGGGCTGCACCACCCACCATGATGGTCAACTCATGCCTTTATCAATTAAGTGATTCATTTATTATTTCATGTATGAATGTTCTATTTCTCGTCTCTACTGGTATAAACTATTTGTATAGAATTTATTCACAAATCATTACTTTATAATTAAATGATTCATGTATTAATAATTCATTAATAATTAAAAGCTTATCATTTTGCACTTGCATCACGTTGCTTTGGACTTTCTGCCCAATCTCCATCTGAGAGCTTTGTAAAAGGAAAAAAAAACTACGTATGCCAAATGGAGTCACGTTACTTTTTCTCAAGCAGACTGTTCAAATGAGCTACAAAGAATAAAATAGAAGCAACTGGATTCATCTAAAGACTCTTAATTCAGAAACATTTTTCAGGGACTTCCCTGGTGGTCCAGTGGTTAGGACTCTGCGCTTCCACTGCAGGGGGCACAGGTTCGATGCCTGGTCGGGGAACTACGATCCCATGTGCTGTGCGGCTCAGTCAATAAAATAAAATAAAAATTAAATTTAAAAAAGAAGAAACACTTCTCAGTCCCTGAGAAACATTCCAAGGACATACCCTTAAATGATCAGAATCAGGCAAAAACAGTACTTTGGCTTCCCGCGCAGAGCTGAAAGGGGCCTGATGAGGAAAGGGCCTGCGGAGCCCTCCACTGAGCCCTGGTCTCGGACTCTGCCCCTAGTCGCTCCCTGAACCCCCAAACCTGTGTGTCTACTCGAGCCCCAGCCTGGGTCTGGGGAGTCTTCTCCCAGCCGCCTCTCGTCTTCCACAGATGGGACACCCTAAACGCCCAGCCTGTCACCAGCTGCCTCCTTGAGCTGGATGGCAAGTCCCTGAGGACCTTTGAATCACGCAGAGAGAAGCAGAAGCGAAAGGCAGGAAGCACGCGGCCCTGCGACCTGACTCGTTACGGGGAGCGGCAGTCACCTGGGGAGACCTGAGACGGTCACCCCTGGTTGGGGGGGAAGGGCTGCGGAGCAGACGGACGGGGGCAGGGGGGCCTGGGGCAGCAGCTCAGGACCGCAAGTGAGTCAGACTCCTACCCCCGGGACGTGGGTGATGGCAGGTGGGCAAACGCACAGCAGGGGAGTCCAAGGAGACCAGGGTTGGGGGTTGGGGACCCTGAAAGATCATGTCTGCCACATGGGGGACAGATGGAGGGAAGAGCTGGGGGACAGCAGGGCCCCCTCCCTGCAGGGTCAAGCCCCAGCGTGGGCTCCCCATGGGATGGAGCTCTGCAGAGGGGGGCCAGGTGCTCCGGGCCCCGGGCCCAGGGGACCTGTGTGACATCACTGAGGGAGCACTAATGCCGGGCGTCTGCTCCTTGCTGTCTTCCTGGGGGTTCAGGCGGCACTGGGGTTACTCCAGAGCAAACCTTCCTTTAGGCTGTTCTGCCCCGAGTTCAGAGCCGATCCCCAGCTGGTCCCCTGGCAACCAGGAGCCACCCAGTTAGGGAAACGGATGGCTGAGGTGACCACTGGCCACGTAGAGGCCACGTGCAGCCTGCCCCTGGATCACGACGCCTGAGGACAGCCTCACCTTGGGGATCTGAGGGGTCCGTTCCCTCCAGCAGGGCCCATGGGTGCTGCTTTCACTGTGACCCGTGGTGTTGGGGTCCACACGGGGGCACCGGATAATAACACTGCCAGGGAGCTCCCACAGGCTGTGACACCCACGGCCAGGACGCCAGGAACAGACACGGGTCTGGGAGTTGGGGGAGCATCAGGCCTTTCAGGGGAAACGGCGGGCGGACCGGGGTTATAGACCGTGGTTTTGTCATTTACAGCCAGCAAACTGGAGTTGGGGGTCTGGCTGTGGACCCCAGAGCTAAAGTGACACATGTGGAGCCAGGTGAGTCAGCGGCCCCAGCTCTCGCTCTGGAGGGGCGTGGGCTCCCAGGGGGACGTGGAGCGAGGGGCAGGGCCTATGTGTGACACGATGCAAGGCCGGCCAGCTGAGAAGCGTCCTCACGTGCAGTCCACCCTCTCGGGCGGTGCTTCTCTAATATCAGAAAACTGTTTTTCTTTTATTTCTTTCTTTCTTTTATTATTATTATTTTTTTGCGGTGCGCGGGCCTCTCACTGCTGCGGCCTCTCCCGTTGCGGAGCACAGGCTCCGGACGCGCAGGCTCAGCGGCCATGGCTCACGGGCCCAGCCCTTGCTAGGCACGGTGTGTTTTGTAAGGGAGGGACAAACATGCCACAGCATTTCTAACTCTCCCACGGATCCACTAAACTCGGAGCTGGTGGACGGGCCAGCCCTGTGCCTTGCCCAGTGGGCATCAGGAAGGAAAACCACGATGGAAAAACCGGTGAAGGCTTTCTCCACAAACCCCGCTAGTGACACGAAAATGAAGCCAACTGGAAGTGACGTGTCCATGATCTAATCCTTTCCAAGGGGAGTTGTGACGTGGACAGAAACTCCACACGTCCGTCCAGCACCCACCTGGTGGGGCTGTAACTGTCTCTAAGGACATGGAGATAAAGGTGCTTATTAGCAGTTAGCATAAGTGAACCTGAAGGGCTTTCTTAGTTACGTCTGCAGTTACTCTCAGTTATGTTACTGTTAGAATGTTACCAGTTCGGAAGAAGCCTGTCCAGACATCCTGAGTTTCAAGAACGAAGGAGACATCTGAGCAGGCTACTTCTAAAGGCGACGCCCGCCTGCCAGCCTCAAACCGAGTGCCCGACAGGAGCCCAGTGCCTGATACCTGCCCCCAACGCACACCTCCTTTTGCCTCCCGGCCCTAGCATGGCCCCTAGAGGCCGTGAACATCAGCTCCCCGAAGACATGGCCAGAACAGCCTTCTGAAGCGCCGTGTCCTGTGCGTGGAGCGGTGCTGGGCACGTCGCGGTCACCGAAAAAGCGTCTATGACGTTGATAATAAGAAGGTGAACTCTTGGCACAAGTGAATGCAGAGTGACAGCCACCGCCTTGGGCATTGCCCTTTGGTTGTCACTTCTGTCCAAGCCACCCCCAACAGGACCAGACCCCTCTGGCGAATGCTGGGCCAGCAGGAAACGGCCAGGAGCTCCCGGAGGACCAGCTGTCTGCATGGTCTCTGAGGTCAACTCACAGGGCGGGCACTGCCTTATGGAGGGGCCGTGGCGTCCCTGTGCCTCACATCCTGTAAGTATAAGCCCATGCCCCGTCGCCAGTAAACTTTTACGTAGCAGCAATCAAAATGTGCACATTCCATCATTTCTGGGCAATCACTTTTGCTTGTTTGTTTGATTGTTGCGGTACGCGGGCCTGCTCACTGTTGTGGCCTCTCCCGTTGCGGAGCACAGGCTCCAGACGAGCAGTAGTGGGATCTTCCCGGACCGGGGCACGAACCCGTGTCCCCTGCATCAACAAGCGGACTCTCAACCACTGCGCCACCAGGGAAGCCCACTTGTGTGTGATTTTAAGCCACCCAGTTTGCAGCAATTTGTTATAGCAGCCACACGAAACGAACACGCCCAGCCTCCCACTGCCCACACCAGCCACGCCCACGCCAGGCCTCCTGGATCCTCCCCGGGGGACCACTTCCCTCGGAAGATAACTTCCTGCTTCTTCCATGAACATTATGTAACAGTTGCACTTTTCAGCTAGCAAGCCTTCCCAAGGGGCAGTGTCCTGAGAAGGAATGTTCTAGAAGCAATGAGAGCTGCCACCTTGCAGCTCTTCCAGGGGCCCTTCTCCAATCCAGGGTCATTCTCAGACTTTCCTGTGCAGCCCACATGGGCACGAAGCCTGGTTAAAGCATCCCCAGTGCAGGCTTTTCATAATGAGGTTAAAGGAGCCGATTAAGCTCTGTCCAATTAAATGTGAAAAGAAAGATGATCGACCTTGGAGTTTCCAGTGGGGACCTCGGGAGAGGGGGGAGCACGGGGGTGGGTGGCAGCCCGGGCCTCATTCCCAGCCGTGCTCATGGCTGGACAGTGGCCATGCACAGGCCGTCCGTCCACCATCCTGGCCTCAGTGTCCCCTGATGAAAGAAGAGGTCTACCCTCCAAAGACCCAGAATTCACCAGGTGTGCGCGTCACGTGGGGCTTTCTTCCCTGGACAACCAAATGTCAGCTGAGGTTCAGGTGTGGGCTTTCATTGAAATGGCCAAGGGTCGCAACCTAAGGGCCGGAGACACGGAATTCCATCTGCAGACTCAACGCTCATGGCAAACGTTGCTATCGAGGCTGAACCCAAGTTTACCAACATGCAGAGCCTGGCCCAGAATCCTTCCTCAATCTGAAGCAGGTCTTTCCTTTCACAGAGATGTTTTTCATTTGGTTCTAAACAATGACAACTAAAAAGAAACGAGGGAGCCCAAGCAAATTAGAAAGAGCCAGGCACTAAGCCCAGATCACTGACTATTTTCAAATGGATGTGGGTCTTTAATTTTGTTTTTTTAATGGTAAATTTTTGCACAGTGGACTCACAGGATTCTAGAATGAGGCATTTCCTAGCTCTGCCAAAGAAGACTTGCCCAGCCCCAATGCACTGCCCTCATACCACACACATCCCTGGCTCTCCCCTACCCGGAGCTGTGCTCACTGACTGTGTATTTTCTCTGCTGAGAGGGAGAAACGAGGCAGACATTCCTACCTGGCTGATGAAAATTATCGTCGATGTCACGGGATGCGAAAATTACGGCATCAAAGGATTGTCTGATGTGGTGAGCACGAATCACTCTGGATCCTTCTCAATGTTTGGAAACCAGGAAGGGAACATCGGCTGAATGATGGGAGAGGGAAGTGGGGCTGCGGGACACAAAAGAGGTTGCCTTGGCGGCTCAAGAGAGGACAAGTTGTGTTCTGGTTGTCCAGTCGCCTCTGGAAGGAAGTGTAAATGTCTCCTGTGCTCGCCAGTGTTGTCCCTCGTACCCAGCTGGCATGGAGCAATTCAGCCCATAGGCACATTCTCCGTCCTCATGAAGCATCGTTTTCGAGAACTCCTTTGCTGGCATGATAGCTGGGCTCACTCTAGCCATGCAGGGAAGCACCTCTGGACTGCAGGCGTTTCGGTGGCCAGTTCCATCACATTCTAACGTGTGTGAAATTCGTCTTGACCACGAATTTAAACATATTCCAATTTCTGGAGTGTCGTATCTGCTGTGGGGGGATGAGCACAGTGGGTGGGTGGCCTGAGGGAGGGGTCGGCCCTCTAGAGTCTGGATGTCCCAGCGTCGTGCCTTCCCGTGGTCGGTGTCTATGCCCTCACACTGGCCCAGCAACAGTGTGGGCCTCCCAACAGCCTTGGGACGAGGCTGCTTAGAGGAGGGGGGACGGACAGCGGGTCTCAGCTCATCTATCCCAGCACCAAGCAAACTCCAGCACGTGTCCTGCCTGAAGCTGTGTCTCTTCACCAGCCCTGTGCCTCCTTAATAATAACTCTGTAAACAACGAGGGATAATTCAGACCAGACACTGAATGGGAAATAATTCTGCAGAGCCGCCAGCCCCGTGGTCCCAATATCGCCTGCATGTGGAGTCTTCCTGGAGCTTTGGAAACAATTCTGATGGAGTCGGTCTGGCCCCAGGGGCCCCTCCATCGCCCTACAGCTGTGCCTCTGGTTTGCTGTGTGACTGGGGCCAGTTCCTTCTGCTTCCTCGACTCACCATCCTCACCTGGTGAGGGGCAGGGAAGAGTACTTGACCTTAAGGGTGTTTGTGAAGATACAACAAGATCACGTGTTTGAAGGATGTCACAAGGAGCTGCAGGTAGATGGTGTACTAAGCCGTGGTCGCTAGAGATGCAACTGGGACAAAACACATCCCGGGAACCGCAAGCCACGTGACAGCAGCGTCTCTTCACCCGAGGAGGAACAGCTGGACCACCGTCCTCTTTCAGGTGGACTGAGGATGCCACACGTGTCCTGGCGCATCTGCGGGGAAGGGGCGCCCACCAAGAGCGCCCGCCTCAGGGTTAACATTCTGGACGTGGGTGCTCAGGCTCGTGATCATTTTCAAGGAGCCAGAGCCCATTTCTGGAAGGCTCCAGAAAGCCTCCAAGTGCTGCTGGGTGAAGAGACGCCGGTCAGCCTCTGTGAGGAGGGACAGGGCTGCCTGGGAACCCTGACCCCAGCCTCCCCAGGAGAGGACCTGCATCTGTTTACACCACGAGAACTTCTGTCTCTCAGTGGCTCAGGGTCCCAGAGAACACTGATGGGACATTGCTGGGAAATCATTTCCTGCACCCAGGCTACACGGGTCACCTGGACTCACAGCCCCCTCAAGCCAGAACGCCCGGGTTGGGTGCTCAGAGCAGCTCTGATGCTGATGCCAAGACAACGTGCTGTGCACCCCTACATGCACACACACCCCGTGTACATACACTGTGTACACAGACACACACCAAGTACACACACACCGTGTACACACACACACACCATGTACACACACACCCCATGTACACACACTGTGCACACGCACACCATGTACACACACACACCACGTACACACACACCCACGCCCCACAGGCAGCTAGCTCATCAGCGCACTGGCAGTGGAGCCCCTACCCTAGTAAAGATACTAAAAAATAGGTGGGAGTTATTCACATCTGCCTGTCAGGCATGAAGCAGTTTTCTATCACTGCAGTATTTTTATCCTTCTAAAAGAAGAACTGGTCTTTTTCACAAGCTTCTAAACCTGCTAGAACAATGAAGAAAAAACATCCTTCTGATTACTTAAATTATGCCAAAAGCACCAATAAGGTTGCCAAATAACCTCCTAGTATCACGTCAACTTCAGTCTGAAATCAACACAGCAGGTCCATTTCTGCACCCAAAGTCGTGTTTTCCTCTAGATGCCAACATTGACCAGATAAGCCCGGCTGCGCTCCCTACTCCTCCCCCTTCCCCTCCCCCATCAGTCTCCCCTTGGAGCTGAAAGGGGCTCTTGGTGAGAACAGACAGCCTTATTCTCCAGACCCCTCTTCCCCCCTCTCCAAGAGAGAGCTCAAGGCAAAAAGGACAAAGGTCCATATTCCCAGACACCAGCGACATTTCCTTCTCCCCCACCTGCTTCATCCCCCAATGCCCAAGGGCCAGCTCATCAATGCCTCACTTTTCCTTATTAAGGGGCAAAGCCACACCCACAGCTCAGACCTCTTCTTGTTTTTCTCACCTTCTGAAATCGAAAGGCGGCTTTTTCGCCGACAATAACAACAAGAACCAGGTCTGGGAAGCTGGGCTTAAAAATATCAACATGGACGCGACCATAACACGTGAAGCCTTCTGAGTCACGGGGAGGGAGAACCACTCGTGAAATGAGGACATTGTCATTTGTCCCCAAACCGCGCAGATAGCACGTCACCCCCTGCCAACCCCCGCTGGATGTTACAGCAGGAAGTCCACTCCGCCTTCAGAACAGCTGCTCGCTTTGTCAGGCTGTGAACACGGATCCCTGGATTTTAGCAGGCGCGCACGCTCTGGAAGTCGACAGGGCAACAGACAAGGCGGCAAGTTTTCCGGAAGGTTCCCCCGAGGCGCGACTTTAATGGACGTAAAATGGTCCCCTGGGGACTTCCCTGGCAGTCCAGCGGTTAAGACCCCGTGCTCCCAATGCAGGGGGCCTGGGTTCAATCCGTGGTCAGGGAACTAGATCCCGAATGCCGCAACTAAGAGCCGGCACAGCCTAAATAAATAAATATTTTAAAAAAAAAAACCTCCAGGGACACCCAATCACAGTGGGTCCCCACGTTTTTAAAAAAAAGATGGTCCCCTGACCACAGCTCAGGGATGCTTTCCATCCTTTTGTCCTGAGAGCCTCTCCTCGCTTCACCACCCCGATCTCCTCATGTTTCGAGGTCCCTGTCAGTCTGCCTGCCCTCCCCCGCCCTCCACAAACCCAGTGCCCCCCTCGGTTCCACTTCTGCCCCGACCCCGAGCGGAAGCAGCCTCTCATCCTTCTGCCTGAGTGGGTCTAAGTATTCTGAATTTCGGCGGGCCATGATCACGTCAGTAGGCATCGTGTACAGTGATGCTCTGTGTCCGCAACACCGCCAAGGAGGCGCACACAACTTCCTCTCACCTCTGATCCCACAACACTGTTGGGAAATCCACCACCTCAAAGTGCGCCCCTGCCACACAGAGCTTCTTGCCTGTCCTTCAAAGCCCATTACTCTGCAGACTTGGAGGACAGTGGCACATCAGGGGCCACTCAGCAGAGTCGCTGAAATGCAATTTCCCTTTCGTGTTCCCCAGAAAAAAGTCATAGCACCGAGGGTGGCGCCCAGCTCCTCCCAGGCGGGCTCCTGGCCTGGGGACAGTGGGACGCTGGCTGCAAATGCCCGGCGGGTCCCATCAGATGGGGGCCTCCCTCCCTACCAGGATCCAAGGGGCTCTGTGAGAAAACGATACAGTGGGCTGCATCCCAGGCCTTGCCGAGCTGAGCCCGGCACGGTTCTGGCTCACTCCCCACCCGCCGAGGGGGCACCTGCGCATCCCTGGTCTGATCCTGGGACCTGCTCTGGGCACCTGCCCTGACAGGTGCTGTGGTCTCTGCCCCTCGCCCGTGTTCCCGGCTGACATGCCCACGCCGACCCTGGTATCTCCTGCTGGAGCAGTGACCAGACCTTGAGCATACTCCCTGGGGACCAGCTGCCCCCAGGCTGGGCTCTGGATTTAGATACCTTGTCTGCTGCTTCTTGAAGCTCCGGCTACGTATGTCCCCACGTGTCGCTGTCACATGCAGGCGTGTGGGGACTCTGGAAGGCAGAGCACACAGGTGGCAGCCCCAGCACAAAAGTCCCTTCCACTGCTGTGCCCAGGCAGCAGCCCCTGAACCTCGCTCACTGCCGCCACCACCTGGCCTGGGACGACATCTAGAGGTGGCCTTCCCTCCAATGACTTCCCAAACTCCGTCCCCAAAGCGGGTTAAAATCCAAGTGGTGAACCTTGAAATCCAAGGTTGCCGGGAGGAGGGAGGAAAGGTCGCCTCCAGCCTGCAGTCACCCAGCCGGGAAGATGCTGAGGTCCCCAAGCAACTCATCTGTGAATAAAGCTTCTCTTGGGACACATTTCAAAGCTGAATGACATCGGAGCCACCTTCTGTTAAAGAAAGATCACAGTGCAACACCAACCAGAGGCCACAGACGCTCAAGAAAGGCACAGGTAAGACTCTCGAACGGGACAGCCCAGGAGGTGAGCCAGAACGCCCCGCACCCAACAGCCGCCCGAGCTCTGTGCCTCTGAGCTCGGCTTCCCAGCCCCGCTGGCCGATTCGCAGTCGGGGGTCTCTGTTCCACGAGAGCCGGGATCACTGCTCTGATACAGCAAATGGCTGTACTCCTGGCCCCAAATTCATACTGTGAAAGAGAAAACAAAGCAAAAATCAGCCTGCACACAAAGGCAGGTGCAGAGCACATTGGAAGCGGGGCTTGGCTGGGAACCACCGGGCTTTGGCACTTCCCCAAATGTTTACGTGAATGACATTTCTCAGAGCCCGGCAGCCCGCATCTGCCGCGCCTCCAAGTAGCCGGGCACAGCTGGAGATGCTCGGCTCAGCCACTGGCTGCTGTGCGGGAGCATTTGGGGGGCAGTTTTAGAAGCAGCAGCTCGGAGAGCTGCTGTGTGTCTACACTGGGGATGTTCAAGAGCTCGGTGACCTGGCTGAAGCTGCCGCCACCTGCTTCGTGAACTTGCCCTGTGTCCCGCGGAGAGAGCACTGCACACGGGGCTGGCTGTGTGCCCGTATGTGTCCTCGACGGGCTCCGGGGACACATCCTGGACCAGTGGGGCTCCTGGGTGGGATGCTGAGCCTCTCAAGGGTCCCTCTGGATGGGGCCCCCCCATCTCCCTCCAGGACCAACTCTACGTGCCCCAGCCTGGGGTTCACGGCCTTCCTTCCACAGTACACATGAGCCCTTCTAGGCCCATCTCCCTTTACCCCCCTTTACCCACTGCCTCAATTTCCCTGCACGCCGGGCTGGTCTGCTTGGGCTCTCCCCAACCCGCCCGTGCTGGTGCACTTCCTCCACTGAGAACATGCCCACCGTCCTCTCTCAACCTTGTCCTACCTGTTCTTCAAACCAGCTCCCTGGCCCCTGAGGAAGACAATGACCTTTACAGGGTGACAACAGCTCAAACCTTAAACCCACCCCTCGAGTACCGTGGGACTTGGGGCAACTTGATGTAGCTCTGTGAGCCTGTTTTCTCATCCGTAAATTGGGGATACACATACCTCCTACCACTGGGTGCTGCTGGAAGATGAAATGACACAAGGACTGGGAAGCATTCCATACGTGGTTGGGTCTCAAAGACTGCCCCCCACAAACCTAGAGCAATGGCTTCCTCCTCCAAGCACCTGGGCCATTTTCATCCATTTGCCCAATTTGCCAATTCATCATTTCACCACCCTGAGGGTCAAAATGGGAGGCCTGGAGGCAAACCAGCTGATCCCCTGCCCGCCTCCCTCCTGGGCCAATGACAGAGTCCCCTGGGCCCCAGATTCCTCACCTTCAAGGGAAGGGCGACGTAGCTCTGCCTGGGCTGTAGGTGGGTAAATAAGGCAGCGTGTGTCAGGCGGGGACGGAGCCTGGCCCCGAGTGGGGGCTCATCGCGCTAGTTACTATGATTGACGCTGTGCTGCGATCACGTCTATTGTTGGCAGCAGTGTACTTATTAGCTCTGCCGTGGTTCCCCTTCCCGGCTGTCTGGCAGGTCTCCCCTGGAAGCCCCATCCTCCCAGGTACCTGGAGCAGGCCTTCCACACACCGCTGTCTGTTCCTTGATCTGACTCCTGAACAAATTCCCAAGCCAGCAGTCAGGCATGATAGGAGGAAAGGTACAATTGCAAGAGAGACAAAAAAGCTTGTGCTATCCTCAGTTCTGTGAACACGAGGCATAGAACCGGCCTGGGTTCACGGTACCGTGTGAGAGACCCTGATGCAGACAAGCATGCCTTCTGCTGACACCATGAGTGACCCCAGAGGACCAAGAACAGCCACGGGGGGACCCACGAGCAGGCCAGGAGGAGGCGCTTCTCCTGAACGGCCTTGACTCATTCCCGCGGACGCCCCAGTGCCCATCTTCAGGCGCCACGTCCAAGGAGCGAGCTTGAGTGTAGCTTCTCAATGTCTGAGCGCCACCACATGCAGCTGCCTGCCCCTGGGGAGCCCGGAGCCACCCTCCTGGTGCAGGACATCCACAGGAACCCCGAGGAGACCAGAGGACGATGCAGCGCCCAGCAGCACGGGGAGGGCGAACTGGGTTTCAAGCTGCCTTCTGTCCATTTAAATGCTTTCAAAATGTGACCAGAAGGGCCAAACCCCCCCCTCCCCCAAGTCCCAGCTCAGCTCCAGCCCCTGCTTTCCCCTGGGAACACGCCTTCAACGGGGCCCCTACAGCACCGGCCAGCAGAGGGATGGGATTCGCCCCAGGAGAACGCCAACCACCCAAACAGAATCATCAGCTCCGGCCAGGCCTCAGCCCTCTGTCTTCATTTTGTGTCACTGCCTCCTGTGGTTCCTGGTCACCCAGGCTGACAGTTAGGGTCCCCACCACCCCCGTGTGCACTCACCTCATTTCTGCATGGTCCCATCCCTTCCTTTTTTAAATTTCAGTGCACTTTACATTTACAAGATGATGATGATGACATGTTGACAACTACAGTAGCCGACGCGTATCCAGACGCACTATATGCCCTGCACTATTCTGAGCTCTCACGCGTATTGACTTTGATTCTCACTACAGCCCTATGTGGTACAGACTTTAACATCCCCATTTTATAGGTGAGAACATTGAGGCACAGAGAGCTAAAATAACTTTCTTAAGGTACCATGGCTAACAGGTGGAGGGCCAGAACTTAACACCAAGCAGTCGGGCTCTAAGCCCATACTTGACACTATACTAATTCTCTAACGCAGACTGCATGTTTGTGAGGTTTAAAGAAGAAAAATAAATGAAGACACAGGCTGTGCCTCTCCTGATCTCAGTCCCCTGCCTCACTCCAGATGTCACCATTGTCTTGAATTGTATTATTCCCTTATTTTTGTCTCTATTGTATCACATTTGTATTTATCCTTAAATAATTTTGGTAAGTTTTGCATGTTTGGGGGACTTATATAAATGGTGTCATAACGTGTGTCTTCCAAGAATTGCTTTTTTCTCCTCTCCACCTTATTTTGTCTGTAAGATTCATTCTTGTTGATGCTACGACCGTGCTCATTTTCTTTCTCGCTTCCACAATGTTCCACCGTGGAGTTAACCACCGTTTGTTACCCACTCTTCCTTCGATGAGCATTTGGGTTGTTGTCTCCAGTCTTTCTGCTATTAACGAAAAACACACGACTGCACTGCACACACCTAGGAGGGAAAGTGCTGGGTCACCAAGCGTATGCGTCTTTGACCTGGCTTCATAAAGCCAGATATGTTTTCCGGGGCTGCACCCCTCCACACCCCCGGAAGAGAGGAGTGGTCTGGAAGAGGACGCTCCCTCTACGTCCCCACCAACGCTCCGCAGTGAGGTTCTTTGTCAAAATGTTGATCCCTTCTTTTCTTCTGTAGTCGTCTCCTGGAGCTGCCGCAATAAGTTACCCCAAAGTTTGCAGCTTAAAGCAACAGAAATGTATTCTCTCACAGCCTGGAGGCCAGAAGTTTGAAATCAAGCTGTGAGCAGGGCCGCGCTACCTCCAAAGGCTCGAGGGCAGGGTCCTTCCTGCCTCTTCCAGCTCCGGTGGCTCCGTGGCCCCCTGGCTGGTGGCCACATCTTCAATTTCTGCCCATCTTCACCTGCCTTCTGCCCTGTGTCCTTGTGTCTTTTAGCTCAGAGTGTCCCTTTCTCTCCTAAGACCTTGTCCTTGGATTTCAAGTCCACCCTAATCCAGGATGATCTCACCTGCAGATCCTTAACTTAATCAATCTGCCAACACCCTTATTCCCAGTAAGGTCCCATTTACAGGATCCAGGGTTAGAACAGAGACTCATCATTTTTCAAGGTCACCATTCAACCCACTACCCCGTTGTCACTGTGGGTGAAGAATGTCACCCGCCACATGAGTAAACAAAGGATGCTATGGCCATGAAGCCAACAGCCACTGCAGGCGACCCCAACCTTGCATCCTGAGGGGACTCAGGATGGGAAAGCACAGGATGCTGGCCCCAGATAGCTACGGTGCCTATGCAAGGAATGATTTCCATGAGCCCAGACTCTAGCATCTTCCCGTACATAGAAAAGCGCTAAATGCGTTAACTTGAGATGTCTGGTTTTCTTTGATTATCAGTAATCTTTTGATGGTCCAACTACCTGTTGCAAAAACTGCTCTCTATCCTGGCTCCCCCCAGCCTCTCTGGAGCCATCTGGGAGGCTGCCTCCTAGGCAGGCATGAGTCCTCAGAAAGTTCACCAAATAATCAACTCTCAGCCTTTAGGTTGTGCATTTTTTTTCAGTCAACATCACACTCGAGTCCAAGATCTTCACCCGAATTGTGGTGAAACACCCTTTATGGGCCTCCAGCCTCTCTCCTCCCAGGCACCCTGCACCCTGATCAGGCAGCCTCCGGAAAGCCCATTTCCATCACCAGGTAACACTGACCTCTCCCAGCACCAAATCTCAACTCCACAGCCAAGCCCTCAGCAGGGTCCTTCCTTGTGGCTCCCACCCGCCTTCTGTTCTAAAGAGGTTTCCTGCCAGCCGTGCTGGGCTGCCTCTGCCCCCCCTGGACATTCTGTCCCCAGCCCCCTCTTCCCCACCAACTGCATCTGTGTCCTGTCTTCCCAGGTCATCCAAGTCCCCCCTCCCAATGCCCAGAGACCTTCTCCGTGCCAAAGAGAAACTCATCGAGGGCCATGGTTCATCCACTTTTTCCTCCCCAACACTTAGCAAAAGTACTTTGCTTATAACAGATAATTAAAATAAAAACGTGTTGAATGATAAACAGATGCTTAATCCCGCAGAGTGAAATGGAAAAAAAATTCAAATATTTTCTACCTTGAAAATTACTCAGATTGAAAAAGAAGCAAACTCAACCAGAAGTAGGAAGAGGCTCAGCTAGAAATTGCTTCTTGAGAGTTTATAATCCCTCGCATTCTTACCTTAGACGTTCCTGACTAATTTGAAGTACAAGGTTTCTCCAGTGTCATTGTAACACCAGAGTCAAGGCTACAGCTTTGTGGCTCTGTTGTAATTGTAGGTGTTTGATTTTTTTTGATTTATCCTAATCTGGTTACATGAGGCTTTAGTATTGACAGGAGAATCAGCAATATTTCACTTTCTCACTCCGAACAAAATAAATACATGTATATAAGACACAAATTTAGACGTGGCAGTAATAGGACTTGATCTCAAAAGCTGGTTTATCTTAAACCCAAAATCTCTCAACCTGCGACTTGGTTTTCTAATCTAAGAAGACTGAACTACAGGAATCTTTCACGGCTTTTCCTAACTTAAAAAAATACTCATATATAAATATAATCACCCATGAATGTATTTATAAGTACAAGCACAAATATATGCACATGCTCTTGTATCGTGAAGTTACATTTGTTCCTTTCTGCAAAGGCAAATTATGAAAAAGAAACTAAAAGGCTCATGGAGTTGTACTTCATCCCTTCACGTCAGTGAGGAAAAGCCGTGCTGACTTCTCCTTTAGCCAAAGCAGCTCTGTTTACTCTTTTTGCACTGGACTGAGCTTCGTCTATGAAAATATTCATTCACAGGCGAATTATTAGAACAGCTTCATTGTTTTTGCCAGTATCTTAGGTGAAAAATGTCTCGATAGTAATAATTCCTTTTAAAAGCTACCTTATATCCATTGATGACTATGTTTCCCCTCGAGCAACAGCCTCTAAAACTCCCCATATTAATTCCTCTGAAGTGCTTGGATGGCAAATTCAGTTCCTGCCACCTCCCAAGTCTGGAGGCTGACAGCTGAGCCAGTGAGCTGCCCAGAGGTGGGAGCTACTTGGTGGGACGGTGACCTCCTGCCCCCTGGGCGTTTGCTCCTGTTCCCCCTCCCGGAGATGTTACCTCCTCCGGTGACAGGTGTCCCACTGCCCTGGGCTCTCTGGGATGTTCCTGCCCAGGGTTGCTGCCCCTGACTTTATCCCGGGACATTTTGTGGAAGAGACACAGGCAAGGTGTCTCCCGCTGCCCCATCAGCACTTTCCCCACCTTGAGCCCCGTCTGCCAGTCGCCAGAGCTCCAAGACGCTCAGATGTGGAGGTGCCTTTGAGAAAGGGGGTGCTCAGAAACAGACGGGAACTGCTGGATCGCCTGGCTTCCCCCAGAGTTTGGTCAGTGAGCTTAGTTCCCACCCAACGGGCCTCCCCTCCCCTGAGCCACTCTTGTCCTTGCCCTGACGGGACATCCGCCCGCCTGGCCAGCCACTCCCTCTCCCCGGATCTCTCCGTGCCTCCCTCCCACGAGGGGACCCGGCTTGTCTTTGCTTCTGCTTTGCCATCTGTCCTGTCCCCTGGCTGCCCATCTCATCTGTGCCGGACTGCAGGATGTGTGGCCCAGCTTACAAGTGAGAGGACCCCACTGTCCACGAGAGCGCCTCGTCCGGGCAATGTCACTGTCGTGAAGCAAATCAGGACGAAGGTGTCCTGCTTCCCTCACTGGGTAATCCCTTTATCTGGCCCGAATGCCTAAAGTCAACTGGAGAAAAAAGCAATTTCCGGTGTCTTTATAATTTTTATGACTACAAAAACCCCAGACCAACGTCTCCCTTATGAATCAGGCTTATACACAAACCAACAGAATGGCTCAAGCTTTTACATAAACCCCTTTTTCTTTGGTTCTTCCATCTATGGACTTTCAAAAGTCTTCTGATTCTGGGGCTTCCCTGGTGGTGCAGTGGTTAAGAATCCGCCTGCCAATTCAGGGGACACAGGTTCGAGCTCTGACATGGGAAGATCCCACATGCCGCAGAGCAACTAAGCCCGTGCGCCACAATTACTAGGGCTGCGCTCTAGAGCCCTCAAGCCACAACTACTGAGCCCATGTGCCACAACTACTGAAGCCCGCACGCCTAGAGCCTGTGCTATGCAACAAGAGAAGCCGCCGCAATGAGAAGCACGCGCCCAGCAACTGAGAGTAGCTCCCGCTCGCCGCAACTAGAGAATGCCCGCGCGCAGCAACGAAGACCCAGTGCAGCCAGAAAAAAAAAAAAAAGTCTTCTGACCCTGAAGTCGGCTTCAGCCTACACCCTCCGGTACAAAGCACAGGGTGTCTGGAATTCACTGGAGGAGGCCCAGGGGCAGCCCCGGAGGACACACTCCAGAAAGTCAGCTGCTAGGCTGGGGCTGAATTTCAGGAGGCACCTGAAGGGCAGAGCTGGGCCAGTGACTGGGCGATTCGGGACCTGCTAGGCATGGGGTAGTCTTCCTTGGAGGTCACCCTCCACAAGCGAGTCGGGAAACGATGGCGCCCACATTTCTGGTTTCTCCTCCCCCTCCCGGAATGACTCTCTCTGAACCTGAAGTTCCTCCAGCAGGTTTGGGGTTTTCTCTGCCTAAGGTCACCACCCCCAAAAGGGAAGGTGCTTCCCCAGGGGTGCAGGTCACAGTCATCTCTCAGCGGGTGTTTTCCAAGCTTTTCGTAGAGTCGGTTGTTTTTGTGTCGGGGGAACGGACTTCCTGGAAACAGGCCCTCGCTTCAGCACAGAGGCAAGAAGGCTTCCGATCACCGAGCTCACGCTCCAACCACTAGGACACCTCCGTGCTCCAAGCAGAATTTTTAAAATTCATGAATTACTATCCCTGCATTTCAGAATCTGCCATCTGGGAGACGAGGAAGAGGCTCCAGTTCTTTGCCAGAAGGAGAGTGGGGATCACAAGGTAAGGCAATGCCATCCATTAGACGGTGGGTACCCGGTGCGTGAGAGGACAGACTTCGGAGGCCTTTCGGATGTGCCGATTGATTGGCAAATCAGTGACAACATCAGGTGCCCGTGTTTCCCATCTGGTCCCTGGAGCTGCTGCAGAGGACTGTGGACATGCCGACCTTATTCTGCAGTGACCGGTATCACTACATACAAAATACCGAGAGAAGGGCTCAGACAGGCTCACGTCAGAACACAGCGCCGGGAGGGGACGGAGAGGCTCAGGTCCAAGGCCCCACCCTAAACACCCACCAGCCCCGCAGCTGCCCCTGCCGTGCTCTCCCCACCCCAGACTAACCACAGGCTCCAGCCTCTGCAAATGATTTTGCTATTTGCTGTGTGGTTTTAGCCAGAAGAGGACAATTCTTCTTTTAGTCAAAAATAAGGAGGTTTACAGACAAGAACAGAGAACAGCCAGGGTAGCCAGGTGAGGAGTTGTGCGCACCTGGCTCCCGCCGACGACTCTCCCACCGTCCGTCTGGGCAGTGCTGTGAAGCCCTTCCCACCAGCCCTCTCCCCAGATTTCACAGAGGAACTGGCCAGGGGATAAGTTGGACAGTGACAGAGATCAAAACAGCTTTACTTGGAGGCTTGACCAGGTTCTGCAAATAAGCAGAAGGAAACTTTATCTTCCTTATCCTGCACAGAAGATGCTGCAAACCAGGGAGCATGAACACACACACACACACACACACACACACACACACACAGAGGGATGGGTACCTAGAACACGGTTCTCTGGATCAGATGAAGATAAAAATACAATCTGTGCTCTCTTAAATAATGGCATAAATTGCTAAATCCTCGGAATTCCCTGGTGGTCCAGTGGTTAGGACTCTGCGCTTTCACTGCCGAGGTCCCGGGTTCAATCCCTGGTCAGGGAACTAAGACCCCCCAAGCCGCGAGGCACGGCCAAAAATGAATAAATCAATAAATTGCTGAATCCAGGCATTCCTGCCCTGTTATCCAGCGTCTGGAAGCACAGAGACGCCTTGAGGGACAGTGAACTTCTACAGGTCGCTGTGGAGGGGAGGGGCCTGCAGGCTCCCTTAGTCCACAGACTGGGGGGCTCAGAAGCTATGCCTGGCCCTGCATCTCCCACGAAGTAAGGTCTGCATCCTTGTCCCACCACCCTCATCCCCAGGGAAGCTGACTGTGTGAGCAGGGCCGTTTCCGGCTCCGGCTTTTAAAAAGGTCAAGTGTGGTTCTCAAGTGGCCGCCAGCTTCTCTGCTCTACCCCA
Organism: Lagenorhynchus albirostris; assembly: GCF_949774975.1. NCBI lineage: Eukaryota > Metazoa > Chordata > Mammalia > Artiodactyla > Delphinidae > Lagenorhynchus > Lagenorhynchus albirostris. The sequence goes on along the minus strand of NC_083099.1, from coordinate 142,134,422 downwards.
GCGGCTCTCAGAGCAGGGTCCCCGGGCCAGCATCAGTGTCACTCAGCACTTGCTGGACACACCAAGGCTTGCCAGCCTCAGATCCCCAAAGAGGAGCCTCGGGGCAGGGCAGGGGGCCGGTCACCCTCCGGGGCCAATTTGGTGCTCACTCGCTTTGGGACCGCTGCTCACTGTGATGGACTCCTGCCACGTCAGCTTCTGGCCAAAGGGCCACCTCCCGGGCCATCGCACCCTCACCAGCTCTGAGAGCAGCTGTGGATGTGTGACGTGTGAAACAGCCCCCAGAGAGGCTGGCCTTCTCCCAGCAGCAAACTCACCCCTTACCTCTCGACACTTCTCTCCATCCCCAGATTGACCATCCGGGTCTGGGTACCAGGCATCGCTGCCCTTAATTGCTCCAGCACCCTCCTCCCCTCTCATAGCACAGTTTTTGAAAAGCCACTAATCCCTAATGGGAACGCAGAAAGTCCAAATACAGTAGTAAGAATAGCACGTGCTTTGATAATTTTGCACAAAATAAAAGAAAACCTCACTGCCCTACGTTCCTTAGGGAGGTATCTGGCTCCACTGTAGGGTCCATGGCAGGCACGTTTGTAAAAAAAGTGACCAGGGCTTCCCTGGTAGCGCAGTGGTTGAGAGTCCGCCTGCCGATGCAGGGGACACGGGTTCGTGCCCCGGTCCGGGAAGATCCCACGTGCCGCGGAGCGGGTGGGCCCGTGAGCCATGGCCGCTGAGCCTGCGCGTCCGGAGCCTGTGCTCCGCAACGGGAGAGGCCACAACAGTGAGAGGCCCGCATACTGCAAAAAAAAAAAAAAAAAAAAAGTGACCAAAGCACCCTGGGGCCTTCTCCATATGATGGAATCATTTACCAAACAGTAACAAATAACATTACCAAACCCTATGGATTTTCAAACTCCCCCCAGAAACACAGCTCTGATGTGTCCCCCTTCAGTCTACAGCAAGCTCGCAGATGTCATGTGAACCAAGAAGGCCCACTTTGCACAGGTTTTCATGAAACCTGGTGGCCCAGCCAGGTCATCCGGCTCTCACATTCCAAGCCCAGTCACTTCTGGACGTGGGCAGGGCTCTCAGAGCAAGTCCTTGAGCGTCAGAGTTACGAAACTCCCAGAGATCCACGTGCTCCTTCCTGGCCATTACAGGCCTCCGGGGCCCCGATTCCCGCTGGAAAGTCTGCCCACGTGACCACCCCACCCCCGCGAGGCTGACAAAGTCCCAGAGCAGCGGATTCACCCCGCACTGCCCTGCGTGCGCGAGTGTGGTGTCCACTTGTCACAGCCGTCTGCTGTCCCCAGAGACGCAGAGCAGGCTTAATCTGGGCCGGTTGTGAGCCCTGGTTGCAGGATCCCCACACCACAGCCTCCAAGCTCATCAGATTTCTCTCTGATGACACTACCTCGTTCTTGAAGAAGACAACGCTGCAGGGCACATGCGTGAAAGAAGGAAATATTTTAACGTTTCAAGTTCATTAAAAATGCCTGTGGACCTGGGAGGTCAAAGGATCTTTTGACAGGAAGCAGGACAGAGAAGGGGAGCCTGGGGTCCTAGTGGCCCTCGTAGGAAGGCTGAACGTGTCGCTCACGCTTCTCCAGCAGCGGTTCCCTCGTCAATGACAAGGCGGTGGGGCCGCCGGCAAGGCTGGTCACACCACTGCCATCCTCCTCTGCCCACTGGGGGCCTCGCAGCCCAAGGCAGGTACACAGGGCTGGACCCTCCCTCTAACACAAGACTTACAGCCCTGTGACCTCGGGAGGTCTTTCCCCTCCTCCCTCGCACCTAGGAAATGCTCAGCTAAGTCAACGTTCACCATAACTGTGCAGTAGCTTCACTCCTTTTATTTCTAAAGCCCCAACTTACTTTCAGAATGATAACATCCTGTTGACTCTAGGCTCTTATTATTTTATTATATCCCATATAATACCATTCATAAGGACTGTAGCTACTGTTTATTAAATGCTACATGTTGGGCACAGAGCTTCACCTGTATCAAGATATTTGGTCCAATAAGATGGGTATTATTATTATTAATAACTCCTTTCTACAGGGAGGTTACGTGACTCAGCCAGTTGCCCAGCTGGTAAGTGGTAGAGCCAGGTTTTGAACCCTGACTCTTTTAGTCTGGAGACCACGTTTCCAGCCCCACCCCCTTCTCTGCTGAGTGCATGTTGCTAAAAGGCGCTAGACGGGGAATCATTTTATTAAAATAAACAGCGAGAGAAAGAAGGAAAATTTTAACTAAGCCCCACATACAATTCCATTCATCTTAACCTCCTTCTTGGTACACATTAATTCAGAATGACTGTAAAGGAAGGAAAATACATTTTCTACAAAACTGCAGCCAGTGGGATTTCACATAAAATATCTTCAATTCCAAGAACAGCCTTCTGTGCTGGCCATGCCACTGCCACGCTGAGACCTCGCTCACCACCGACACCCCCGCGGCTGCCAGTTGGAGCAGTGGGTACAACATACTTAATGTTCAATCGTCAAAGTCTAGCCACCAGACTAAAATGTGTGGCACCTGATAAAACCCCACATCCTCCTAAGGTAACCTACACAAACCTCAACTCCTGAGGCCAAGCCCTAAAGTGTAAGGTTGAGGGTAGCTTCGTTGCAACGGTGGAAATTTCCATCCAGTAACGACAAGTGTAGATGCTTCCTTGTAAATGTCTGGACCATGCAACCCTCCTCGGGTGGTAACCTAAAGCTCTTGGAAGACCTCCCGGATAGAATAAACTCTACCTAGCTGGTCCACGAAAGCACACGCGTCTTGACAAGAGGCATTTGTTCACATCTCTGAAACGCTCGGTTGATTTAGTCCTAATTGTTGCCGTGAGCAGGAAACCCAGGGGCACGGTAGAGAAGGAACAGTATAGAAATTCTCTCGCAGAGCAACCCTCGGGAAGCTTGTCAGCTGTCTCCCCCTGGGAGGGCAGGAAGCTCCAGGCATTTGGATGAGAGATCCCGGATGCCATGCAAGAGACGGCACTACTGTGCTGCTGGACAAGTGAGCAAGGGACTTAATTGCTCTGAACCACAGGGCAAGGGTAAGCAAACCTTCCCACAGGGTTGCTGGGAAGACGGGGTAAGTTACTGCACATGAGCTGTATTATTATTATTTTATTATTATTATTATGCCAAATCTTTAATGAAGCCAAGAACCCAACCCTTCAGACACCTTCGACCCACACACTAAAAAGCATTGAGCCCCACTGTGTGCACGTGGGTCACAGTCACTCCCCCCACTCCGACCCTCTGAGACCGGCACTCTTATCAGGCCCATTCTGCAGATGAGAAACCGAGGCCCCCAAACCACGTGGAGCCAGGCTTCAAGAGCAGGCTGCCTGACCCAGAATCCAGGCTCTCCCCACTGCCCGGCACCCCACCTGCCCATCCACGATGCTGTAGCTGAGGCCAGCGGTTGAGCTGCCCCAAGGAAGCAGCACCTAGAAACCACTTCCTACATGGCTAGTCAGAGATGGCGCACGGGCTTGACACAGCAAGGGGAGATCGAAACAGTCCATCTCCTCAGGCTCTTGCTTTTCCTCCCCACTTCTCCTAAGACCTCTCCTGGGGTGAAAGCATATGCTCTTCTACTGTGATGCAGAGTTTTGTTATTTCATACATCCATTCGGCAGACACCTAGAGGGTGCCGACTCTGAGTGAAGCGTGGGGTAGGTGGCAGAGATGAGGGGTGACTGACACAGCCCCTGCTTGGAAGCTCAGAAGAAGAAACACATAAAATCATGCACTGAGTTCCATGATCATAGGGCAGAGGGGTAGGGAGGTGCCCAGGAAGGACCCTGGCCCCGGAGGTAAGGATGGATGAGGGCAGGCTTTCCCCCAGCTTGGGGAGGCAGGGAGGGTTCCTGGCAGAGGGTGTGGCCCAGGCAGAGAACACACAGATACTGGGTAAGCAGCCCCTTCTGCAGCAGGCGGTCCACCTGGCTAGCACATGCAGAGTGGCGGCAGAGAAAGGAGACAAGGAGGAAAGGGCCCACAGAGAGACTTCTGGCCAGGCTAGGCACCTGCTAGAGACTCATCCAATCCTGAAACTAAGAACACTCTTAAGAAGAGACGAAGGGACAAGAGGACAGTCGTCATCCTCCTCTCTAAGCCAGACAAAAATCAGAGACGAGAAAAGGGTGTGGGGTTTGGACCAAGGCATGCAGCACATTTGTGACAACTTACAGGGTAGACCAGAAGCCCATGATTAGACCGTACCCTCTCATACCATTTAGGACATAACCATTTTCTGGACAGGCTGACATGCAGGTCTTAGAAACAGGAAACCCACAAGCTTCCTTTCCAGGTCTCAATGGGGACTCTCATGAAATGTGAAACTAAATGTAAGCGGTCCCCACTTTTCAACCAGCTTTCGGATATAGTCTGTGCTTGGGTTGGCAATGAGCACTGTTATTGTTTATAGCAATAGAACGTCTCGGCTATCATAAATGTGCACTTCCTTCTTTTTTCCAAAGGTTTTTCACCCACCTCACCAGCCGCACCTCGGGAAAACACAAGAGGGAATTTATGTGTAAAAGTTACCCACCACCATCTCTGATTCCTGTATCCAACCTTCAGGTCAGTGAGTCTCAGAGATTTGAGAACCATACTCTCTAGGTAGGTTTATGTCAACTGTACAATCACAAAATCAAATGAGCAACCAAGTAAAACCCAAGACTGTTCTCATAAGAACAATCATTAGCTCCCGGTCTCCTTGCGTTTGGTCAGGAGCCATATGAATGGCGGCATTGAACGTTTCATAACTCACCTAAATTCAGCCCATAGGAACCAGACCGGCGGGTGTCTAGGGAAGACCCTGGTTCCCAGGGACAGGCAAAGCATGGTACCCCCAGTTCCATCAAGGCATCCCAGGCCTTTGAGGCGCTGGAACGGAGCCCAACTTGTAGAAATCATGTTTATATTTATGATCGCATGTATGGATTCACACACACACACACACACACACACACACACACACACACCCGCGCGCGCGCGCGCGCTTGCGCACACACGATGTGTACTGGATGCTACGGGAAGCACACCTGAAGTTCAGCTGCTATTTCTCTAAGCCTCGCCAACACACCCAGGACGGAAGTGAGTCAGCAGGGATCAGGGAAGCGGCAGCCTTGCAGCGTGACACTGGATTCCAGCCCACTTACTGGACCTGCCACTCAGATTCCTAAGGGAATTCCAGGATTCCAGAATCCACCCTGGTCATTTGTAAACGCTGACTGCTTCATCTGCTTGGCCCAAGCTGGGAGGCCTTGCCTCTCATTACTTCACCCACAGGGAGAACCTAAAACAAAGCAAAACAACATTTCCTGAGGATTCAGGTTTCGGTTGTCTCACAGGAAACGCATGCACCTGACCTAATGGCCCTGCTTGCCACTTTAAATAGAAGTCTGGAAAATTCATGAAGCCTCCCCATTCTGATGAACGCGATAAGGACTGAGACACTGCCCAGGACGCCAGCCGTTTTCCTGAGGACAGCCTTTCTAAATATCTATGTGCTACTTCTATTCCAGTGAAGTTTCCCAAGTATGCTTAGAGACATCAAAATAATAATCACTGGGTAAGAAATGTCTCCATTCCTCAGATACATTTAGTGATGCCTCCAGAGCAAAATTAGGCTACTGGAAAGGTTCTTCCACTTTCTGGGCCCAGGCGTTCGACGGATCTGGGCTGGAGCAGTGGGGAGCGCATGCCCGGGGGTCCGCTGTGCACAGGGCGCCCCAGTCGGGGGTAGGCGCTCGGAGGGGCCGCAGCATCCGGACCTAGGAGCTCGGCGTCCTCTGCTCGCGCTTAGCAACAGCGCCCGGCGCGCAGCCAATCGCGCGGCGCCGCCGAGGTTACCCGCGAGCGTTGACCGGTAGTAACCCCGGCGCGGGCGGCGGCGGCGGTGGCGGCGGCCGGCGGCCACTGCGCACGCGCAGCGGGGCGCACCTGCCCGGCCCGCAGCGAGGCCGGCCGTGCTCTTATCTTTCAACTATTGAAAATTTAGGATTCCCGAGGAGCACGAAAACCTCCAGGGAGCCTCTGCCGGACCCTCAGCCAGATCTATTTCTGAAAGCAGGTATGTCCCTGCCGATTGGCTGGGACAGCGCAAACGTCGCCCTGGGCCCCATGCCTGCAGAGTCAGCGTCCGCCCCGGCCAAGAAAAGAGATGGGTTTTTACTCCATTTTTAAAGCCGGCGGAAGAGCCCTCTCGGCGGGCGGGAGGTGGGCCTGGCCAGAATGAATTCGCTCTTTCGAGACAAGCCGGTCCGGTCGCCCTTGGAAGGAACGTAGGGGTGGACGACAGGGGGGCTGATAACCCCGTCCTGGAGAGGCAGGGCGAGCAGAGGCTCCCTGCACAGACCCCAGCCAGCTGGACGGAGTTCTGATTCACGATGGAAGCCAGAACTCGCCCCAGCCCAGCTCATGAAGGAAATCTGGGGGTCCCCTTCCCCAGCAGATGAGAAGGGCTTTTGTGGCACCCCTGCTGCTGCCAGGGTCTGGGGTTGTGTTTGTCATCCGCAAAGAAAAGGTGAGAAAAACAGCTCATCTTACGTGGACCTGCGAAATGACAAAGGGGAGAAGTGTTCTCAGTGGAGCTTGTTGAGAGGCAGGTCGTTAGGACTTGCGGTCTAAGCCTGAACCTGAGATCTGCCTCCTTCTAAGCCTCCTTTTCTCCTGGGTAATGTCCACACTGATAATGGCTTTCCGGGGAACACATAATGAGACAATGTGCTAAAGCAAACAGCATTTGCTTAGTAAACAGTTATTTTTAATTAAAAAAACCCAGACACTTCTCCCGCCAAAAAAGTGGGAGGGAAGAAATAAAAACTGAGAAATCCCATAAAATTCCTGCTAAAAGTTTCGCTTTCAAGATAGGCAGTGGAGCTATCAAGGCGAGGGACTTTTTTGTCTGAGCGCATCAGCTCACCTTATGACAGTAAAAGAAACAGAAACAGTCACTCAGGTTCTGTTTTTCCGTTGATCTCCACCCTTACCAGTTCACAACCAAAACCAAGAACATTCCAGCAGGGGCCCCTGCTCACTGCCCTGCCCCCAGGGATGCCACTGTGGTACCTGCTCCCAAAGCAGGACTCCAGCCTCATCTCCTCCACAAACCACAGGCTTCTTATTTCCTCCTTTCCAGGTAGCCCTGGATCTTGATGTACCTGTTTTGTACATGGTTAGGCTTTTCTCCTCCCAATTGGTGAGCTCATTTCAAGACCAAGATTGTACATGTTCTGCAGAATTCCAAAAAGCAGAACTTGGATCAACAAACGAACATGACTCGAATTGAGATTTCAGCTCAACAGACAGAATTCTAAGAATGAGAGTTGTGCAAACATGGACCTGGCCACGCAGAGGGATGTCAGGGTCTGGCTGCTGCCCAGACAGGCTGGCCGCCCGTTGTCACGGGGCGAGAGGGACTGCTCCACGGGTGAGAGGTCAGATGAGGGAGCTCCCAGGACCCTTTGGGCTCCAGGATTCAGGCTCTAAATATAGGTCTCAGCTGGACATCATCACAGTCTTGAAATCACTCTGGCATGTCTCAGTTTTGACACCGAATGCCGTTTACCCCACAAGCACAAAGGTGACTAACGACAACACAGCTGACAAAGTGAGAAGTGAAACTAAGGGCTGTGGGTCAGGCCGGGTCCCTGCAGGTGCATCAGCCTCCATCCTTCATTCTGAAAACTCCTCTTGACGCCTTTTCTCAAACTAGGGGCAAAACCACTCAGTATCAGAGATATTTCACTTGAATGTAAGCGTTCCTATAGAGGTTTTGGAACTCCATCAGCAAGGGTTTTATAGCGCATGTACCTCCATTCTACAAACCCCTGGTTTGTACGGTTCAGTCTTTCCAAATGTTTTTTAATCTGACCCACGTGGTTACCTTTGTTCCTTAAATAAGCAAATCTGTTGATTCTACAACGGAACTCAAAAAGAGCAGGTGTATGGTTACTAAACGTTTTCTCCTGCCAATTTATAGACAAAAGAAATGGTTTCGTGCTCAGCAGAATGTCACCCTGTGTTATTTCTTGGCCTTGATGGATTCGGTTCCAGTTTACAAGAGGGGACGTTAGTTCCTGCATGTGAAGTTTTCAAGGTGTCAGCATATTTGGGGGTGTTAAAGGAAGGCAGGAGGGCACCCCCCCCAGCAAGTGAAAATGAGTGTCACAAGAATGTCCTTGAAAGTGATAGTGACACCAACCCCCCACTGAGCAGATCACAGTCCTGCAAAGTCACACTGAAGAGACCAGATGGCTCCAGACCAGGCACACTCTCTGGAAAAACAGCAACGTGTTACTGTGCGTTGCCAATCGGAAGGCGACGGGGGTGGCCTGACAGTGACGCAAAGGAGAAGAGCCGGTGTCGACAGGGCCACTTGTGCCGTGTCTACGGGGGCTGTTGAACCTGATCGAGCCACACTTGAATCACGCACCCCTGATTCCAGGTCCCAACTGGTGACGGTTTGGCTTCCGTGCAGTGTGCTCCAAGGGAGAGAAGGGGCTGGCTGGAGAAGGGGCGCCTAGACCCCTTGGATGTTCAAGTTCTGCTGTAAACTAGCAAACCCTTTTGGTTTTGTACATGGTCACGCTACATCCGTCTGTCCTGAGAGTCAGCTCATCCTCCACAGTTTTTCAAAGCCTCTTTTGGAGCATGTAAGACGGAGGTACAGAACTATTCCAGAAGACCTCATCACCAAATGGGCCTGAGAGGAAGCCACTGAGAGCCTGAGAACTGGCCCGGGAGGGGACGGGAGGAGGTCTCCAGCCATCTGCATTCACCAAGGTGACCTGGGGTCATTGGGCTCCTGGTGTAAAGCTCCAGCCTCAGGCAGGGAGCTCTGGCAAGCAAGGTTTAGGTTTGCCACACTGCACTATAAGACCAGTCACAGCCTCAAATAAAGGCAAAGGAAGAGCAGCAAAAGCCATTTCTTTTGCACCCCAGAGAAAGCCCACCTTAGCACGATAGTTTCCAAGAAATACAAAAGTAATTCATTCATGCTTGGGGAAGAGAAACCCGCCTTTGCCCTTGAGCAGCTCCCCCTCTGGAGCCCCCTCTCTGCTCTGGGATTTCTAGATTCTCCCTTTCTCTGGCCTTCCCTCCCCACCCCTGTCCCAGTCGGTTGGATCAAGTCTCCCAGCGCCGGGTTGGAATCCAGTCTTCCCTTAATGGAATCGCTGAAAGGGAATTTTTTTTTTTTTTTTTTTTTTTGCGGTACGCGGGCCTCTCACTGCTGTGGCCTCTCCGGTTGAGGAGCGCAGGCTCCGGACGCGCAGGCTCAGCGGCCATGGCTCACGGGCCCAGCCGCTCCGCGGCATGCGGGATCTTCCCGGAACAGGGCGCGAACCCGCGCCCCCTGCATCGGCAGGCGGACTCCCAACCACTGCGCCACCGGGGAAGCCCGATGAAAGGGATTTTAATAGCACATTGTACTCGTTTTAGCCGGCCTGTCAGCGCAGGCCTTGTGCAATGGCCATGGAAATTAAGAGGAAGCCAACTTCAATTTGAGAAGGGTGTTCAAATGCATTTTTATAGCTCAGAAGCAAACCAATACAGATAATCTGATGTGGGGCTGCCTAGAATATTTAACTCCATCCTGGCATTTGGCAAGGATGAGGCTGGAGGGTCCGGCTTCAAAGTAGGAGGTGCTGTCCCATTCCATCGGAGTGTTACTGTGGTGAGGCCCCAGCTGGGCTGGGGAAGAGTAAAGAAAACTCTCCAAACCCTCAGATGTGACTTTTGTTCTCAACCCACGAGGTAATCTTGGGAGGCGTTATTTCATTTCTAAGAATCATGTCACCTGTTTGCGCAAAGCATGCCGTACATGCCAGCCTCACCTCCCTGGGGAGGAGACAGGACAGCCAAGCCTCCCCATGGGATTAGGAAACCTCTTTGTGGGTCCTTGTGAAAGGCAGAGGTGACTGACATCCAAGCAGGCCGATTAAAGGGGAAATGAGTCAGAGGTAACAGTCAAGGCCACCCCCAGTGGTTTTGTAAAATGGGGTGAGACACATCCGTGCCATAATGGTCCCGTTGTGTGCTCACATCAGGGCCGGATGTTTGCTAGGTGTCTTGTCAGGTCCTGTAGCCTCAAGCCCCCCAGACCTGCCTTCACGTCCCCTCTCCCCTGCTCCTGTGACCTGGGATCTATCTCTGAACCTCGTGTACTCCACACATTGAAAGGACAGAATTGGCCCCTGCGCCAACTGGACCAAAGGGCTGCTTGAATTGTATAAATGCAAATGGCTCCAGTCTCCTTGGGGGACAGACGACCCAGAGTACCCCCTTAACTCCACCGTGTGGACGAGCTCTGAAAGCCAGAGAGTGCTGTCTGAGTGCAGAATTTTCTCCGCTCCACCTCAGCATTTCACAATGTGGGTTCTCTTCTTAACAAGGGGTCCTAAATGTTACCAACGCCAACGCAGTGTCTACCATCCAGGAAGCAAAAGCCGCTTTCAAAAATAAGTCACACTGGGGTGAGTGAGGACAATCAAACCGGATTGTTCCCCTACGTCCCTCGACACAATAGTTTGTGTAACGGCACCAGAGTCCACATTGTTCCAAATCATCTGTCCCATCAACTTAGGCTATGTGAGTGAATTCCTTGAGGGAAAGTAATCACTGTATCAGAAGCCAGGGAAATCATCCTTGGGGTGTACTTTTTTTCTCCTGAGAACAGTTCCTTTCACAATTATGTTGTCTACTAGGAATCTATTATACGATCCAGATTTTCCTCTCAAGCCATCATTAATCATATGGTGAAAATGGAGTTAGAATTGAAAATACAAGTTGTTTTCTTAGACGCTGAAGTCAATGCCTGGCAATTGTCAAGCTCAAGAATTAGAAAGCATCAGTGCCTGACATTTGCCTTCTTCAAAATGCTGCTATGGAGTCACTTACGGCCCTTCTACTAAGGGTTATGAAGCTCTCTTTCTCCGTCTTCTTTCTTTAAAATAACTGTGTAGGAGTTTTTAATATTATTCTAATCCCAGTGCCAGGCTTGGCTACAGCATTCTGTGTTGAGTGTGTGTGGTAGCACCACGTTCTGGGAGAAAACGGCTTTCCTAGAGTTTACTGGAGTGGCCCAGTGTCTTCGTGATGGAAAGAAGCCTGAACTAGGAATCCGACGGCTGGGCGGCGGACCTTGCTGGCTCCGACCTTGAGCGAATCACTCCAGCCCTCAGGCTCCTTTGTCCTTCACTGCACACTTCACTGTGGGCATTACAATGAGCTCAGCACATAAAGTTGAATTTTTAAAAAAACAAAAGACTATTGACTTGATACAGACAGAAAAACAGAATATGGTCAGAGAAGTAAGAGCATAAGCTCCTGCCCCAAAGTTTGGTCACACTTGGCATCACGCCGGGCATCACACAGAGGCGACGTGAAACCTAAAACTAGGAACGCTTGCCAGCTCGGCAGCGTCTGTGGGCACCAAGCCTGGAGAAGGAGCACAGCTTCCCTATGGCCGTGGGGACCCTGGCACCCTGAGGCCCTGCGCCAGGCGCTGCCCGGTGCCCAAGCGTCGGAAACCACCACCCAGCCCCCGGCCTAGCTCCCAGCTCAGGCTCGGGCAAGCCCTTCACACGTGGCTTCCTTTCTATTCAGTGAGAATGTGGACGAGTATCCCACACCCTCGAGTTATGCGGGAGTGATAAACAATCTAAATTCTGAACTGCGAGGGTACCAAGAACAAAAGAAACGATGGGGCTGCACGGGAGAAGGGGCACAGAGAGGGAAGTGGACACAGGCACTGGGGTGGAGAAAGAGGCCAGGAGGAAGCCAGACAGAGAAGTCAGGCCTCGTTGGTTGAGAAACCAAACACCTGGACACACCAGGCTGACGGTGCCCGACTTCCTCTCCAGCCCTAGCCATCTCTGACTCACAGGCAGGTCCCGGGGGCCCACTTTCTACTCCTCCCCGCTTGAGCCCACACAGGTTACTGCAGGGCAAGTGTTTATCCGGCAGCCATCTGGGCGGGGCTTCCTAGGAGGCCACCGGCCATGGACGGTAGCGGCTCCTCCCTCATTAATTAAGAGGCCATCACTGTTGACAATCAGTGTGACCAGTTCTAATACGTAGAGAACAGAGGGTGGGCAAGCCGCACACCTGACCAGGAAATGATATTCTTCACCTGCCAGCCCCAAGTGAACACCTGCAGGGTTGGATTTCAAACCAAGATTCTGCCATGGTTTTCAAACATGTGCATTTCTGCATCTCAAGCCTTCACCTGCGAGGATACCCACCCAAGCGTTTTCAGCATCATGACCACGTTTCTAAGGCCACACGTAACACGTGGACAGAAACCTGCCCACGTGGCCCACAGGTCTGCCGCAGTTTGTCTATAGAGACACAGCAGGTCAAAACCTCACGACACCCTCCTGGTCGCCCAGTGCATTGTTTCAGTAAAATCTTTGTTCAAGTGGAGAAGGAAAAGGCTGGAATCTTATGTCGAAATTTCAAGAGACTCAACCAAATGGGCCCGACCCTGAGCCTCTCACAGAATTTCTTTGTTAACAGAACAGGCTGGCATACTCTGAAGATGTTGAGTCTCAGATAACAATGCGACGGTATCAGCCGCTGGGGAGGTTTGGGATCTGTTCCCATTGGTGCAAACAGACACAAAATCATCCCACAACCAGCTCGGCTCAAAGGTCCCAGGCCCCAGTCAATCAAGGTTCTAAAATCATGGCTCTAAGGAATTCCAGGGTGCCCACGCCAACCGTCTCAACTGCTTCACGTCCAGAGAGTAGGAAGCAAAATGAAGGCAATAAGGGGCAGAAAGATGCAAAGTAAACAAGTGAGTCTTGGTGGGTCTCCTTCAAAAACGAAGAAGGATTGAATCTAGATTTAAGTTGAGAGCTCTAAACAACCCCACTATTCCAGGATATTCCGGGGGTACCTGAGTCACTTTGTTGCAAATTCCTCATAGATTTTCAAGTTGTTTTCAATGATTCATTAGAAACTGAGGACCACTGTTTCTGGGTGATGTGTAGCACGTCCTCTCCCAGTCACCCCCCCGCCAAAGATGGATACTTGGAGGGTGCACGGGGCAGCGGGGGACACGGAGTGAGTTCCACGGGAAGAAGTCGGTCGGGCTCGAGAAAGAAATACCAACCCAGGGAGGCATTAACTCCACACACTTTGAAAACCTAGAGCTGACAAGGGAGCATCCACGTTGCTAAGAAAACTCAGAACACCGTCAGTCATCAATTCCCATTAACATGCAACAGGCTGGCGGCAAACTCCTGTGGGCGTGGCTCTCCCGAGACCTCCGAGTCCCACCTGCTCCGCCCTCTCTTCTGTTTTTATGGATAGCCCACCAACGACCCCCATGAGACAGTCCTTTCAAGATCTGTAAACATACACGTCTGGTTTCCAGAGAGGTTACTATAGGTCACTTGTTACTTTTCAACACGTCAAGCTTGGGAGGAAACACCTGGCTTCCACTTTGCTCTGAAACATTAAAAAAAAAACAGTCCTATCTCGAAAGACTAACATTAACGGCATCCAGTAAAGAGGACCCTCCGAGTGCAGACAGGAAACTGACACACATGGACCGTGGTCAAACTGTGTGATCAGATCAGAGCTTAAGAACCAGCGTGTGACTCACAGACGTAGAAAACTTATGGTTACCAAAGGGGAAAGGAGGGGCGGATAAATTAGGAGTTTGGGATTAACAGATACACACGACTATATATAAAATGGATAAACAACAAGGACCTACTGTATAGCACAGGGAACTATATTCAATATCTTGTAATAACCTATAATGGAAAAGAATCTGGAAAAGTGCATATATATATATATATATATACGTATATATATATATATATACGTATATATATATATATATATATATATATATGTATCACTGAATCACTTTGCTGTACACCTGAAACTAACACAACGTTGTAAATCAACTATACTTCAGTCAAAAAAAACCAACAAACGCTGTGAATCTTGAGTCATCTAATCTGATCTGTTCATATCGTAAGTGAGGAAAAATCAGGCATAAAGCAATTACATGCATTGGCCACAGCAGAGCCAGAGTCTGGAAAGAGAATCAGCCTCCCAGCTTCCAGACCCAGATCCTCCCAAACAACCTGTTCCTTCCTCCGAGGTGCCGCGCCTCTGGATGCCCCCGCCCTACCTTTCCTCCTCCACCAGGGACCTTCTGGGACCGAGTAGGAAAGGTCCTTGAATTCGATGTTCACAGCCGCCCTCCGCGGCAGGGAGGAGAGGCGCTGGGCCTCTGTGAGACTGTTATCCTCTTTCTTCAAAAGTCCGTTCAGCAGCTCCATCTCTATCACCTCCCTGCTGCTGGAGACCACCTCGTCCACAGAGACGCACACTGACTTGGGCTCTGTCATTGCTGCAGAGTGACTGCTGCCATTCTAGAAAGATGGGGAGGAAAAGCACCAAGAGGAGGTATAAGTTACACCACGGGAAGGACCACAGGGACTCACCATCAGGCTCAGGGCCATCGATCAGTCAGAGTCATCGATCAGTGCTTCTCACCCTCCATGGTGCCCTCAGCGTCACAGGAAGGATGCTCACCTACAGGAATTCCTCCTCCCCGGCCCTCACTTACTCTTCTACTAAAAACATGCTAAAGATAAACTATGATCTACCGTCTTATCTAGGAATCCTAACATCTAATCACAAAACTGATAAATACATCACCTGTCTCAAAGAATGAGACACCAGCCACCCTAAAAATTATCTGCCTGCAGTCCACTCACTAAAAAATCCCATAAAAATGCATGAGGCTGCTAAGAAACGCACAACTGAAAAAGCTTTACAATGAGCTCTTTTAGTCCCTTCCTGGCGTAACCTCATAAACGTTTCTCAAGAGCAGCGATACCACTTGGACCGACGGGGTTTGTAGGAGATGGCCTTTGTGTTTCCCTTGTAAATCTTCCAAATCCCTTACAGCTCTCCTCTCTCACTGTACCTTCATAATGGCACTGAAGTGTTCGAAAGGTTGATTTGTTTTTCTCTGGGATACAGACAAGGAAACTGAGGCACAGACTATGTTAAGGAACTTGCTCTGAGCTCTACGATCAAGTGAGGGGCAGAAGTGATCCCAGTGTGAGTCATCTTGAAAAACGGTTGCCTCTTCCACTGCATCACCTGGATACCTAATACATAGCTACACTGGCTTTTCGAGATTCCATCGGGAGTCCTTTGAACTGTTACAGATAAGCCAAGAACCAAAGGTCTTTAAGCAAAGAAAGGAATATTCTTGCTAATGGCTTGGCAACGGCTGGACAAGTCAATATGCTTTAGGTACCTCCAAAACACAGAAGAACCCTGGGGTGGATGAACAAAGCGCTGTGCTTTTTCTAGCTGCCTCTTGAATCAAGACAGAACATTCCGCAGTGCCCAAAGCGTGGCCTCTGGCGACACCCCTCCGTACTGTTGCAGGCAGTCAGCCTGATCTCGAGAGCCCGTGGACAGCCACCTTTGATAATTCAGGCCCTTCTGATGGCCGTAGGACTGGGGAGACGCCGCCATACTGCTGTTTGTTCTAAATAACATCATACTGTTATTTTTCCACAGCTTGTGAGGTATTTCTTTAAAGTTGATGGCTTTTTGATCGTTATTGTTCCTAACAAAAGGCTAAAACAAAACCAGAGAGTGCGTCATCCATAAACACCCTTATAAACTCCAGCAACTCTAGTGACCGAAACAAGCCCTCCCCCGCCTTAGAGTGGCCTCTTGAGGGTACGTGACCGCATCCTTGAAGAGGATTTCCATTATTATTATTCCACATGATTTCCATCGTGGAAATCTTGGACGATTTGGAGGTTCTGAATCTTTAAAACACAAATAGGGGGATGGGGAGATGTGGGCACAGGGGCTTCCGGTTCTTGTGCTGTTTGAAAATGTTGCTTTGCTGTTTAAGAAAAAGACACACAACACACACACCTCCCAGGCATCTCCTACCTCTGGAAAGCTTAACCGTATCAAAACTTAGCTCACTGACTATAACATTCTGTGGCTAAAAATTAAAGTGCGGAGTAAAACTCTGACAAAATTAATCTTGGTTTGCCGCTGGCGCCGAGCATGAGAAATGCTTCAAACACAAGCAGGAGTACGTTCGTGCATCCTCCGCATAATTGGGGAGGTTTGTCTTAGCCTGACAACGGGCCTCCTCAGAGCCTGGGCTGAGCACGAGCCTCTCCCGCTCCCGGGAGGGCGCTGCAGGGCGTGGCCTCTGCATCCGGGCTTGTCAGGTGCCTTCTGCGTCGGCGCCCCTTGCAGGATCAACGGGAGGCCCTGCCCCAGCTCAGCAGGCTCTTGGCTTCGTGCACCTGCAGCTCTAGCACCCAGAGCAGCACCAAATGCCATCCCTGGGCCCACCTGTCTTGCTCTTGGGGAACACGAGCTGCTGTCCCAGGGTTATAACCCCGTTTGACTCCACAGGGGCCCTGGAAACACCAAATCCTGGCTTTGCTGGGGGGTGGGGGGTGGGTAGTGGACAGAACAATGGGTGAGACAGCTCCAGGCCTGGTCCCAAAAGTCCATCCTCACCTCCACCTGGAAAGGTGAGACGTCTACTTCCAGACCCGCGTCCTGCCGGGGCACTGGCCCTAACGCCGGGAGAGCCAATTGCTCTGTCTTCAGTTGGGGGCGGGAGCTTCCAGAAGCCCCTCCCCAGGGCGTGGCCCCCTCCACCTCCAGCCACCTTGGACCATCCACACCCTCCCCCAGCACCCACCACTTGCGTCAACCCCTGAGGAAGCCCAGGGACAGGTCGGGTCTTCCCTTTTTAATGAAACCTACACGAATACAGGGACGAACGGCCATGACTCCACCCACCTGCCAGCTGGAGCAGATGCCAGACCTGGATTATGATGAGGGTCTGACTTGCCTGTCTAGATTCCAAGCCTATCTATCCTCTCACTCACTCACTCACTCACAGCCCAGATAAAGCCCTGGGCATCAGCAGTCAGCCAGACAGACGTAGCCTGTGGCCTCAGCTCGCTCAGGTCCAAGACTGGGCCGCAAACGATTTCAATGCCAAGGGGCAAGAGCTAGAACAAGATGATGCAGGGACCCACGAGGGTCACGCAATGCAGTGGGGGCCCTGGGTGGGGATACACGGTGTTTCTGAGGAAATAAACTGTGAGGTGAGCTTAGCGAGGTGGGGTGGGGAAGGGGTGCTCGTTCACGACCGACATTCCCTGCGAGGGAACAGCACGTGCAAAGGCTCGGCAGCAAGACAGAGGAACAGCTGGAGATCTGTAATTCAGGGTCTGGAGCTCTGATCTGGGGAAGGCGGGAGGGGCTTTTGGAACAAGGTGGGACTAGCGAGGCCCACGGGGTCCACACGGTGGAGGGCTTGCAAAGCTTGTTAAGGGATGTGCACTTTATCCCGAGGTCTCTGCGGGCCGCGGAGGCATCTCAAGGCGCAAGTAGCAGACCAGCGAGCCGGTGAGAACGTCTCCTGCAGCTGCCTGCAGTGGGGAGGGTGCGTGGCCTTCACCAGCGGGGGGCAGTGGGGAGGGAGACAAGTGGACGGGCCAGTGGGACAAAGCTGGGGGAGTAAACTGATTTGGGAGCGAGAGAGGCCCGTACTTACTATTTACAGTTTTGCATTAATACCTCCCGCGGAGTAGGTAAGCAATTATGAACAGTAGCGGCTATTCGTGCAGCAATGCACAATTACAGTGCGCTCATTAAACTCCAGACTGCACAGGTTACTCCTCCTCTGTCTCCACAGCTCTCCGGGGGCCGGGGCCGGGTGGGGTATGACCCTCTGCCGCTCCATTTCACGAGGAGACCACCTCACCTGCCTGAGACCCCACCGTTAAGGAGTAGCCAAACTGGGGTCCAGCTCTCTGCAGCTTCCCTGCCTGCACAGGTCCTCCCAAACAGTCCCCAGCAGCGCCGGGACGTTGCTTGGCTTTCTGTAGGCAAGCTGTAGTGGACCCTGGGTCATCCCAGCCCCCGTCCCTTGCAGGGAAATCCACAAGAGAATGGGGGACCACACAACCCTACCCCCAAAGCAACCGACACCAAAGCGGTGCATGCCATCACCCACTTTTCCACCATGGGTGTCCAATTAATAAAATTCTATCTGAAATCCTATCTGATGGGTGGCAGTGGCTCTCACTCCAAAATAGACCAGCTCTCTGGAAACACATCCTCAGATGAGAGCCGCCGGTGATGTAGGTTACAGCTAGCTTGTCCTCAGCCTCCTGAGTTCATTAAAGATGAAATACATCCTCCCTCCCCATTCTTTCCCTTTCTTTGTTCGCTTCCCTATCTCGCTGAAGCATTGTCTTTGACCTCCTCTTCCACACACAATTTGTGCTGCATAATAAATGGTAAATACTAGTGAGTCCATTCACAGGTGTGGAATGCAGAGGAGACCCTGTTTGGACTGTTCCTGCCCGCTGTTGTTAGGAATATTTTCTTGGGCACTGATTTCAGTTTGAATGCTAATATATTGAGATGCTTGTTTAGCTGGGGAGGGTCTCTAATGGTCAGAGAGCCCCTGAGCCTTTGTGAGGCTGCTTCACTCTCTTTACCCAGGGAAGTCCAGTTGGAGATAGAAACTTGCCCCACAGCATCTTGGGGAAGGGAGGAAAGCCAAGAGGAACTCGCAGGCTCCAGGCGTGCACTCTCACTGCTGCCAGCTATGGTGCCCACCTAGACCAGCAGACCCTGCAGTTGAAGGGCAGATCCCTCCCTGGGACCCTGGGCACATTAGAGGAGAACATACTGGTCCAGAATCCTCAAGACCACCGCCTAAGGGAAAAGAACCCAAACGTCACGCCCTTAACTAAGCAAAGGGTAGGTGTCACTGGCATGGTCACTCAGAATGCCAACCTCATTGTCTCCAAAATCTGGCTTCCAACAGCCCCAAATACCAGTCCCCATTGGGAGCCCTTGCCTGCCCCGCCCAGCCCAGCTCAGGGACTCTGAAACACCATGTGGGTGCTTCTTCCATCCTCCAAGGCACCTTCTCCAGACTCACACCTGGCAGCCAGCCCCGGGCTGGACCGCAGAGCAAAGTTTAGGATGCTGGGTACCTCCCCAGGGCTCTGTTTATGACTTGGGTAGAATTTTTAAAATTAAAAACAAAAAAGCACAAGGTTTTCAGGGAAGAATGGTTTTCACACAGAACAACATTCTCTGAAAAAATGAGCTCAGCCATTAGCACCTCCACACGAACGAAACACCTGAGTTCTGGGGCTGTCTCCAACCATAACGTAACATCCAAAATATCTTGACATAAAAACACCTGTACCTTAAAACATTCTGATTCATTATTGTCCCACGTGTATGAGCTACTTCTGCAGTCTTGAAAGGGCTTCAAGAGTTAGTTACCCAGTGTCTCCACGACCTGAAACTTTCTTTACCCACAACTAACAATACTAACCTCCTTCATTTTCCATTACCACCATCATTTAGGAATCCCAAAGAAATGAACACGGGTAAAATGAAGAATGGCCAAGTGTTACCCAAACATGCAATCAGATAAAAGCAAATGTCACGAGGAGGGGACTGCCTCTTTCAGTTTTTGATCCCTCTTATATGTAAGAAGCTAAGTCATAGAGGCAGAACATGCCCAGAGATGGGACCCGGCCTGTGGGTCCCCCTGCCCCTGGCTCTTTCCTGCTCTACCAACCTCCTTAATGTGTCCGAGGCCCCACTGTATCGGTTTACACAAAATCATTATATAATGAGCTGCCGAGGCTCGGTATGTTCTACAGTAACCTGTTTGGAATCATAGGATGCAGTTGTCAGAGCAGAGCATGCGCAGAAACCCGGCTACTTCTTCTTTTTTTTTTTTTCTTTCTTGAGCTCAAGGCAAGAGGTAACTGTCGGTCAAATCCTGCTGAGCCCTGCTGACTTCAAATACGGGATGCTAAAAATGAAATAAAGGCGAGGGGTGGAGGTGAAAACCGATGTGCACGGTGGGGTTACAGCTCAAGGGAAGTGACTAGCAGGATAGTAAATACATAGACAAAGGATAGAAGGGGGATGGATAGGGAGGGCGAGAGGGCTTGGAATACGGAATGCTTTCTACTTGTACTTTAGATGACCTGAAATCGGTCCAGAGGTACCTAACTGCACTGTTGGCGTGCTAGGCATAGAAATGAAGGGCCCTAGGATGGGTGAGACGGTGGTTAGTTTGTTTTTTTCCTAATGTGACTTTATGGAGATATGTTAAAGGGGCAAGAGGAGACCCTTGACCACTCAGAGGAATAGCACTTGCTGTAACAGCGTCTAGCAAAGAATGCGCCTGCAGCCGGTGGCACCCCTACGGAGCTGGTACCCTTGGGAAAAGTGAGATGCGTGCCTCTGTCCCCACCCTATTCTCTCTACAGGGTGCAGAAATGTGGCCAGAGGTACCCAGGCTCGGCCCTCATCTGCCTCCCCATGACTCCGCCGCCCCCTCCTGAGCAGGTCCGGGAGAGGCTGTCCCCGAGGGCGAAGGGGCAGCACGGGCCCCGGCTCTCCGCCGCCTCTCTCTTTTGTTCCCCCAGACAGTGCCGGTGCTCCGGAGAGTAGCGCGAGAGGCGCCCGCTCCCCAGGCTCTGGCCGCACGCGCCGGCAGAGGGATGGGGCCCCCTTTCCCTCTGGCCCGGGCTGCCGCCCCGCCCCAGTACACTCCGGGTCCCCAGGCCCCAGGCCCCTCACTCGGAGGCAGACGAGGTCAAGGCCATCAGTACACTTGTGGGGCTGCTGGCCTCCTTCCTCCCTGCCTCTCCTGGCCCCTCCGCCTTCCCCGCATCCTCGGCTGCAAGAGGCATCCCGAGGAGCCAGGTAGCTAGGGCGGGGGGCGATGGGAGGCGGGCGCCTCTCCCGGGGCTCGGGGGACAGGTGTCAGGGTGCGGGTGCGGGTCTTTGTGCGTTTGTTATTCTCCTAGAGAACAGAACCAAGCCCCGGGGCCAAAGGATGCGCTCACTCACCATGGCGGTGCCGACCGAGAAAGCGGCCGTCAGACAGGCCATGCCCCGGGGGCGGCGGCGGTGGGGACGAGGCTGCGGGCAGCGGGGACGGGCGGCGGGCAAGAGGCGCGCTCGCCCTAGGCTCGGCGGCTGCGCCGGGCGCGGACTCTGGCTCTGGCTCCGGCTCCGGCCGCAGCTGTGGCCCCGGCCCCGCCCACGACCCGCCCGCGCCGGCCCCGCCCGCGACCCGCGATTGGCCGGCGCGCAGGGGCGGGGCGGAGCCGGCAGGTGCGCGTGCTCTTGTTTTGCTCCTGTGCGGCGCGGCTGCCCCAGTTCTAGGCAGTCCGGTTCCTCGCGCTGCCCGCGCCCCTGGCCTGGCTGGTGCCGAGGGTCCGCCCCGGCCCCGGAGGCGCCGAGTTCGGAAACTCGCGGGGCCTGGGCCAGCGACCCCGGGCCCCCTGCGGTCAGTCAGCGGGGGTCCCCCTCCAGAACTGCCACCTCAAAGCCTGCAGTGCCGGGCCAGGGAGGGCCAGGGGAGGCGTCTGGGGGGGGGGAGGGCGGAGGGGCACTTTTTTCCTTGTTGGGCATCACTCTGCCACGTAGGAGCGTGAGAACTAAAGGAGAGATGGCCGCTCCAACGACCCCTCCCCCGCCACTGCAGCTCCATATCTGGGGTGGTACCCCCATACTGAGGCAGCACACTCACTCATTAATGCAGCATTGCTGTGTGCCTGACGCAGAGCCAAGTGCTGGGTAACAAAGCGGTGACTAGGTGAAGATGCTCAGGCCTCTGTCCTCCCCTGGCTCCCACCCCCCGATCCCAACAAATAAAGAAAAGACCCGGTGTTCCCAGTACGTGGCCCAGCACCTGGCCCAGAGCTGTGTTCAGGTAACTTCATAAGGGGTAACACTTCAGGCACCCTGTCTTTTGGCCCCAGATGGGAGCATCAGATGGCCTGGCCTCTGCTAAAGCCCTTATTATATATAAGTGGGACCATTTCCCGGTAACCATGGTGATAAGACATTCCTTACTCCCAGTCTCAGAGGCTAATGCTTTTATTCAGTGGTTTGCATGTGGGGACCACAGGTCGGAATGCATCTCTTCTCCCATCCAGCACACCTGGATCGCCCCTTCCCACTACCCCTCAGATGAGCTAAGCCCCTGTCCTTCTCCTCACCTAGAAAGAGAGCATGGCTTTTCATGCCAGGCAGGAGGGCTTCACACCACAGCCTGATGACCATAGGCAGATTCTCCCCTCAAATCAAAGGAGGGCAAGGCAGTAAATTGTATGATTTCAAGGGGAGAGGGCCCTGCTTTTGTCTGCATAGTTCACTTGAAGAGTCCACGCATTACCTCTATTCTATTGTTAGGAAATCTGACTGCTGCATTTCCAGGTGCCACCCTCTACATGCCGGGCCCACGAGGCTGTGTGGTGCCTTAAACGTGCTGAACAGGGAGGCCAACAAACTCTGAATGTTCTGGAAAGAGGATTCAAATCTACAAACCTCCCTGGGAGAGTTTAGGCCAAAAGGCAGAGACAGAGGTGCCTCATCTCTGGGACCCAGGATTGGTGGACGGCACTGAAGCCCACCACTTGCTCCAGGGGCAGATGGGACATAAAGCAGGGGAGAAAGACACAGAACGCGGCCGGGGAGAGATTCTCTATGAGAACCTGGCTGGTCGCTGCCCAGCTGTGTGGCTGGGACAAGTGACAGCGTGGTCCTGTTGCACTGGCATCTATTCTCTGCCCAATATCCATTCTCCATGCTGCTAGGAATGTGTTCAGAATTTCCTTCTGGAACTCCCCTTGCCCCCAGTTCTACACCATGCGATCCGGTCAGTGGTTGGTGAGGAACCAGAAGTGTAAGGCGATGCTCGCCGGGCTCCTGGGAATGGCCAGGGGGACAATACGTAGAGCCTAGGATGAAGCCAGAGAGGGCAGACAGCGATAAAGTGGGTCCTTATTGCCGTGGCTTGAGCTGCTGGCTTTGCACTTACAGGCATGGAAAGAGTCCCACTTATACACATCTATACGTTGGGGTAATGATCATCTCAGCCGCATGGGAAATAGTGCCTGTCAAGTGCTGTCCACTGTGCACGGCACATAGCTAGCACTCCAGTTCTAATCCTTACTAATGTCATCCCCCTTGCGCCAAATCTGAGAATAAGCAAATGGTAAAGTAGGTCGGATCTGTGACATTGCTATTGGGACTTTTGGTTGTAAGTGACCAAAACTCTTCTCCAAATGGCTAACGGGAAGGCTCAGGGTGCACTTGTTTCAGGCCTGCCAGGACCAAGCACCCATTCTGGGTTTTCAGCCCTTGATCTCTAGCTCTCTCCATGGCTCTGCCTTCTATCTGCTGGCTTTCTGCTCCGCGAGGCTGTCACCACGGCCCTCCTGGCAGCTCCAAGCCTGCATCCCATCAGTGTTACCAAACCAAATTCGGGTCCACTTGCCTGCCACACAGCAAAGCCAATCTACTGACACTGGGTTGTGGTGAAGGAAAGTACAACATTAATTGCAGGGCATCAAGTGAGGGAAGGGGAGACAAGCCTCAGAGCCACTCCCACCTGGTCTTTGGGTTGGGGGATGCGTTTAAGGGGAAGAACAAAGAAGCTGGGGTGAATCTTTTTCCTGTGACATTTCTGAATCATGGTTTCAGGAGTCAGGGTGTCCCAGGTGGTCCCCGGCTAAGGGGTCTGTGAGCTCACCTTGCCCTGGAGAAATGACCCGAGTTTGTACGTTAATGATGAATCTATAATAGCAATTTTAGTACGTTAACGATGGACAACAGCAACCTTAAGCATCCGACTCTGGTAATTAGTGTTGTTAGCACAGGCTTGAGGCCAGAGGGGACAGAAACGGGATGAAGTTTGGGATAGAGATGAATCCTAAACTTGGTAAAGGAACTTGGTTTTAGGGGACTGGGTTTCATCAGCTGGCAACCAGCCACGATGCCCAGTGAGGAGGAGCCAAACTCTGACTGGCCTGGCTTGAATCCCAGGGAACCAAACAGGCCAAAGGGAATGCCGGCCCTAATGGGAACGTGCAGAAAGATTGGGACATGCGTGCTTCCTCAAGGCCATTTTGGGGAACTCGGAGCCCAGTGTGCGTGCCGGGGAGGCAAACATAAGAGGAGCTTATCACAGGACTGTCCAGTCCACACCCCAACCCCAACAGGAATTTCCACAGGACATCACAGGCAGGTGGACGAGGCTGGGCTTGAGAATGTCCAGTGGGAAAACACTTTCTGCCTCAAAGGGCAGCCCGTACCAGCTGAGGTAGCTGTCATTGCAGGGAACGGTCCCTGTGCCTAATGGGACTCCCTGTCGCCCCGCGGGCTCTGTGTTCCACCGTGTCAGTGAGCCCCGCCCCCACACAACAGGACTTGAGCTCTTCAATCATGGCGCCATATTTCTCTCCAGGCCTTGGCTTCCCTGGACAAATCGTGCCTCCGACATTGTTCTGGAGAAGATGCCCCTTCTTCCTGCTCACCTTTCTCAGTGTCCCCTCTGAAACTTGGGGTCCACAACCGAACACCTACTCCAGGTAACTCCTCTGCTCTCTAATGAGCATTTGCTCCCTCAAATTGTTGGTAAGGACCCGCTACCAAGCTGCAGAGCCAACTGCCCGATGTCCTGGGAGCGAGCAGGTCAGTGGACTCAACCAGCAGCCGACTCAATTCACTTTCCTTGTAATTGTGTAGTTTCAGTTGCCTGGTTTGCACTTTATCCCCCAAATCCCATAGATTGGGGGGCCAGACATACAGCCCCCGAGGCTGGGGAATGGAGAGGACACCCTGAGGACTTCGTCTCTGGTGCAAGGATTCCGCTCTTGGTGCCTGGGGAGGGG
Organism: Lagenorhynchus albirostris; assembly: GCF_949774975.1. Taxonomy (NCBI): domain Eukaryota; kingdom Metazoa; phylum Chordata; class Mammalia; order Artiodactyla; family Delphinidae; genus Lagenorhynchus; species Lagenorhynchus albirostris. The sequence goes on along the minus strand of NC_083099.1, from coordinate 142,109,628 downwards.
GGGCGGGTACAGGTAAATCAGATATCCAGGTGGCCTTGCGGCAGGCCTGTGGATTGACCCAGGTGTACTTCTGCAGGGAGCTGGTCACAGGGGGTGAGCATCTTGGATGGCCCCAGCGCTGGAGGTCCAGAACAAAAGGTCTCTGATCCCTCCAGAGGAACCTTTGGGCACATCCCCTGGCTTCCCAGCCTCCCCGCTCTCAGCTGGCTAGGAAGAAATCTAATGAACACAGTCTTCTTCACATCTGGGTGATCTGCCTTTCGATAATTTGACCTTGAGCTCCGAATTAACCCAAGTGATCCACCTAAGTGGACTCTGCTCGGCCGACTTTCTCCTGTTTGACTGCAGAACTCCACCAACCTGAGCTCTGTTTTCTTTCCAAGACCTACGATTTCAGCCATGCCCTTCAGCAGACAGAAATATCTGCGTCACTGGGACCCGGCCTCAACGCTGGGAACCCAGTGTGGACAAAGGGGAAACCTGGCCTCGGGTGTGGACCAAGGGGAAACCAGGCCTCGGGTGTGGTCAGTGACGGAGAGAGATTGGAAAGCTGACATTCTTGTCTAAGCTGGGTATGTTTTCAACTTGTTCCATGAGCTCAACTTATTTTGTAAATAGTTAGAGGAACTCTCACCGTGTAGATTAAGGGAGGTCCTGCCAGAGGCAAGCTGGTACCACAGGGGCCTCGGTCTATCACAGTCCAGCCCTTTTGGAGTCAGCCTTTCAGGTGTCCCACCCTAGAGACCTGATATCTGCAGTTGCATCCCGCCAAACTGCCTCATCCCCAATGCTATGCCCCCTTGTAATCTGGGCATCACATGTCACATAATTAATTTACTATTGGTTGTGCTTACACACCCCTTGAGAATGGAAGCTCCACGCCGGAAGGAATGTCCATCCACTGATGGATCTCCAGCCCCAGGAACGGTGCCTCGTAAGGGATTTTGTCCCGGCTCATCAGCTATTTGGTCGATACCTCCTACCCCCATCCCTCTGGGTCCCCCAGCCCGGCTGTTGCCAGTGTGCATGAAGGCCCCAGTGTGGAAAGCGCCTGCCCTGCAGTGTTCTGCCAGGGGAACACCTCTGGCACCCCACCATTTCCCAGAGGAAAATAAAAGCCCACAGAAGCCTGATCCCCCTGCCCCGTCCCCAGCTCCTCTCACCACGTCGACGCCTGTACTGCGGCAATATGAGGGTTTATGGGATTTCTTTCCCCAAAGCCTCACCAAACTTGATTCTGGAGGCGTGGTGTAGGGGAGTGTTTGCTTAGTTGCTTGCTTTCTACAACCCAAAGCTCTGACTCTGAAAGTAAATGTTTTCAGTCAAATGAAAGCAAAATCTTGTGCCGCCATAGCCAGTAATAAAGAGGGGCTAGTCCCTTCCCCAGGCTGGCGGTGGTGGGAGACACGGTGGGGACTCCTGGGAGGCGGGGGTGGGGGTGGGGAGGAACCCTGCCCTATTATATCCCCAGGCTCATGACAACACAACAGGTACCGGAGGCGGTGTCGCTGGGGGACACTTGCCCTTGTCTGGGCTGGAGACCTGCATTCGGGTCATGGCCCCTGCCTTCTCGGCTTCTCTGATACTTCCACTTGTGTTAGCAGAGAATTAGTGGCCATCAGGCCCTTTCTAGCTCTGTTCACAAAGAAGCCATTGCCTCCACTTTTAAAGAGGAAGAGAGAGAGAGAATGAGAAAGACAGAGAGAGGAGGTGGGAGGGAGGGAGGGAGGGAGGGACACAGGAAAGAAGGAAGAGGGGTGAGGGAGAGGAAAAAAGACCCTTAAGTGGTAAGAATAGGTGCCTTAGCCCTTGACGGGGAAATGGTAAAAAGGGGAGCAGATGAGCAGACAGACACAGAGACAGTCCATCAGGGAGGGTGACAGCCTGAGGTAAAGTCACACACTAAATGGGGACTCTGTAAATTGGTGTATTTTAAAGCAACTTTATTTCCCTCTCTGTGGTTTGCTTGATCCCTAGTTTGCTGGCCCTCCTGACTCCTCCAGCTTCTGTCTCCACCCAGTTGCTTCCATCACGTGTGGGCACCAGCCCAGCTCCAGAGAGGGGCCCCTCCCTCCCCAGCCTGCCCAGAGGTGGGAGCAGAGGAGGGGCCATCTGCTGAGAGTGCAGCACAGATTGGAAGGAGAGAGAGGGAAGGTTGAGGTGAAGGAGGGAGAGGACAAGGCAAGTAAGTATTTCATAAGCTAGGTTAGCAAGAGGCAAGTTCACCATTGCAAACAGATTATTTCTGCCTTCTTCTGTTAACCTGGAACACAGAGTGGGGGGAAAGGTGCAGGAGACAAATGAAGAGGGAATAGCATCTGGCAATGAGATGACCTTCAAAGCTGAAGGTTAGGAGAGAAGTCTCAGAGGTGGACACTGGAAACTTACCAGAGGCCTCCTTCCCCCACAAAAGGTCCCAGCTGGGACATAGCTGGAACTCCCAGGCCACTGGGCACTCACTTGTCCTCTGGGAAGCTGCCCTCCCAGGCTCCATGTGCTCAATCCTACAAAGCAACCCCTACCCAGATCCATTCGATGATGCCATCTAATGGTTTGAAAAATGCTTTAACATGCATTACCCTCTGTGATGCTCAAAACACCCCTGCGGAGCCGGAGGGCAGATGCCATCACCGAAACACGTGTGGATTTGATTCCCAAGCCACAGATTCAGGACAGGCCATGCCCCTGGGACGCAAAGAGACTCTCCACGCCTCCAGAGACCACAGCTCAAGTCCAGTGCGCTCAGCACCCTGGCCACGGGCAGAAGCCCTCTTGCCTCCACAAGACAACTGAGCTCTCCTGGCATCTGCCCACCCACCTCTCCCCTGTCCAGGCCTGGAAAATGCTTCCTCTACCTCCTGCCTCTCCCCTCCAGAGCCCCAGCTCCATCCCATCCCCTCCGCTCCAGGAAGACCTGGTGGTCACTTTGCTGAGCCCTGGATTTTGAAAGCAAAAGTCTGGTTAGGGAAATTATCCTCTGCATGCTTGGAAACTTCTGGACAGAGCAAGTCCCCAGGGTGAGAGAGAATCAATTTAAAAAAAAAAAAGTCTTGGCTACTTTTTAAGAAAAGGTAAGGGAAAGTAGCTTGAGCAGGGAAATCAGTGTCAGAGATTATTTCAGCAAATTATTTCCTGCCACAGAAAATAAGGAGATGGAGCATGAGGACTGAAACCTGCCCAAGGCCATGATGCCCAGGCAAGGACCCAGCTCTCCTGACTCCTGCTGAGCCCCTTTTCCACTTTTTTACAGCGGCCAAATGTTTGTTGAGAATAACCCAAACCTACTTCAAATAGGGAGACGGCTACAAGAAGTCCAAGTTCAATCTTTTAAAGGTCACAGGCAAGCTAGTAGGGAGATGGAGTAGACATGCTTTTCTCTCTTCTTCCCCCCAACACAACTAAAAACTCGGGACATTATGCCAAACAAACACAAGGAGACTCTGAAAGGTGGAGAGGAGAAGGCATGGTGGTCAGGACCCTGGGACCTAAGGAAGCACACTGGTGAGATGCTGGGTTTTCTTTTTGCCACACTGACAGTCTTCAGACATTCTGCTGAAGAAAGCAATAACCTGGAAGTGCCAATGGACACGAACAACAAAAGCCCCCACAAAAGACTGTCCTCTCTCACCACGGGAATGGAAAAGGAGCAGCCTATCACTATAGAAAATTTGTAGACAATTACTGCTCTATTCCAGCCAAATACCAGGCAATAAACTCCCCGCACCACCCACAACAGCAAAGATGAAGGGGGAGTCTAGATGTCCACCCTCCTCAAGCTGTACTGAGGCACAAAAACCTGCCCCATCCCCAGTTAAAATGGTGTCGGAGCAGGCCACACAGGGAGTCTGGACCACACCCCTACTGGCAGGAATGAGGAGCCCCTCCCCTTCTTATGGGGGTGGTGGCTGAGGAGACCCAGCAGAATCAGTACTCTCACCACCATCCAGTGGTAACAAGAACACAATACTAGCCCCCAAGCCATGACGCCAATGGATAGCATGTGGGGAGCAGTAATGAGGTTCACCTCTCCCAGCCAGGGAGGTGTGGGTGGTGACCAGGTGGAGAGCCAGGACTCCAGGCCTTCCCAGCAGTAACAAGGAGTCCCTCCCTTGGATGTCAAAAAAGCCTGAACAAACAGAAGGCTAAAACAGAAGGCTTAAATAAGATCTAGCGTCTTGTAACATAATCCCCAAAATATCTAGGTTTCCATCAAAAATCATTCATCATCTAAAACCCAAGGGAATCACAATTTATATAGCAGAGATTTATAATTGGAGCATGACTCTTTGAACTTTTGCTCATTTTAATTCTAAAATTAACTGCTATATCAATATCAAAAAAACAAACAACCCAATCCAAAAATGGGCAGAAGACCTAAATAGACATTTCTCCAAAGAAGATATACAGATTGCCAACAAACACATGAAAGGATGTTCAACATCCCTAATCACTAGAGAAATGCAAATCAAAACTACAATGAGGTATCACCTCACACCAGTCAGAATGGCCATCCTCAAAAAATCTACAAACAATAAATGCTGGAGAGGGTGTGGAGAAGAGGGAACCCTCTTGCACTGTTGGTGGGAATGTAAATTGATACAGCCACTATGGAGAACAGTATGGAGGTTCCTTAAAAAACTAAAAATAGAACTACCATATGACCCAGAAATCCCACTACTGGACACATACCCTGAGAAAACCATAATTCACAAAGAGTCATGGACCACAATGTTCACTGCAGCTCTACTTACAATAGCCAGGACGCGGAAGCAACCTAAGTGTCCATCTACAGATGAATGGAGAAAGAAGATGTGGCACGTGTGTACAATGGAATATTACTCAGCCATAAAAAGAAATGAAATTGACTTATTTGTAGTGAGGTGGATGGACCTAGAGTCTGTCATACAGAGTGAAGTAAGTCAGAAAGAGAAAAATAAATACCGTATGCTAACACATATATATGGAATCTAAAAAAAAAATAAAATGGTTCTGAAGACCTTAGGGGCAGGACAGGAATAAAGACAGATGTAGAAAATGGACTTGAGGACACGGGGAGGGGGAAGGGTAAGCTGGGACGAAGTGAGAGAGTGGCATGGGCATACACACACTACCAAATGTAAAATAGACAGCTAGTGGGAAGCAGCCGCATAGCACAGGGGAGGAACATTGTCACCAACCTCAGAATGACGCATTTCAGTATTAAATATGAAGATATCAATAGGGTGGGCAAAGGTAAAAACTTCCAGTTGTAAGATAAATAAGTCCTGGGGATCTAATGTACAGCGTGGTGACTAGAGTTAATAATACTGTATTGTATATTTGAAAGTTGATAAGAGAATAAATCTTAAAAGGTCTCATCACAAGAAAAAACATCTGTAACTGTGTGAGGTGACTGATGTTAACTAAACTTATTGTGGTGGTCATACGGCAATCTATACCTATATCAAATCATTATCTTGTTCACCTTAAACTAATATAATATTATATATCAATGATTTCTCAATACAACTGGAAAAAAATATTTTTGCTGACTCTTAACTCATCTGAATTTACACATTTGTTCTGTCGCCCACTAGTCTCTGGATCCAGAGGATGGAGTCACTCTGACTGGTTCTCACTGGTCCCCAACATCTAGCAGGTACCTGCCTCCTAGCAGGCTCTCCAATATTTGTGGACTGGCTGACTTAAGTCACAGACAATTTACATCAAAGTTTAAATTCCAAATTCCTGTTGGCTGCGTGTACTAGGAGACATGACATATTTTCCCTGATACACATCTAGTTAGTTACATTGACTCCATGAATTTATATAAAAATTTTTTTCGTAAAATGCATTTTGTCAGTGACTTACCCACAGCGTAGATATAAACACTTCCCAAGGAGCCCTTCTGCTGCAAAACAGACCCCTCTGAGGTGAAGTATATTTATTTTGCAGCTAATAAAGGGAAGAAGCCTCTGCCTTATGTAGGGCAGGTTTCAGCTGTCACCACTGTAGACATGTGAAAAACCCCAAACCCCAAACCATGATTCATACTACAAGGAGAATTATTATAAAATAGGCATGATGCAATCATATGTGTAATAATATTGCCCAGTGTAACTGTTACTGTAGAAAACAGGAAGCGAGTGAGGTTACTAAAGGGCAATTTTACTCCCTCCCAGGTTACTTGCATAAAAAAGCACCCACCACCTGTCTGTCTACAGATTGACCAAGTGTAAAATCTAGGTATTTCCCATGTTCAGTCAGATGATAGATTTTGCATTTGTGAACATGGTGGAATTTTTTATAACACACATTGAACACAATTACAGCAAAAACTGTAATTCATCAAGGTCTACAGGATAATAATAAAAGTAAACAGAGTAAAGACACCTGGAGTAGCAATTCTCATACTAGACAAAATAGACTTTAAACTAAAGACTATTACAAGAGACAAAGAAGGACACTGCATAATGATCAAGGTACGATCCAAGAAGAAGATATAACAATTGTAAATATTTATGCACCCAACATAGGAGCACCTCAATACATAAGGCAAATGCTAACAGCCATAAAAGGGGAAATTGACAGTAACACATTCATAATAGGGGACTTTAACACCCCACTTTCACCAATGGACAGATCATCCAAAATGAAAATAAATAAGGAAACACAAGCTTTAAGTGATACATTAAACAAGATGGACTTAATTGATATTTATAGGACACTCCATCCAAAAACAACAGAATACACTTTCTTCTCAAGTGCTCATGGAACATTCTCCAAGATAGATCATATCTGGGGTCACAAATCAAGCCTTGGAAAATTTAAGAAAATTGAAATCATATCAAGTATCTTTTCTGACCACAACGCTATGAGACTACATATCAATTACAGGGAAAAAAATCTGTAAAAAATACAAACTGTCCATCAACAGATGAATGGATAAAGGTGTGGCACATGAATACAATGGAATATTACTCAGCCATAAAAAGAAATGAAATTGAGTTACTTGTAGTGAGGCGGATGGACCTAGAGTCTGTCATACAGAGTGAAGTAAGTCAGAAAGAGAAAATCAAATACCGTATGCTAACACATATATATGGAATCTAAAAAAAAAAAAATTCTGATGAACCTAGGGGCAGGACAGGAATAAAGATGCAGACGTAGAGAACAGACTTGAGGACACAGGGAGGGCGAAGGGTAAGCTGAGATGAAGTGAGAGAGTGGCATGGACTTATAAATACTACCAAGTGTAAAATAGATGGCTAGTGGGAAGCAGCCACATAGCACAGGAGATCAGCTCGGTGCTTTGTGTCCACCTAGAGGAGTGGGATAGGGAGGGTGGGAGGGAGACACAAGAGGGAGGAGATATGGGGATATATGTATATGTATAGCTGATTCACTTTGTTATAAAGCAGAAACTAACACACCATTGTAAAGCAATTATACTCCAGTAAAGATGTTAAAAAAAAAAAAGTAAACCGAGTATTTCCTAGTAGAAGGTCTAGAATAACTTATACAGTATCATATCATGATAGTTCTAGCCAATGATTATCGCTGCAAAGTGGAGAAAAAGTGAGCTGGGGAAGTATCTGACACCTATGAGCTTGAAAAGAGCTTAGCCATCACCTGGTAACAAGGACTACCAGCCTTGGAGGCCGTACTAGGTGCCTAGCACCGTGTGTTGAAATTTAGAGCCATTAATTCACTTAATCCTTATCACAACTTCATGAGCCAGACACTATTATTATTCACAATGGGAAAATAAGGCACAGAGAGCTTAAGTAACTTGCCTGGGGTCACACAGCAAAAAAGTACCAATCTCAGATCCAAAATAGTCAGGTCTGGTTCCAGAAATAGCAAATTTTTTTTTCCTATAAGAAGGATTTTTTTTCTTTTCCTTTTTTAAGTAAAGCACACAAATTTCAATGTAAACCTTGGTGAATTTTACATATCTATTCACTTGTATTCACATATCTATACACCTGTATACTCACCAACCACGAAATAGAACATTTCCAACTTATGAAAATGTTTCTTGTGTCCTTTCCCAATCAGTTCCTGTCTTTGGAGGTAAACAGTATTCTGGCTTCGATCACCATAGATTAGTTTTGTTTATTCTTGATCTTCGTATAACTGGAATATAGTACGTACTACTAGGTGTACTCCTTCTTTCACTCAACATTATGTTTTTGAAACTCACCTATGTTGTACGTACACATAGTTCATTCCTTTATGCCACAGTTTACTTTTCCATATTCCTATTGATGGACACTTGTGTTGTTTCCAGTTTGGGCCTATTATAAATAAAGCTGCTATCAACATTTTTGTAAATGTATCTTGGTGGACATAAATATTCATTTCTCTGGAGAATATACGTAGCAGTGAAATTGATAGGTTAGGGGACAAGAACACGGTTAACTTGGGTAGATATTACCAGTTTTCCAAATTTATACCAATTTCTATTCCCACCAGCAATGTGACGCCCCAGCTGGTCTACATCTTTGCCATCACTTCGCATTTTCAGTTTTTTTTTTTTAAATGTGGCTATTCTCATGGGTGTTTTTTTCCTCTCTGTGATTCATTTTGTATATTTTCTCTTGATCTGTCTTTAAACATACTAATCTTGTGTCCAGCTGTATTCAGTCTGCTGTCAAAGCCATCTGAAATACCTTCATTTCAGACATTGATTTGCACTTCCAAAAAGTCCATTTGATGATTTTTGTAGATTCTAATTCTCCAATGAAACGCTCGCTCTTTGCGTCCATACTTGTGTATGTTTTACTCTATTTTTTAACATATTTGTCAGAGTTATTTTGAAGTCCTTGACTGCTAACCCTCTTCTCTGGTCATTCTCTGAAGTTTGGCCTCTAAACATACCAGCCGTTTCCACAGACAAGAAATGAAACACGTCTCCTGACTTCTATGCTCTGGCTGTTGCGTTCGTCACCTTTCACCTACCAGTTTGGATGTCTGGGTTGGTTTGCCTTAGAGTCTATGACCGCAACCCCAGGAACCAGGCCAGGAGGTGCACGTTGCAGTAACAACACCCACGCAATAACCCAAATTGTGTTGAGTCAGCAGACATCAGGAGGCATTTTTCCCTCCCTAAAACTGTTGAGGAAGCTGTCTTGGGCAACACAGGATCTAGAGATTAAAACCATTTTCACCATTTTCCTTGAACTGGCCCATCCCCCCTGGGGATTGTCGACGCACCGAGTTACAACCCACTAATTGAGTAAAATGTTCTTTATTTTTCAGAAAGTCCTAAAATTGACGCTCATGGCAATTTAGTTAAAAGAGCATGCTGTGCACGTTACAAACACTGTTCTCTTAAAAACAAAGTTACCTCCTGGTTCCCGTCACTGGTTCACTGGGGTTTGGTCTGCTTCTGTTGATGGAGGACTTTGAGGGATTCTGTAAAGGTCTGTGATTAGCTAGAGACAAGCACCCACGTGGGCACTGAGATTTGTGGGATAAATATCTCACGTGGAAAACTTGAGGGTGTTTCGGTTTTTATGTCTCAGTTGCTGCACAGTTTAGAGTTTGACACAATGCAGATACTTTATTATTTCAGTTGTGCCAAGCTTTCAACTCTTAACCACACAAGAGATTAGGAGCGCTATTTGGGCTGTCAGCCAGCAGTGCTTGGGAGGGAGTAAAGGGGGAAACCACGCCAGGCAAGGATTCAAACCTTGAACCGAGGCCGTGAGCGCTGTGCTGAGGGCCCCGTGGACCTGGGGACTGCCTGAGGTTTGCTCTGTGATATCCACCATCCCTGGGGCCTTTCTGGCCCCATCTTACTCGGTCAACCTCATCCCCACCACGCGGGCCCCCTCCTGGCCAGGCACCAGCATCCCATCATCCTCACGCTGCCCTTCACGTCTCCAGCCTGAACATCCTTCATCTGTCCCTCACCCGATATGGGCTCCAGATGTGCTTGGGTTCCGAGGCCTCTTGTAAGATGCTGCGCCCACATCGTGCTCCCTGCGAATAGTGTCGTCGTGAATTCTGCCCTGGAGGTGAGCTTGCGGACTCCCTTCCCTGTTGTGTCATTGGTACGTAAACCTCCAGCCTCCCCACTACTCATACCCAGGATGACCAGGCCTCCTGTCCCTTGCCCTGGTGACCACTCACAATGTAGTGAGTCATGCCCAAAACAGGCTGCCCAGAAGAATCTCCTGGAGGAGGGGCTGTTAAAAAACACTAATGCCTCCAGGTCACCCCAGACTCATGAATCAGGACCTCTGGCTGGGATTCAGGAAAGGGAAATCTGATGGCCACACCTCAGAGCCCGTCCTGAGCCATGGGAGGAGCCCAGGTAGACAGAGGGCCGGAGTCCCCCTGACACCCCATCTTTCTCACAGCCCTTCGCCAGTTCCCCACTCACACCCCTGGTAGCTTTGCACCCCTGCTGGAGGTGGCTGTCCTCCTTCCCTAACCTGGTCTGTTGGCCTAAGTCTGTCCAGCTGCCTGTCTCACGTGGCCATGTGGTCTGAGGTCACTCACTCCAGGGCAGGATTGTGGTGTACGGGCTCAGGCCCATGAGGACATGAGGATGAGGGTGGTTTTTTTCCTGATGAACCACAGGACAAGAAATGAGAAGTAAAGCATGCGCCCCAGTCAACTGCCTTATTTGCAATTCCAAAAAAAATGTCCGGAGTATGTTCTCTATGTGCCAAAGGTTAAATGGCTTAGAACTCCTGGCACCGGAACAAGAAGACAAAGAAAGTTGGGGGCAGGGCCTTTTACTCCCAGCCTGGAAGGAGGAATCCTAAGATGCTCCCAGGGGTGAGCTGCAGGTTCTTATACCCACCTCTATCCATGGAATCACTCTGAATGTGGAAACCGGAAAACCACATAAGAATATCTCACACAGTTGAGATTGAAAAATAGATAGACGATAGATAGCTAGATACATACAAACGTACATACATACATACACACATGCATGCACAGTTGATATAAATTGCAAGCATGTTGGTCAAACCTCAAATCCACTCACCAGGACAGCCTGGGTCCTGCCCACTTGGCCCAGACAATGCCAGTGGCCATGGGGAAGGCTGTCTGTGACCCTGGAGCCAAGAGGAAAGACAAAAGCAAAGCTAGCAAGTACCTCCCCCGGGCCAGAGGACTTTAAGGGCAGGAATGTCCCGGTGGCTGGGGTCGGCACAGGTGCTCTTCACCTAATGTGCTGCAAAGCCCCACGCGGTCACCATCAAATGTGGGTGGGGCTTGCCACAGTCAGGTCTCTGGGCGATGTCAGTGGGGTCTGGGTATGGAAAACTGGGCCGGGTGGAACAGGGTGTGCAAGGTGACCTAGAGCATGGGACAAAGTGTGGACTGGGCCACAGAAGCATCATGCAATGTCTGCAACCCATGAGAACCAGCCTTGACCACTGAATAGATGAGAAAATTCTATCAGGCAGTAAGCTGCCTTCTTCCAACAGAGCTGAAAGGGCAGCCGAGGGGTAACAGTGTGATTCAATGTCAGCCTCCCTGTGCCCCGGGCGTGCTCTTTACGTCACCCTGGACCCAGAATGAAAATGCGCCCTCGTTATCAGGACATCAACTTCCAAAGGCTTTTTGCCTTTTGGAATCATAGAATTCCCCACTTAAGGGTTTTGAATCTTAGACTCTCTTTACAAAGTCCTGCTGCAGCCCTGGAGAAAGGATTTCTAAGCCCAGCTCCCTCCTTCAGGTCCTCAGCGCTGAGCTCCAGTCCACGGGGGACACGCTGCATCCGGAGTGTTGGCAGCCCCAGGCAGGGCGTGCCAGGGCTTTCTCCGGCTTATTGTTGAGCATTGCAAATGCATTTTCCCATAGACGAAGGGGTTAGGTTCCCAGGCCCGTCCATAAAAGCCCGTTTTTGTTTCATTTGTATATAATTTGCATTACTGCAATTCTTCACGGTACTGAAATGTGGAACTCTCAGTATAGAGAGCTCTACGACACTGTGTTCGTCAGAAAATGTCCCCAATTCAGCCTCGGCCTCCAGGAGGTGTGGTTCAGTGATGCAGGTCCTGGGGCACCCACCTAGTCCAGGTGGGCGTCAGTGCATGGGCACTGTGGCCAGCATTACCCAGAAGGTGGTCTAAGGCTATGATGTCAACCCCAGGGCCAGGGAGGAGAACTGGAGAAGGAAAAGATGGGAAGAGCTGAGCCCCAGACTGAGGCAATCTTTCCTCCATTAAGGATATCAGCTGGTCCAGCAATTTCTGCAGGGGGAGCCTTACATGTCCTGCTAAATTTTCTGATACCCCACACAAGCAAGGGCAGATGAAGTGAACCCAGTCAGACCTCCCCGTCAGGACAAAGGGTTTAACCTGGAGAAGGGCAGTTAGGGCTCACCCCACAGGCTGAGTTGGATCAATCAGTAAAGTTATCATTACCTTAATCCGTGTCATACCATGTCCAGGCTCAGCAAGCCTGGTGCCCTGATCGATTAGTGATGTCTGCCAAGGCAAGGGGCAGGGACAGTCTGCCACGAGGGCTACCCCCACCCTGGGAAAATCAGTACCTGCCATATTTCTAGAATTCCCCCCTGGAAATATTTGCTCTTACATACAAGCGGACACTTAGATCTTTTTCAGAAGTCCATAATAAAAGCATTACTTGTCAAAGATTATACAATTGGGCACAGAAATCTAAAAATGTTCTACACCAAATGATGTCTATGCAATGTAAAGAAAGTAGTCACGTTCTGGGGGAAAGGTGTTGCTTTGGGGTACACGAAATTAAGTGTAACCTGGATAAATGATATCAGTACTGTTGAAAATTGTATGTTTCTTTCTTCAGTATCCAGAAAAACTTAGTTATGTAGTGCATTTGTGGCCACTGTGCATCGTACCTGAATTTTTACTGTAACTTTATTTTACATACTTTATGTTCCTTCAAATGTGTATATTAATATATTGGGGGAAGTAAAATACTATGTTATTGATTGCTCTGCAACATAATGCAAATGATGCTTTATCTCTAAGATGCTAAAATTCTATTACTGTGGCTTTAAAATGTTTTTCACCTGCAATCACCCCTCATACGGTCGGTTTCCTTGTAGGCTCAGGACCTTCTCTCCATGTAGTGCTTACACTATGTAAGTGATTACAGGCCTCAAGGGGAGCGTGGCATCAATCCTGGGATAGCAGAGCCTCCTTTGGAGAGTTCAATGTTCATGATACTCCACTGAGAGAGTTTGCTCCAGCACAGCCCAGGGACTGTTGACCTATGGGCAATCATTTGGTCCATGACCAGGCCCTCCAGCAGAGTAGCGCATGCTGGGCCCAGAGCTTCCGGTGGGAAGTGCTGGCTAGTTCCCTGACCCTTGCAGAGGTCAGCTCTCCACTGAAATCCACTGCAAATCTTTCATGCTTTTTAAATTAAAAAGATACCTTTTTAGTAATGTAAGTGAGTGCAACCCATATGAAGCAATCACATTCAGGACATCTTTCTGAATGAATGAATGAAAGATAGATAGATAGATGATAGATATAGATATGGATGGATGATTAAGGCAGAGATGATAGATACAGATAGACAGATACTTAGCTGCACAGAGGTAAATATGATAGTTGGAAGGTAAGACACATTTTTAAGTGAGTAAACACACAGCTCAGTCCCTTTTGCCAATCCTTACTTGACTTCTGCTCTGAGGTCTGAATTCTGGGCTGAAGACAAAGCTCTTCCTGGTCACAGATTTGTTCTGCCTATTCTGCAGCCAACTGATGAAGGACTGGCTGCCCTGCTCCTTCTTGCTGCCTGGTTGTTAGGGCCTCAGCTGAGAGGGTGGATCACAGTAAATACCCTGGTTTCTCTTCTTGGCCTTGTTGCTAAGGCTCCTGCAGCGCCTCTCTACCTATGGGAGGAGGATGCGGGCAGTCAGGCCCCCGAGCCCTCCAGCAGCCCGGTGGTGTCAGACTGCAGACGACTGGGCAGGTTGCCCTCCTGGAGTGTTGTCACCGCTACATTGATCCCCATTACAGCTGCTGCGTGTAAAATAGACTTGGCGGCGGTACTCACCCTGAAGGCGGGGGAGGCGTGTGCCCTGATCGCCAGCTCGACAGTAGCCTGCAGAGTAGAATGTAAACATATAAACATGCACTTCTGGTCGGCTGGCCTGTTTATAATCCCTGATCTGTTTGGTACACTAGATTTTAATATTTCACACTTTCTCTCAAGTAGAAGATGTTTGCAGTTTCCACTATTATGAAAATAATAATTTCTTTTCACCAAGTGTCTTACACATGCCTGGCAGTTCTTGGGCTGCTTCCATGTTTCCTGTACTTCACTCTTTAGGACAAGCTAGAGGTGGGGTATTATTTAGGGTGAGCAGCTGTTGGGTTTTTCCAGGACTGGGGGAGGACGGCAGAGGAGTTCCTGGGACGTGGGACTTTCAGTGCTAAAACCAGCATGAATTGATCACCTATATTAGCCCCATCTTATGGATGGGGCAACTGAGGCTCAGAGGAGTCCACGGCTTGTCCAGGGCACACAGCGTGTGGGGCAGCTGGATCCTCATCATCTTGGTCCCAAGGCCACGGCCTGTGCTCCTGGCCACCCACCACAGGCATGTTCTTATTTATACAGAACCATCAGGACATCTTTCCTAACGAGTTAGACTCAGAGTGGGCTGAGAATGTCTGTTTCCAAGCCTTAAATGAATCCTGAAGACACAGGAGCAGAAAGTGGGATGGACTTGCATGGAGCAAAGCTGCACGTGCAGCCTCCCGCCCCGAGGACACTCCCACACCTTGCTCTGGGCCCCGCGCCCCACGCCATGCCTCCCATCTTGGGGAATGGCCCTTGTCCTGCTCAAGCCCCAGTCCCTGCTTCTGAACCCTGGCACTGGCCCCACTCCAGGGGGCCTGCCCTGCTCAGCCCACCGGAGGACTTTCGGACAGAATTTTTCAGAAGGGGAAAGGAAGAGGAAGACCAGCTTTTAAAACTAAGACAAAGTATACATACTTATTATAACAAAATAGAGATAGATGAACAAATACTTATCCCCGCTTTACCCGCATCACACACACGAGACACGAGTGTAAAAAGGTTGGTGTATATCTGCTATGGGCTGAACTGTGTCCCCTCAACATTTGTATGTTGAAGCCTTAACCCCCATGTGATGGTTTTGGAGGTAAGGGCTTTGGGAGGGAATTAGGTCATGGGGGTGGGGTGCTCACAGTGACATTAGTGCCCTTGTATGAAAATACTCCAGAGAGCTTTCTCCTTTCTCTCTGCCTCTCAGTCTCTCTGTCTCTCTCCCTCTCCCTTGGGCGGACACAGTGAGAAGATGCCATCCGCAAACCAGAAGAGGGCTCTCATCAGAACCCGACCATGCCAGCACCCCGGTCCTGGGCTTCCAGCCTCTAGAACTGTGAGAAATACATTTCTATTCTTTATCAGCCGCTCAGTCTATGGCATTTTGTTACAGCAGCCTGAGCAGACCAAGACAATATCCTTCCAGAACTTTCTCTTTAGTCATAAATTAAGCAACTGTCTGTGTGCACCTGTGTATATGATTTACGTAAAGTATTTGTTTGCTTTTAAATAGATATGGAACTATACTAGACACATTACTTTTTTCCTCACATGAAAGTATTCCATGGCAATATATAGATATCTCCTCAAAGCTTATGCTAGAAAAAAAGGAGAGGCTAAATTGATAATAAAATTTTCCAACATGAGAGATTAGAAAAAGAACAAGCAAATAAACCCAAGGAACACAGAAGGAGGGAACTAATAAATGCAGAACAGACATTAATAAATCAGAAGACAAATTCCATCAGATGCCTTACGCACAGCTCAGTTCAGCCTGGACTCTGTCTGATGTCAGCTGTGGCCTCAGCTTCCGGTTGACGGCCCTCCCCTCATCCCTTCCCAGACCTACACCTCTTGTGTCTTCTCTGATGCCATCAGGATCCCACCCAGCACTTGGAAGTACAGGAGGCTACCGCCCCATGGAGTAATTTCCCCTGTGGGAAGCAGGAGTCCTGGTCCTTCATTTCTTGGGCAGAAAATGATGGGACTGAACACAAGTAACAGGTTCCCTTGCCCACTCCACCCCTAAGGGGAGGTGAGCTGGGTTGAGGGTAGGGGTGTGTCCAGGGGTCAGCCGGAGGGGTGGCTTAGGTGATTTGCCCACCCCTTTGGTGGTGTTGAGTGCAGGGGCCATGCCCAGTACCCTGTTTTTGCTCCCCGCTCTTCAGAAGTGGCAGTTGGGGTTTTTTGGTCTTTTTGTATCTTTGGGGGTTCTTTGGTCTTTTTGTACCTTTTACCCAGAATTTGCCCCTAACTGCAGATTACGCAGTTGTTTTTAGTCCCATAATGTTTCTTTGTATTTTGTTGCTGGAGGACACGTTTGTCCAGGTACAAACATTGCAGCAAAGAGTCCCGGGTCCCAGCCTGTCTCACAAAGTCTGGGAGAATTCTACACCCATCTCAATAGGTCCCAGATGGGCCAAGCTCCAGTTGCGCATAGCAGTGGCCAGCAGAAAATGTTCATTCCTTCAAGTGCACCTGGAACTATGTTAACAATAAGTGAAGTGTTGTTGTTTTTTAAGTTTCAACATGTTTTTAAGATTGCCATCACGCAGAGCACATTCTTAGACCTCAGTGCGATTAAATTACGAACCAACAGTACAAACACTTCAAAAGTGTTTAGAAAATTTCAGTGTTCTCCTAAATGACTCGCGTTAGGAAATTGTAATAGAAATTGTAAGACGCTGGCTCCACCAGAATGGATGGCTAGAAAGAACACATGATTTCACCATGTCATCCAGTCCAAGCTCATACTGCTAACCAATAAGTCTAGAGACGAGGTGTTGGGGCAGGAATCGTGACTTTATTTGGAAAGCCAGCAGACCAAGAAAACGCTGGACCTGTGTCCCAGAGAGCCACCTTACCAGAGTGGGGTTAGAACTCAGGCCTCTTTTATACTAAAATAGGAGGGAGTGTGGTTAATTGTTGCAGACTTCTTGGAGACGGAATCCTCTGTTCTTGCAGCTGTTCAAGTAGGTCTGGTTGTGATGTTTCTATAAACGTCCAACGAGACAAATGTTATTCTCTGTTCTGCAACTTTTTATCTCTATGTGAATAGAAAAGTGTTATACTCTTAAAGATCAGATCCTATATACTCTTTTTTTTTTTTTGCTGTATGCGGGCCTCTCACTCATGCACAGTCTCAGCGGCCATGGCTCACGGGCCCAGCCGCTCGGCGGCACGTGGGATCCTCCCGGACCGGGGCACAAACCCACGTCCCCTGCATCAGCAGGCGGACTCTCAACCACTGCGCCACCTGGGAAGCCCAGATCCTATACTCTTAAAGGTCAGATCCTTTAGAATGGTCTACCCTGTATATTTCAGGCTCTAGGCAACATTCTTAACTTGTAGCAAAAGCAATAGAATACAAAGGTTAAAGTAAAAGAAACAGATCCAGTATGGAGTCAGATTTGTTCTTGCCTATTACAAAAACAGTCAAATAACCCTGGAAGCAAGAACAACAAATCAACAAACTTAAAAGTGAGTTCTTTGTAAAAACTAAGAAAACAGAGAAACCTATAGCCAGAATGCTATAGGAAGAGGCGAGGGAGGGAGGGGGGAGGAGGGAGAGAGGGGGGAGGAGAACAAATTATGGTTCATAAGAATTAAAAGTGGGATTGAATTGCAGTGCAAATTAAACACACATTTAAGAGATTCTATGAAGAACTTTATCCAATGAATCTGAAAACAGCAATAAAATGGATAATCTTTGGAAAAGCAAAAATCATCAAAATCGAATTAAGAGGAAAACAAAAGCCTGAATAAACCTATAAACGCTTTTAGATTGAGGCAGTAGCTAATCTTCCCACCTTCCCAGGTGTCCCAGACAGATTTTCAGGTGAATTTTATCAAATATTCAAGAACTAGATCATCTTCACCTTATGCAAATTGTTTCAAACAATAGAAAAAGAGGGAATGCGATACAGTTCATTTTAAGATGCTGATACAAGTTTGATAAAATCAGACTAGGAAACTACATATGTGCAAGCCAACCACAAAGAGTACGTGGACTAGATAAAGAAATCCTACACACTAATAGCAAAAAAAAAATCCAAACAATCTTAACATTTAAAATGTGCAAAGTAGATGAACAAGAAATTCACAGAAGAAACTCAAGCATCAGATAAACATACGAAAAGATGCTCAAATTTCTCAGCCGACACGGAGCTAGAAAGTAAAACAATGAAATACCATTTCACACTCGTCAGCCTGGCAAATGTTTTAAGTCTTTAGATAACAAGTGTCCCTAAGCATGTGGAGAAACAGGATTTCTAGCCCGTTTTCACGGTGGTATAAAATAGTACAACCACTTTGCAGGGCGAATTGGCAGCATTTGGTGAATTTGAAGACTCCTGTCCTCTACAACATGGCCCTTTTGAAGCTAAAGGTCCAGGTACATCGTCAGCTCAGGGCAGGTCCAGGCTCTGTCCATCAGACCATCTGCCTCTCAAATCAGGGGGTTCATGCCGTGTGGTGATCAGTGTCTAACGGCACTGCGACATTTTAATAAGGCAAGGTTTTTGCTCACTCTAACCATGTCTCATAACTTAAAAAGAAAACAAACAAACAAAAAAACCCACTTCCAAAGTGTTTAATCCAAATAGAAGATCTAACCATCAAATGCCATAGTGTGTCAATATAAAGGATGTCAAAATTGCAAGTGGAGAAAAAAAAAAAACAGTGGGTGTGGTTTTAGCTTTAATGCTGACAGGAAGCACCCAGTGCAATCATGTGAAAATGTTTCCAAGAACATTTGAACCCCTTAAAAAAATGGCCTGTTTTCTAAAAGGAAACCAAGGCTGTTTTGCTGGAGGAGATCCATGTTTCTAAGAAGCCGAATTGGATTTTGGGTGAAGGGCATCACATAAGGGACCGCTTTTAGGAATTATCTTCCCAGATCCTGCACCCATAGACTGTGCTCTTGAGAGTCAGACTTTTTAGCTGGAAGGAACGTGGGGAGCCTCTGGCCCGGGCTCTTTATCTTACAGATAAGGAACATCACTGAGGCATTTCTCCTGATTCACTGTGAGTTCTTGGGGAGACTTTGGAGAGTCTCCCCAGCTACCTGGTCATCTTTCTCTACTTTGGGGGAGCATAGTGTCCCTGGGAGGAAAGGCACCAGTAACCCTGAGCTCTTCCAGAGACGCATGGATACCTCACTGTCCTTGGGTTTTGTACGTTCAGATATTGGACCTTAAAGTCGGCGCCACATCGAGGTTCCAGAAAGAATCACGAAAGCAGTTCTATCATTGCCCCTCTGTGTCTGTGCGGTTCTGGGGGCTGAGAGGGCGCGAGAGCAACCTGATGGATGGGGACTGTGGGCTCTGACCTGTCACGGTGACGTACAGAGCGGGGAAACAGGACACGGGAAGGAAGAGACACATTAGTAAATGCTGAAATAGGGCTTGAGTTCATTTAAAAGCACTTCTCAAGCACCGGCTCTGATGTAAGCTGTCTTCCAAGGCAGGCACCGTGAGGATACCGAGCTGGGGGATACCTGGTCCCCAGCCTGGAGTTTTACAAACTCACTGACAGTTACACTCTGCAAACACGTGACAGATACGAAAACACATGCACAGGTGCCCACGTGCATCCAAAACGTAACACATCTTTAACCCGCCTTTGCTCACGCATCAGTGTTTTGTAGAGGCCCAAAGAAGAAAGTACTTGCTGTGAGGTGGAGTAGCAGGATGGCTTCCAGAAAGAAGTGGGAGTGTGGCAGGTGTGTATCGGAGTTAAATTCGCAGGAGTTAGACAGCCGTCGTGTGCAGGGAAGCAGGCTCTGGGCGGAATCACCAAACGACACAGGGTAGGGTCCCTGGCTTTGGTGATCCAGAGCAGCTCATCCCTGCTTTACAAAGCCAACTTCACAACTGCCACTGAGCTATGCGGCTGCTTCCCACTAGCTATCATCTATTTTACGCACAGCACAGGGAGATCAGCTCGGTGCTCTGTGACCACCTAGAGGGGTGGGATAGGGAGGGTGGGAGGGAGGGAGACACAAGAGGGAAGAGATATGGGGACATATGTATATGTATAACTGATTCACTTTGTTATACAGCAGAAACTAACACACCATTGTAAAGCAATTATACTCCAATAAAGACGTTAAAAAATAAAAACAAAAACAAAAACCTGCCACTGAGGTCATTGCTTATAAAAACACATCAGATTAAAATATCTAAATGGCAGCTAGAAGAAGGCACAAGGAGCTAAGAAGCTCTGAGAAGTTGTGATGGGGAGGTGATCACGAGGTCTCTGCAGTGCGCAGACGGCCCAGGATGAAGGCGTGCACGCAAGGGCTTCACAGCTTTGAGAAAAACAAGACTTTTTAAGAACATTGCCAGTGGTGAAATAACATTTATATTTTAAAGCAGGATGAGAAAAACATCCAATTCTCCCTCTGTTTGTTTGGGCCTCCCTCCCTCCCTCCCTAATGTGTAGGATTCCTCTGCATTACACATTGACCGACCTCCTCGAAGGTGGGAAGGTCTGCTCAACTGTAAAGGTCCACTTTTTTCCTTTCTTCTGACACCAGCAATGTAACTTCTTGAAAGAATTTAGTTCCTTCTCAACTCCACAGGGGGTCCTGGTGACCTGCTTGTTTTCTTGGTACGAGTTTAGCTGGGCTATGTGTCCTTGGTAAACTTGATGTAAAATATCAATATGTCATCTTTTTTTGTTTTTTTTTTTGCAGTACGCGGGCCTCTCTCTGTTGTGGCCTCTCCCGTCACGGAGCACAGGCTCCGGACGCGCAGGCTCAGCGGCCATGGCTCACGGGCCCAGCCGCTCGGCGGCATGTGGGATCCTCCCGGACCGGGGCACGAACCCGCGTCCCCTTCATCGGCAGGCGGACTCTCAACCCCTGCGCCACCAGGGAAGCCCCAGTGTGTCATTTCGATGGGCGATCCTTTGACTCGAAAGTGTTTATGACTGTGCCTTGACTTCTAACAGACAGAACCGTCCCCAGAGATTATACTTATAATCTGGCTCGAATAAAATTCCCTTTTTTTTTCTTCTTAACTTGTTGGTTAATTGAAATTTCACCGGGAAGAACAGGAATACCCCTCCCGGCAGGATGCAGGTGGTGTGGCAGGGAATTCAGGTAGCCAAGGGGAGCAGGGGGAAAGGTATAAGCTGCAAAGACGTTCCAGAGCTACAGCTCCCTCCTTGGACGTGTTGCTCAATCTCTCTGAATTGAAATCGAGGTTGAGAGGATGTGGCCAGAACAAGTGGGCTCTACCTGCAGCCAGACTGAAAGTGAAATAGGATTAAAGCACCGGCAGCAAAGACAGCAGGCAACAAGGTTCCTACCGGAAACACAATGTGTATTTACACACATGTGGATGGGTTCCCAGACTCGCTCCAGAAAGTGAATGGTGCTATTTGTGGGCCTGGACAAACCAGGGGCTGAAAACCAAGCTCTAACTCTGGCAGACGTTGTGTGTCCAGCACCCTTCCTGCCTCCCTTCAAGTTACCAGCCCCTGTCCTGAAAGGAGTCCCTCCGTCTGACTTCTCTTTTTTTTTTTTTTTGGTACACGGACCTCTCACTGTTGTGGCCTCTCCCGTTGCGGAGCACAGGCTCCGGACGCGCAGGCTCAGCGGCCATGGCTCACGGGCCCAGCTGCTCCGCGGCATGTGGGATCTTCCCGCACCGGGGCACGAACCCGTGTCACCTGCATCGGCAGGCGGACGCTCAACCACTGCGCCACCAGGGAAGCCCTGTCTGACTTCTTGCAAGCGTGTGGTCCAGCTCTGAGCAATCAGAGCCCCTACCTCTCGGTGATTGGTTGGAACGTGCTCATGTGACTCAGCCCAGCCAATCAGAGTCCCTCCTGGGCCTCTGCCACTGGAGCCAGTGGGAAAGCTGTCTGTGTGTGCCCTGATGATGAGCCCAGGCTCTGCCAGCCTTCGCCCCAGCCCAGCCTTGAGAGAGGACATCATCAGAGCCCTCCCGGGCCCTGCGTGCCCCTGGACTTGCCACTTCCGGGAGCCAGGAAGCGCCCTGTTTTGCTTAGGCTAGTGTGATGTGGTTGCAGCTCAGAGAGAGCCCTGAGCAACACAGCCTTTTATAAAATGGCATTTTAAGGGAATTACAGCTAATAATTGCCCAAAATAGAATCAGAACTGGCTGTTAATTAAGGCCATCGAGAGAGGAATGTTCTACATTTTAGACGTACAAATAAACCTTTGCGTTATACATTATTTCCCCAAACACTCTCTCCTTCTCTCTCTCTTTCTCTCCCTCTCTCTCTCTCTCTCACACGCTTAGAGAGTGTTATGAGATGAAATCAATTTTCCCAGGTGCTAGGATGTCATTAAGTACTAGAGAGTAGTAATTTACTAAATGGTACCGTCTCGCTTTGGAAGAGTTGATGGAACTTCTAGAACAACACCTGGCTCACTTTCTCAGAGCAGGGGGAGAGCTCTGAAAACAAGGCAAGAGCGGCCCAGGAGTGACCAGACCCCACATCCAGACCAGCTCTGCCACAGGGGGCTGTGCAGCCTTGGACAAGTCACTGAGCCTCTCTGGGCCACAACTTCCCCATGGAGAAGTGAAGGAATTGGACTAGGTCAGTGCTTTTCCAACAGTCACTGCCCAAGGCTGGGGCCAGGTGGCAGGGCTGGAGAGCAGGGGGCAGAGCCGCAAGTCTCCTCCCCGCTCTGCAGCCAGGCGGCTACTCTTCCACCAGAATCGCTGGGCCGTGGGCTCCTGGGCTGAAAGCAGTTTGAAATCCCTCACAGTACATTATTCTCAAAGGCCTTTCCAAGCTGTGATGCAGTGAGTGGGGAAACTGACGGCTTAACCGTCAGTGCACCGGAAGACAGAATCAATCCAGAGAGAGTCGGTGATCAGCTGGGGGGCGTTGGTCCCTGCCTGTCTCTGGCCTAAAACACAACCGCCTGATTCCACAGTAACGTCATCACCCCATCCATGAGTGCGTCGTACATATGTGCTAAATAAAATACGAAACAGGAAGCCTTTGTTTTCTGCTTGTTTGGTTTTAGGAAGCTTGTTGAATTTAATTTCACATTTGAAAGAGAATTCTTCAGCTTTATAAAAAAATTTAGGTATGCATTAAAAATCCCTCTTGGGGATAAGTTTTTTTCCTATAATAGAAGGTTAAAACTAGCTGGAAGGGGGAAATATTATTTCAGGGGTTTTATTTATTTATGTGGAAATTTTTTTAAGCACAGTGTTAACATTTGTATAATTCTCCCAACATTTTAAGAATTAGAAAATTACAGAAAGGTCAGCAAACAGGGTAAAATCCATAATGCCCTGATTGTTCTATCAAAACATGAGCAGAGAAATCTTTCCACACCCTCATTTTTGGAAGAACTCCCTGTAAGCCAGCTTTGTCTGTTCCTGGGTCACCCAGCCGCTTCGGCAAGTGCTCAAGATACAACTTCGAATCTGCAGGCGTGATTCCACATCCCAGACCACTATACAATCTGCACTGTTAAGCAGCCTCTGCTCTAGCTCAGCTGCAGAGAACTCTCTGCATTGATGAAGCTGCTCTGGGCCTCAGTTTCCCCAATGAAGTTGGGAGCGTTCAGGGCCACAGAGCCTTGAGCAGCAGGCATGGCCTCCAGGCCACTTCCCAGGCCGACTAGAGCTCATCTCAAAGTGACCCGCTCTCGCTTCGCATACCCACCCACGGGCACCTTTGCTCACAACACAAACACATCTGAGGCCTCCAGACACAATGACGTATCCAAGGGGGTCCTGGAAGGTAGCCAAAGCCTGATTCCACCCTGAGTCCTGACCTGAGACCTGTTAAGGTCATGTCTCTGTTTTTTGTCGTTTTTGTTTTTTGTATTTTTTAACCAAGCCCAAATGGTTTTATTGGTGAATTCTACAAAATATTTAAGGAAGAAAGAATGCTCACTCTCCATAATCTCTTCCAAACAATAAAAGTGGAGGGAAGACTTTCTTTGTTGTTTTATTTTTTTTCCAGTTTACATATACATGTATCTATTCTTTTTCAAATTCTTTTCCCATTTAGGTTATTACAGAATATTGAACATCATTCCCTGTGCTATACAGTAGGTCCGTGCTGGTTATCTATTTAAAATATAGCAGTGTGTGCACGTCAATCACAAACTCCTAGATTGGAAGTTTGGGAGGTCATGTCTTTTTGAAGCGAGCTTCGGAAACCCATGTTTTCCTTTTCCCGCCTGTCAAATTTTGAATGGGAGGCTGATGGTGAGAGTGAGGGTAGCGGGGAGAAGGTATCTGTATAAGTAGTTAGAAGGTGGTGTGCACACCTGTCTACCTGCTAAAGTGTGCTCCACCTCTGTTCAGTGTCTGTATGTCAGCCATCTCGTCGTTCCTTCATCCAGCAGGTCAGTTGGGAAATTAGCTAGTGGTAGAACGTTTGTTGAACTCCTCCGGAGCCGCCACAGGCACTGTGCTAAGGTTACCAGATGAATAGATACTCTTTCGGCTCTCAAGGACTTTATTGCCTAAGGTGGGAGAAGGACAAATAAATAATAACAGTGTAAAAACCCTGCAATCACAACACAAACTGTACATTCTGGAAGCAAGAAAAGAAGCAATGCACTTGTGTCATTTTGACATTTTGCATGAATGATATTTTTATTTGAAATGTATTTTTTTCTTTAAATTGTGATTTTAAAAGATCTGCTTTAGAAAATGATGACCACTTATTGTGGGATTCCTAATATGTATGCAAGTTAAAGGTATGAAAACAGTATTATTACAGAGGAAGGGACGTGGAAAGGAAAGCACACAGTTGTAGGTTCTCACACTCTGGGCAAAGTGGTGTAATGTTATCTGAAGGTTAGACAGTGACAGATTAGAGATACAAGAGCGTGTAACACTAAAAACAGTAGCGTGAACAAACAGGGGAGCACAACTAAAAAGCCAGTAGTGGAGAGCAAATGGAATTCTAAATAGTACTCAGTTTAAAATGTTATGTATAATTTACAACAATTTAAAAAAAATACCCAATGCTCAGCTGATCAAATAAGGTAGGAAAAAAAAAAGAAAAAGGAAAAAGATGATAGATTTAAACCCAACTATATCCTAAATTATCTCAGCTATAAGTGGGCAAAACATTCGCACTTAAAAAGGCAGATATTGTCAAAGTGAATCAAAAAGCAGAACCTGAATATACGTTTCTACAAGAAACCCATTTTAAATATAATGACATAGATAGATTAAATGTAAAGGAATAGAAAAAGATATACCGTGCATATGCTATACATGAGATTAGCTGAACTAGCCATATTCATATAAACAAACTAGACTTCAGAACAAGAACTACCACCCGACACGAAAGGTAAATTTCAGAATGATGATGGAATAAGTTCATCATGAGGATATAACAAT
Source organism: Lagenorhynchus albirostris (assembly GCF_949774975.1). Taxonomy (NCBI): domain Eukaryota; kingdom Metazoa; phylum Chordata; class Mammalia; order Artiodactyla; family Delphinidae; genus Lagenorhynchus; species Lagenorhynchus albirostris. The sequence continues at coordinate 142,084,249 of NC_083099.1, read as the reverse complement.
TCTAAATGTGTGCATACCTCATTACAGAGCTTCAAAAATACATAAAGGAAAAGCTGACAGACCTAAAACGAAACACAGACAAACCAACAATTATAGCTGAACATTTAAATGTTTCTCTCTCAATAATTGATAGAACAAGTAGAGAGAAAATTAGCGACAATATCACCTTTGCTCTAGAACACAGTAACAATGCACTTCCCTAATTTACAGTTTCAGACACTCCACCCAACAACTGCAATATGCATTTGTTTCAAGTACGCATGGAACGTTCACCCAGAGAGACCATGTGCCAGGCCATAAGTCATAATAAATGGAGTGGTTCAAATTAGGTAATCTCCATTCTTTGACCATAAAGGAGTTAAACTAGAAATCGATAACAGAAAATTATGTAGAAACTCTCCTAATAGAAAAAGAAACTCTCCTAGATACTTGGAAATGAATAATGCATTCCTAAACAGCCCATGGGCCAAAGAAAACCTAACAGAGAAAATTAGAAAACATTTTAAATAGAATGAAAATAAAATTATAGCATATCAAAATTTGTAGGATGCAGCCTAATTAGTGTCTAAAAGGAAATTTATAGTTTTCAAGGCTTTTATAAGAAAAGAATAAAGGCCTCAAATAATTGATCTAAGTTTGCAAGTCAAGACTCTAGAAAGACAACAGTGAATTAAACCCAAATTAAGAGGAAAGGAAATAATAGGTGGAAATCAATGAAACACAAATAGAAAAACAATAGAAAATTCAATGAGAGCAAAAGTAAGTTTTTTGAAAACATCAGTGTAATTGATAAATCTCTAGCCAGAAAAATCAGAAATAAAAAAGGAGCAAAGACGTAAATCACCAACATGAGGAATTATAAAGAGAACATCAGTATAAATACTACAAACACTAAAACAATAATACAGGAATGTTATGAACAACTTATGCCAACACGACTGATAAGTTACTTTAACAGATTTCTTGAAAAATACAAAGTATCAAAGTAAATAAATAACCTGAATATTCTCATATCTATTAAAGAACTTGAATTTGTAGTGAAAAAACTTTCCTTAAAGAAAACTAATTCCAGATGGCTTCATTAGTGAAATCTACTAAATATTTTAGGAAGAAATAATATTAACTATGTATAAACTCTTTCAAAAATTACTAGCAGTCTTTTTTGGAGAAATTGGCAAGCTGATTATAAAATGTCATAAGGAAATGCAAAGCACCTAGAACAGCCAAAAAAATTTTTTTAAATGAATGAAAGCAGAGGACTTAGACTACTTGATTGTAAACCTCACTAAAAAGCCACTGTGACCAGGACACTGTAGTTGTGTTGATATGAGGACAGGCGTAGACTCACGGAGCAGAATGCAGAGCCTATAATGTACCCTCACATATTCAGTCGATTAATTTTCAACAAAGATGCCAAGGAAATACACTGGGGGATGGGATAGTCTTTGCAGCAAGGGATGATGGGACAACAGGATGTCCATATGAGGGAAAAAAATGAACCTCAAACCTTACCTTGAATCATGTTTATCGGGTGTACTGTTGGCTATGTAAATTATGCCTCAGTAAAGTTAAGTGTTTAAAGAGCTGTTTATTTGTAACTGATTGTGTCAGGATTAAAAATTATCCATCCTACTGAATCCTTAGTCTTACGGACTAAACAAACAAATGTTGATACACAAATTTTTACCTGGCAAAAAAATCCATCTTATTTTTTTAGTTGATATAGGAAGATATATGAAGGTCTAAAATGCACATGAAAAAATGTCATTAGTCATTAGCATGAGTCATTGGGAAACTCCAAATAAATCACAAGAGATCACTGCACGCCCACCAGAATGGCTAAAATTTAAAAGGATGGCGACACCAGTTGTCGGTAAAGATGTGGGACCACTGGAGCTCTCATACATTGGGAGGTGAAACAGTATAACCGCTATGGGAAGATGCCCAACAGTGTCTTATAAAATTAAATGTACATCCACCCCATGAGACAAACTCCCCCTTAGATATTTACCCATAAGAAGCAAAGGCATCAAAAGGATTATATAAGAAACAGTGGGTTTGTCCTAATGCTGGAATCAGCTTGGGAGCCCACCATCAGGCCCATGCACAAACAAATGGTGGTACCTTCATACAGTGGAATAATGCTCTTTAGGACAAAGGTCCGCATCACTAGTACATACAACAGAGTGGCTCTCAGAATATGATGTAGGAGGAAAGAACCCTTACACACAAGAGCACACACCATGCAGTTCTGTTTACATGATGGTCTAGAACTGGCAAAACTATCTATAGTGGAAAAAATCAGAACTGGGTTGCCTCAGTTGGGGGGATGGGCCTGGGAAAGACCATGAGGAAACGTTCTCTGTTTATTTTTTTAGATGTAGGGATTTTTAAAAATTTTATTTTATTCAAGTATTTTATTCAAGTTGATTTACAATGTTGCGTTAATTTCTACTGTAGAGCAAAGTGATTCAGTTACACATCTATATACATTCCTTTTCATATTCTTTTCCATTATGGTTTATCACAGGATATTGAACAGAGTTCCCTGTGCTCTACAGTAGGACCTGGCCGTTTATCCATCCTATATGTAATAGTTTACATCTATTAACCCCAAACTCCCAATCCATCCCTTCCCCACCCCCCTCCCCATTGGCAACCACAAGACTGGAAATTTATTTTGATAGAGGTTTGGATTAGGCTTAAATTTGATACACTTGGCTGTTTAAAAATTTATCTTAAAAAACCCATAAACTAATAATGAACTCTAATGAATGTTATACATGCTGAAGCACTTAATGTACTGATATCTACCACTTGAAAATGATCCCCAAACAGTCTGGATTAATAGATGGATAGAGGGATGGACAGATGTGTGATAAAGCAATTATAAAAAATGTTAATTTTAGAATCTAGGGCAAGGCTTGGTAAACTTTTTCTGTAAAGGGCCAGATAGTAAATATTTTAGACTTTATGGGCTGATCTGATCCATGCACTCAACTCGTTCATTGGTGCAAGAAACCCGCCATAGACTATACGTAAATGAACGCATGAGCTTGTGTTTCCATACAATTTTATTGAGATGCTGAAATTTGAATTTCACATAATTTTCATGTATCACAAGATAATTGATACTTTTCTTCTTTTGATTGATTTTCAGGCTTTTTTTTTTTTTTTCCTGTGGTACGCGGGCCTCTCACTGTTGTGGCCTCTCCCGCTGTGGAGCACAGGCTCTGGACGCGCAGGCTCAGCGGCCATGGCTCACGGGCCCAGCTGCTCCGCGGCACGTGGGATCTTCCCAGACCGGGGCACGAACCCGCATCCCCTGCATCGGCAGGCGGACTCTCAACCACTGCGCCACCAGGGAAGCCCCCAGAATTGGGTTCTTAATGGTTAAGTTTATTCCATTTATATTTAATGACCCGACGTCCGTTTTCTCCTAGTTCTCTCGTATGTGTGTAGGTTATGCTTTCTACATATTAACCTACACACAGGGGTACCCGCGCAGAGGTTCCTCATAGTGTGGGCTGCCAGGTAATTCCTCACACAGCCCCACTCGCTCTGCTTCTCGGAACCATAGTGGGTTTGGGGAAGCTCCCCTGCCAGCGCGTGGACCTCCTTTCCCTGCCCCTGTGAGAGGCCTTGCCTCTGCCACGCGTGCTTCCCCAGCCTTTTCGAAGACTTGCAGCTACCGGAGCCTCTCCTGTTTCTCCTGCACCATTGCTTTCAACATCCCTTCCACCTGTGATGGCCTGAGGCCTCATGTGCGGCCTCGTCTCCTTAGAGATGGAGTTTGTACTTTTGCCCTCTTTTCCCTTGTCCTTTGTGGCTCTCCCTGGACAGCAAGGCGGGGCGTGGGGGGTTGCTGACTTGGACCACTTTTTTTTTTTTTTTTTTTGGTAATGTATTTATTTTTGGCTGTTTTGGGTCTTCATTGCTGTGCGCGGTCTCTAGTTGCGGTGAGCGGGGCTACTCTTGGTTGCTGTGCACAGCCTTCTCATCGTGGTGTCGCAGAGCACGGGCTCTAGGCGCGCAGGCTTCAGTCGTTGCAGCACGCGGGCTCAGTAGTTGTGGCTCACAGGCTCTAGAGCGCAGGCTCAGTAGTTGCGGTGCACGGGCTCAGTTGCTCCACGGCATGTGGGATCTTCCCGGACCAGGGCTCGAACCCGTGTCCCCTGCATTGGCAGGCGGATTCTTAACCACTGCGCCACCAGGGAAGTCCTCGGGCCACCTTTTTTGAACCGGAAGTCTGGCGGTGCATTTCGAAAGTATATGAGCTCTAATCACCATTCACATTTTCACTGCATTTAAATTTTTTTTTAGCTAAGAAGAAAGACAGTGTTTCCTTATTCTGAGAAAATCTAAAACCACTTTTTCGTATTGCCGCTTAGGTTATTAAAACAGGATGATCTGTAGGTTAAACATGATAAGGTTCGTGAGTCAATCCAATTTTTGATAATGAACAAAATATGACTAAATATAATCTCTCAGCACGAATAAGTAAAACAAACATCAGAGTCTCCGAGTGAAGAGTGAGCTAAAATAAACCATCGTAGTTTAAATAGCATTGCACAAGGAAGCTCCTTGCTCGTAGAGACTCCGTTTTACGACAGCAAGACACAGACTAAAAGCAGATTTAGTTTTAAGCACGACCTCAGAGAGCTACAGTTCTTTTTGTTCACAATTTGTACATGTTTCCTGCTTGTCTACCCAACACCAGACGGTGTCCATCCAGGACATTCTCGAAAACACATATGTCCGCCACCTCTTCTCCCAAGGTTCTCATCGGTGTTGCGACCTGTGGCCTCTGGTTTCACCTGTAATTCTGCCCACACGAAACCAAGGTCTGGGGAGTCAAACTAGTCAGTTTCTTTCCCCTTCGTCTGGTCACAGCTCCTTGACTTTGGAGGGATGCCCTTGACCACTGACCGCTGTGGGCAGGAATAAGGGGCCATCGTCAAAGAGCTCTGGCCCCTGGCCAGGGTGGGGCTTGGACACAAGCTGGCCAGTGGAACTCTCAAGCCTGGGACCCTGACCAGGGTGATGGAGGGGTGGGCACAGTTCCTCCCAGGGGCAGTGGCCTGGACCCCTGGGGCCGCCTGGAAACTGCCCCTTCTAAACTTTATTCTTTGGCTGTCCCACCAGTTCTGTGAGTCCCTGTATCCTGACCAGGCTGGCTGATCGCTAGCTCCGTCCTTGGTCCCAGAGACCCACAACAAACACCAGGGCCGGCCGTTAGGTGTCCTCCTGGGCGAGTCTGCAGATGGTGGCTGGGTTTCCTTCTGGGTTAAAGATGGCTTAGACGCCAAGGACTGGAGGGTGGGGCGGGAAGGGGGCTGGCGGAGAGTACTAGATGCTAGCTTTAGGGGAAATGGGTGGGTACATGTGAGATCTTTCTGAGTTACTTCTCATAACTGCAAGTGCATCTACAGTTATCTCAAACGAAAATTTTTTTAAATAACAGAAGGTCATCGCCCTCCGTCACTAACTGCCCACCAGGCTGCCCAGCCCCGCTCTGAGCTGTGGCCTCACCTCTACTGCGCTGGGCAGCGGGCCGGGGGCTCGGGCTGCTAGCCCAGCTTCCAGCCACACTCCCCTGAAGCCTCTTCCTCCCTCCCCCCTCCCCGCCCCCCTTCTCAGTTCAGAAGCTGGCAGTGCCCCCTTGTTCTTGCCACTGCCCAGGAGTTGCCTCCACTACCCCCTCAGCACCCCTCCCCTCTCCCCACTTCCTGCCAGGCAAGCCTGCTCCTTGCCCCACAGGCTGAAACAAAACCTTCCTTTAAACTGAGAACATCTGTAGCAGCTGGTTTTTCCTTTGTCTTTCAAGGCCAGACTCCCTATGAAGCAATCCCCCTGCCTCCACCCTCGATCTAACCCAGCCACCTGAACGCGCCCCCTCAGCTCAAGGCCCCTTTGCAGAGTCCCAGCTGCCCCTCTGTTCCACCTGCAGGGCAGCCTCCCCCCTCTCTCCCTCCCCTCCCCTCTCCCCTCCCCTCCTCCCCTCCCCCTCTCCTCTCTGAACCCTTCCCTGCCCCTCCCTCCATCTCTTCTTCCTGCCCTGTCCCCTCCTCACAGGGCTGTCCTGAGTCTTTATTTTTCATATGAAAAACAAGTGGGAATAATAGAGGCTTCCTGCAGAGACGGTTGGAGTGAGGCGATTATAACCGCAAGTATTTTGAAAACTCAGAGGGGTTGTGTTTGGTAGTGTTTATGCAAATGGAAGCAGCCTTGTGAGCAGGGTGGCAGTTCAGCTGTCGTGGCCGCGGGGGGTGGTGTGCGTGCCCGTGTGTGTCTGTGTGCGTGAGAGGTGCCCCGCTGAATAAACAAACAACCGGGTAACCTCTGCCCATGAGCTGGTGCTTCCTCAAGCCCATCGCGTCTCTGATTGGAAGCAATTCGAGTTACATTTGCAGTCGTGGAAAAATCCGGCACTGTTCCCAGCCAGAGCTGCTCCAAGAATGCTTCTTGCCCCTACTTACGACCCTGAATTTCTTTGGATTGTAAGAGAATGTAGCTCCTGTGGCCACAGGAATCTGGTCTCACCCCGGAGACGCGTGAGGGCGTCTGGGAGAATCCTGCAGCCACGCAGAGCGCTGGTGCCGAGGCTGCTGTGCCTACGACTGGCAGGCCTGTCCCCCCGCTGTCTCCCCACCTGTGTGTCTCCCCACCTCTCCTTCCTGACTGCCCCGGGTCAGCAAGTTTTCCTGGCCTAAGGAGAACTGCTTTCCCGCCGCTTCCCAAGTCCAGGAAGAAGCCGAGAGCCCTGCTCCTCGTCAGTTACCTAAATTACCACCTGCCTCGCTGCTGGGCTGGCATTTCATGGGTCCGTCCTGATGGGAGGATGGACAGACGGCAGGGAGGCCCACAGCTGGGAAGTGGGTCCTCAGGGACCCAGTGGTCCTGCTGGCCGCCCCGCCCTTTCCAGGTGGGTGCCTCCGCCTGGGTGTCAGGCAGGGACAGTAGAGGAGCCCCAGTGAATGACAAGGACAGAGCAGGTTACAGGGCGTCCCTTGGGAGCTCTGCAGCCTCAAGCCAGGCCAGTAACTTGCAAACGGCACCATGGTCAGGAAGTATTTGGCGGTGGTCTCAGAGGCTGGGTCTACAGGCTGTCCTGGCGCCGACGTTCACCAGAGACAAGCCTCAGGCTCCCATCGGTAAAATGAGTGACCCTGAGGGTCGCCCACGCGGGCTTGCGTACAAGGAAAGGGCCCGGCCCAGCGCCTGGCATGGCAGGGTGCCAGCCAGTGCAGCCGAGTCACCACCACCTGACTTGGCGTCTCTCCTGGGATCCCATCTGGTCCTCCTTCACCTCCACCCATCACCCCGCCCACCAGGAACTACACAACCTCCTGAAGCAGGTGAGGCCCTGCTGCTTTCATCAGCGCTTCCCACCAGCTGCCCCAGTTGGGGAGGGGAGGGGAGGGGAGGGGAGGGGAGGGGAGGGGGGAGGGGAGGGGGGAGGGGGGTGAGGGGAGGGGGAGGGGGGAGGGGAGGGGAGGGAGGGGAGGGAGGGGAGAGAGAGGGGAGGGGAGGGGAAGGGGAGAGGAAGGGGCCCACCTGGACGGATGGCCTCCCCGTTTGCGCTGGGGTCTCCCAGGAGCTGTCTCCCCATTAACTGCCTCCCTTTGCTCCTGAGCACACCTGGCTCAGGATCTCAGCTCCCAGGATCCCCTGGGGAGGCCACTAATCTGCCCTAAGGCCCGGGATCCCCAACCCCCGTGGATTCGCATAAAGAAGCCCTTTGTGGGGGGGGGAGCACAGGGCGGGTTGGCAGACATGGAAGCAGAAGGCGGGGCTCCCTCCAGACACAAGGGGATGGACGGGGTGGGGCTCCGTTCTCTCATTTCCCCCAGTGCGCCCAGGAGACCCCATCCCCTAGGGACCGGCTCCCTCCACAGCTGTGTCTACATCAGGGCTTCCTCCTGTGTCCCGGGAGACACTCAAGGCCTTACCATGTCAAGAGCAAGCCCAGCGCCTTACGTGGATGTCTGTGGAGCACCTGCTACATAGGGACGGTGCTGGGCCCTGCACAGCCAGGGCCAGTGGCAGAGACAGAGAAGCAAGCCCGGGTCTGGGTGGGGGACGGGGGCGGTAGGAGCCCACAGGACGGGCACTCCGCCCAGCCCCGGGCCAGGGCAGCCTCCTGGGCAAGGTGGCTTCTGCATGGTGCCGCCGGGCAGTGGGCGGGTGGGGCGGGCAGGGGTCAAGCCACACTGTGCAAACAGCATGTGCACAGCAGGGAGGATTCTGGGAAACGTAAGAGGTTCACGGGCAAGGGCACAGAGCACAGGGGCTGGCAGGTGGGGCTCGGGGAGGGAGGGGTAGGTGCTGATGTGCTGATACGTGATGAATGACCAGCTGCCTGACAAGAGAAGCATGAGCACACATGCGTATATCAGTTTATTCTCCATTTTATTGAGATAAAGGACGTATAGCATGCAGTTTACAGATAATAATAAAACAGACGGTACTTTTTATTGCGACGTCCCCACGGCCAATTGATTCGCACGGAATGCTTCGGTTGATTTTTGCCAAACTCTTGCATTTGTAGCCAACCTACAGTTGCATTTCAATCCTGATGGGACAATGTTTTGTGCTATTCACGATGTAACGGTTACAAACACCGCAGCCTTTTAGGTCAGTCTGCATTACTTATATTTTCTCCACCGCTTTCTAAAGACTAAACCATCAACAAAAATATCTCAAGCTCTGATTTGTAGCATGTGCTGAATCCCGTGGTGTAAACGGCTGATTTCAGGCCACTGCCACGCAAAGCTGGGAAGAATTGTGCAGTGGAGGTGTTGGCGAGGATTTCCGCCCCTCAGATGCAATAGAGGCAAATAACTGAAAAGGCAGAAATGATAGTAACATACAGTAATAGAATTAGGACGTGATGAGTTTTGAGCATTTGTTACCTCTGTTTTAATGTATTTCATTGCACGTTCATCTACATCATTAATAACAACCGTTTAACACCCAGTTCTCAAAAGCCAGTATAATAAGCCAGGCCAGCAGCCCCTGCAGGTAGAGACGGGACTGTGGAGTGACGGCCAGTCCGAGCAACAGAGTGGAAGGTGGCCGCGGAGGGCGCAGATCTGAATGTGCCACCCTCCCGCTGACGCCTCTCTGGGTCCTGATCCTGGAACCCGTAAATGTATCATCTTACATGGCAAAGGGGATTGAAGGTAGCAGATGGAAGTGAAGTCGGTAATCAGCTGGCCTTACAATAAGGAGATGATTCTGATGATCGGGGTGGGCCCAGAGTAATCAGCAGCGTCCTTAAACGTGGCAGAGGAAGGTAGCAGAGGGGCTCAGAGCGATGTGAGGAAGACGTGAGCTGACCTTCAGCCCTCGCAGACACAGTAAGCGCCACCCCGAGCCACGAACCGACGGCGCCCCTCCAGCTGGAATAGGCAGGAGACGGGGTCCCCCCTGGAGCCTGCAGGAGGGGCCAACCCTGCCGACACCCTGATTTGAGCCCAGTGAGACTCGTGTCAGACTTTTAATGCCCGGGCATGTAAGACGATCGATTTGTGTAGTTTTAAACCGCTAAGTTTGTGCTGATGTGATATAGCGACAGGAAACTAGCGCACAACCTGCCGTATTTCTAGGTCCTGTTCTGTGACCTCTGTGAACGGCCTGGGGGGCGACAGGTGGGGGTCTGAGCTGACCCACCAGGGCCTTGGGTGGGACTTAGCTTCCGGAAGAGGACCAAGGAGAGCAGTCTTGATCTGGTTAGGCTGTTATGAGGAATAAGGAAGTTCATGGCGGGTGAAGTTCCGGGGGCCTGTGGTCCTTAATTATCGTCAGGGCTGCAGAAACTGGAGGCAGGAAGGGGCCCGTCTTTATTAATCCAGCCCCTCTGGGCAAGCTGTTCCTCTTTGCCCAGAAACAGCAGCAGTTGAAAGCCAGTCCTGGGCTGTTCATTGTTTCCCAACAGACGTGACGCCCAGATCTGCCTAATTCTGACGGTGGCTTGGCCCCAGGCCAGCAAGGCCAGCAGAAGTGTTTGTTTGCCTTTAGTCCCCTAATGACTTGGGAGAAAGCCACCTTTGGGCAACACGTCCTTCAAACAGATCAACAGAGCAGAAAATGCTCCTTTTCTCGGCCACAGCTGGGTGACGCAGGGGTGGGGTGGCGGGTACCAGGCCTTCCCCCCAGCCTCCGAGCCCACACCCTGGGTGCCCAGTGCTCATGTGGAGGTGCCCACCTCCAGCCCTGTGTGGCCTCACCTGAGAGCAGGTGGGGGAGGCAGGGCAGGTGTAAGGCTGGGACGTGAACGAGCGCGTCACATGGTCACCAGAGCACCTACACCAGGCCTCAACAGACTCTAGTCCCGGCCAAGTCAGAGGCCCTCCGGGTTCAAAGATACAGGCCAAGGGGTAAGGCGGGGAGAGGGAGGGATGGATTGGGAGTTTGGGGTTGGTAGATGCAAACTATTAGATACAGGATGGATAAACAACGAGGTCCTGCTGTAGAGCACAGGGAACTCTATCCAGTCTCCTGGGATAAACCCTAATGGAAAAGAATATTGACAAAAGAATGGATACATGTGTATAACGGAGCCGCTTGGCTTTACGGCAGAGACTGACACACCATTGTAAGTCGACTGCACTTCAATTAAAAAAAAAAAGATACAGGCCTCCGAGTCTGGAAAAATCCACAGAATGGACCTGCTGCTGCAGGGCCGACTTAGGGCGAAGTAGGGAGGTGGGGGACAGAGTTCTGGGGCGCGAGGCTCCCCCTCCCACCTGCTCCGGGGTCTCAATCTGCTGCCCCTCCCTCTCCAGGCTGAGGAGCGTCGCGACGGGTGGGGGGGAGGCAAGACCCTCGCCACTGAGCGTGGGGGCCTGGGGCCTGGGCTGCCTCTGCCCCTCAGCCCCCACAACTGCTTTCCTCGGGGGACGCGTGTGCCTCGGGGGAAGACGGGGTTCTGCTTGGCAAGACATCGGGACGGTGCCTGTGCTGAGGTCAGACCCTGGCTGCGCCGCCAGGGCTTCGGGACCATCTGACACTTGGACAGGGTCTGAGGTGTGCTCAGGGACCCCAGGCCCAGTGTCCGTGTCACCCACAACCACAGGGACCCCCTCGGCCTCCCATTTCTTCAGCCCTGCCGAGGGCGACGTGCTGGCTGCCAGGAAGAGGGGAGACCCCCAGACCCACCCCCAGGAAAGGCTCCCTCCACTGAGGGCCGCCCGCCCTCACCTCCAGCGCAGCCAGGCTCCCTGCCCTGCGCTCTGGTTCAAGTTCACGCTCTCCCCCGTGCCTGTGAGAGGGCTTCGCGGCGGGAGGGGCTGCCAGTGCCCCCTTGGGCCCCAGAGACCACCAAGCGTCGCTGATGCTGAGGACCCATCAGCTGGCCCTCACGCGGCTTGGCCTCCGTGGCTGTGCTCTCCTGACGCCCAGCCTTTGGCTCATTTGAGGCCATAGAACTTTCTAGACTGCATTGGAAGGAGCGGGCAAAGCCATAGGAAGGAGACTGTGGGCCTTGCTGTCTGCATTTTCTAAGTATCCTGAGACAGTTTGCACAAAACATTTCTTCTAAGGCTGCCAGCTCCAGGTAAGCTGACGCCAACAGTGCGTGCATGCCCGGCCCTGAACCCTCGGACCAGCCAGGGCTGCGCCCTGGCCCCTCTGTCCTCCCTCCCCGGCCTCTGTCGTGTTCCCTGTCCCCTAGCTTCTCTGCCCCACCGTTGTTTAAGGCTCTCCTGCATCTGTCTCTCATGACAGGGTGCAGAGGACACACCACTGCATCTTAATACAGACACGGCGTCCAAACTCAGAGTCAGCCCACAGGGGTGTCCTCTCTCTTACCTCAGCTGGCGTAAATATGATGAGCTGAGAGCTAGTTAGAACCTTTACCGACGGTTGTAATTAGAGCTGCACAATTTGTGGAGGTGCATGTTGTCGATGATTTGGGGGACATTTACCAATGATAATTCTGCATATGCTAATTATATTTTTCTCTCCCTCTTGGTTCCGTGGGGTTTTGTTGTCGTTGTTCTTTTTCTCATTCTCTCTTTTTTCTGTAATCACAAAATCCACAGAGAGAATACTGGAGTGAGCTGGTCAACTTTGCAATACTTGGGCTTCCCGGCAACCCCTTCGTGAAAAAGAAACGCAAACAGATCATTGGTTTGGGCCACAGGGAAGGAAGCCTGACTGTGCTGCGTGCAGGACTCTGGGCCCAGGTAGGCAAAGCTGGTGCCCAGAGAGCCGGGTGTGGCCTCGCGGGACCAGCGTGGGGCTTCAAAGGTTGTGAAACGGGACGGACACCCTGCAGGAAGATGAGAAATACTGTGAAAGTCTCAATCCGATCGATTCCACCCGGAATCAAACCCCAGGATGAACATATTAAATCCTCAGTCTGCCTGAGGGGGTGTCTACCCCTGCGCTGAAACACCCAAGTCCCCGTGGTGACTGACATGTTTATTTTGCTGAGCTGATGGCGATCTCTGCTACGCTCAAAAGCGTATTTGTAAGCACTTTGTGAGGTGTGTAAAGTACGACGCAGCCCCAAACGGTGGAGAGAACGTCTTCCCCTGCTCGCTCTTGTTGCCTTCACTGGTCGGTGCTGGCTGTTACACATGGCCGGGGTCGGGGGTCTCTGAGCTGAGGCCCCTGACCCCCTTAGCCCAGAGCTGCCTGGGTCCTGCGGTGACTTCCCTGCTCTGTAAGGAAATCAGAGCTGGAAGCAGGGAGGGGCTGGCCTCCCAGTAGCCTGGGCACCTCTTTAGGAGGACTCAGCCCTCAGAGGGGCCCACGGGTGCCCTCAGACATCTACGCCCTTTGGCACCCCTGGTCCCTGTGCAGTAGAGGGTTAGCTCAGCGGAGGTGGGGTGTTAAACCCTGCACCTTGCTAAAAAGGGCCCGTTTCTGCTGGGTCCTGGGAATGTCCAGCCTGCTAAGAGGGTGTCTGTGCACCTGGGGCCTGGGACCCTGCCTGGTATTTGTGCTAATGGTGCGATTGATGGCGGGGTGTGGGGGGACTGAGCACATCCGTTTTTTCTTTTTTTAAAATAAACTTATGTATGTATTTATTTTTGGCCGCGTGGGGTCTTTGTTGCTGCGCGCGGGCTTTCTCTGGTTGTGGCGAGCGGGGGCTACTCTTCGTTGTGGTGCGCGGGCCTCTCACTGCAGTGGCTTCTCTTGTTTCGGAGCATGGGCTCTAGGCGTGCGGGATTCAGTAGTTGTGGCACATAGGCTCAGTAGTTGTGGCTCGCGGGCTCTAGAGCACAGGCTCGGTAGTTGTGGCGCACGGGCTTTGTTGCTCCGCGGCATGTGGGATCTTCCCGGACCAGGGCTCAAACCCGTGTCCCCTGCATTGGCAGGCAGATTCTCAACCACTGCGCCACCAGGGAAGCCCCTGAGCACATAAGTTTGACCTGGCGACGGGAGGAAGCTGCGGTCTGAGTAGTTCAGGTCGCCCACATGGGTGCCTCACACCTACGCAACTGACCTCCAGTAAAACCCTGGACGCCAAGGCGCATGAGCTTCCCTGGTTGGCAATGCCCCACACAGGTTGTCACAAGCCGTTGCCAGAGAATTAGCAGCGTCCGCAAGCCTCCACTGGGAGAGCCAAGGCGAGCTCAGCCTGCTGCCTCCTGGCCTCCTCTCTGCACTCCTCTCGCTTGTAGATTCTCATCTGCATCCTTTCACTATAATAAACTGTAACCTCTGTGTCCTGTGAGTCTTTCTAGAGGGTCATCAAACTTACAGGTGGTCTTGGGGACCCCGGCACATCCTTCTCCCCAGAAACGTCCCCCACTGGAGCCTCCGTCAGAGCAGGATTAAGATGATTCCTGCCCTTTATGGGAGAAAGGGACCTTCTAAAATTCTCATAACAGGAGGATGGATGGATAGCTGTGCAGGGGAGGAAAATGACGTCACCTCCTTTTGCTGTCACTGAGACTTGAGGTCCAGCAGATCCAGCCCAGCCCTAGTGCCCAGCGTGAATCCCAAGGGAGGGTGTTGGGCCTTTTGTCTCGGGTTCTAGGACAGTCAGAGCAGCGTGGTGCCCGTCCTGTTAACAGCCCCGGTGTTGCTTCAAGCTGGGTTCCTACACTGAAGCCGCCCATGGTGGTCGGCCGCTCGGAAGCCTGACGTCCCCACCACCCATGGGCCTCGTGCGAGGTCCTTCCTCTCTCTGGGCTCAGTTTCTCCACCTGAAGAATGAGCAAGCAGGGTTCCTGCCTCAAAGGGTAGATGAAGCCGTACGACCTATGCGAAGCACATGGTTCAGTGCCCAGCATGTCCGTGTTAGCATTGGAAATGGTGTCAGGGGTACAGTCTCAGCCCTGAACCCCGATCAGCAGGGCTGGCCGCTGTCACACCCTCCCAGGTTGCTCAGCTTCCCCCGGCTTCTGTGCTACCTGCGAGACGGGGACGGTAACAGCTCCTGCACAGCGCTGCTGTTGGGGGCCATGAACCCCGGCACACACCTGAGACGAAGTGCGTCTCCAATAAAAGCCGGCTGTCGTTATCCGAGTTCTAGGCACATGTCAAGTGTCTTAGCATCAAGCTCCTCACCTAGGAAACCAGGAACACGCCCACTCCTCACCTGGTCTTTGTGGGGCTGGGTGAAGCTTAGCCCACGCCTGCCCGGCTCCAGGACCCTCGTCCCCAGGGTGGGCCTGGGGGAGGGGTTGCCACCTGGGAGGATGCTCCAGGGGTGGGGACTATGGGGCAGAGCCCTCGACGGTGATCCCAGGTCTCTCTCTGAGCGGGTCACTGGAAGCACCTGAAGTCCACCCTGCCCTGGACTTTTCACTTGCAAGAGGTCGTAAATTATCGTTAACATTAAAGCCTGTTCGAGGCGATGCTTCTATGACTTGTAGCCTCAAACTCCCTGATTAATGCTAGTACCATCCCTATTTCACAGGTGAGAAAACTGAGGCTCAGAGAGATCAGGTGCCAGGCCTGCAAGGCAGAGCAGGTGCCTTCAGCCTCCACAGCACCCTGACTCCCACAGTCCCTGCTACCTTGTGAGGTGCAAACTCTATTGCCTGGGCTGAGGAACCCCAAGCCCTTACTGTCCATTTCTTTCCACCAGAATCGCTTTGGTGTCCGGGATCTCGACAAGCAAGAACCCACAGTCCCTGATGATGGAATGACCTTTCCCTGCCCACAAGGGCGCAATGTCCAGGCCAGAAGCACTTCCACTTGTGACACAAACGTTATCCTCCTCACGCCGGCTGGACCCCCAGCTTTGCTGGCGGCCCGAGAACCTGCTTCCCCACCACACCCCGGTCCTGGTCCAGGGAAGCTCACTCACCCACCCCCGGTTCCATGGCACAGAGACACCGTTTCCTACTGTGGCTGCCCTTTTCCTCCCAGAGACAAAACGGATGAGAGAGAAGGCGTCCCCTCCCTCGGGAAGTCCAGGCAGGAAAGCAGAGTCCACGCGGGCTTGGCCCCTACAATTGCCCAGACCGGCACCTCTAGTTTCCCTCCTCTGAAGGCACTGGGTCTGTCCACCCTGAAAGGCCAGTGATGAAATAAAAAATTCCCCTTTTGAGGCAAGACAAGTAAACTTTAAATATAAACCTTTTTCTCTGCTGTTTGGCCTGTTCCCTCCCTTCCCTCCAACGTGCATGGTGTGTTAACCAGACCTCCGCAGAGCAGAAATACCTGCTCAACCATAAAGACCAAATTTTCTTCTCCTGACACGAGCCACATAACTCCTTAGAAGACAGCATTCCTTTCTTAATCCTGTAAGGGGTCACGATGACCCGCCACTCAGCTTGTACACGCAGACATCTTCGGCGACTTTTATGTAAAATGCCAATGTATCATTTCCCTTAAAGATAGCAATTAGAATAGACTGCTCAGATGACCTGGGGAGATACTGGGCCGCACTTCATGGAAGTTCTTAGCTTAAATACTTACTCATGACCTTATTGATGTTACTAGCTGTACTACTTGTGTTCTGTCTGTTTTATAAGAGTATCGTTTCTTCCATCACCAAATGTGTCACTGAGCCTCACATAAAACTAATGACGACCAGGTGACCTAAAATGATTGACAAATATATAGTCCTATGAGATCAATGATTGCAATAGTGTAGCTCTAGCTGTGGGAAAAAGCCAGAGGGACCATTTCCTGGACCATAACAGACCAGTAAGACAGGTGGTCCAGAGGCTTTCAGCCTCTGCTAACAGGGTCTAGTTCAGGGAGAGCACGTTGAGGGGCCGATCAACGAAGTCCTCGCCTGACCTGGGAACGAGCGTTCCTAGCGCCGTGGGATAAATTGGTCCGGAAATGCCTCCCACACTTCGGTTGAAATTAAGACCGAAAGGGAGGGAATTATAAAATAAAGAACGTTGCCCACCCTCCGGTTCTACAAGAATCAAGCCCTCAGCCACTGCAGTCGCTGACCTCCAAGGAATTCGGGGTGGAGATCAGGAATGAGGCCCTCTGGGCTCTGGGAAAACTGGCAGAACCGGCCTTCGGATAGATATTTCAGGAGAAATTTTGTCTGATCCTGGATTCTTGCCTCTGCCCGTACTTAGAAAAGCACCCAAACCATTAACTGAGATGCCGGTTCCTGGTGACCAGTGGCAGCCTTCTACCCACATGCGTGCTGGGTTGCACGTACCCCTTCCCCCAAATCACACATATGCTGACCTCCCTGCCACCTCCCCGGAACAGTCCCCAGAGCTCCTGAAAGGCTGTCTCCTGGGTTATAATCCTCAGGTTGGCTGGAATAAGAGTTTTCATTTCTTTCATTTATTTCTTAGAATGACTGTTGATTACTTTTTCTTGTTACCACCAGCGTGGTTATCTGAGCCTTACGCCAGCATGCACGTGCGCTGGGAAGCTCTGTGGAATGATTTCGGATTCCCTTCGTTTGCAGGCAAGAGGCTCAAATTGGGCGAAAAAGAACAAACCGGAGAGGCAGGGCTCTGGTTGCTGTGGAAACAACAGGACTCCCGCCCTGGTCTGCGGCGCCATCTCGTGGTGGCCCAGGGGTAGTGCAGCCTGGGCCGGAGAGCGCGAGGCAGGCGCCGGTGGGTCTCCATCGACCCTCCGTTTCCATCAGACCCTCCGCCACAGAGCAGATCGCAGCGCTTTCAAGCAGGCAGGCCTGGTTTCAATTCCACCCCCTCCACTTATAAGCTCTTTGACTTCGGGAAAGTTGCATAACGTCCCCATTGACTCCATTTTAAAGTGAGAAGGCGAGTAATTAATATCTGCATGGTAAGGGCACAGCGCGCACACGATCCCCGCCCCTCACTGGCGGGAGAGCCCACTCAGTCCGTGAAGGGATCTTCTGGAGGGTCTCCACGGCTCCCAAGTCTGGCCTCACAGGTTCTGCCTTGCACAGCCCTGGAGGTTACCGCTGCATTGGAGAGCAGTGAACAACCTCTACAGACGTCCAGGGCCACCCTGGATCCCTCCCTTCCTTCTTCTGTTTCAATATGCTTTCAATCTAACTCCGGAGCCATGGCAGCAGAAAGAGTCTGAGATCAGAGGCATTAAACTACAAGCAATATGCAGGCGGAGTCTATTCCCACACAGCAGCCTTGACACAGCAGCAGCCCAGAGCCCTCCTGTAGAAGTCTGTCTCCCTCCCTCCCTTCTTGGCCTCCCTGACTTTACTGCATGTAGTATTCACAGGGGTTTTCTTTAGCTGGATTTTGAGTTGCCCAGGGCAAGCATCCTACCTCATTCTTTTTGTCTTCCTAATGTCAGCCTAAGAACTGGAACTCAACGACATTCCTTGGTTGGATGGATGAATGGAAGGAAGGACAGATGGATGGATGAGTAGATGGATGGATGGACAGATGAGTAGACGGATAGGTGGGCAGATGGATGGATGGGTAGAGACGAGAATGGTAGATGCTTAGATGAGTGGAGGGGTGGACCAGGTCAGAGTACCTCACAGCACACATGCACTTGTCCCTCTCAGCACATGACCCCCATCACCTGTTGATCTGAGTAGCTCTCTCTCCCCCACAAGACCACGTGCTCTGTGAGGGCAGAACCAAGCCTGCCTCTCTCACAGTCATCTGTAGCACTGAGCCCAGGGCCTGGTGCATGGTGTGTGCTCAGGAAATATTTGTTGAAAAAGAGACTGGGACAGTGGAGGGAAAAGGGGGTTGGGGGGGAGACCAAATTTTCATAATTACAGAAAACACAAATGAATGGACACAGTAGTTACTGAGATTACATGAACACTGTAGATGGAGTTTTTAAATGCACATCAACTGCTTTACCTGAGATCCAAAGAGCCACACGGTGATGGGGCTCAAGCCTGGGTTTACTGAACACTTACTGTCTCTTCCTCGAGAAAGGTAAGTGAGAGGTACCAAGCTGATGTCCGAACAAGTGGACGCAGCTCAGGGAGAGCCAGAGACGGGCTCTTGGTCTCCCTGAAACGCACAGCACAGCGTCCGCCCTCTTGGATGCTGGGTGAGCACGTGACGTGGATGGAGCCAGACAGAGCAGTCAGCACGGTCCCTTTTCAGTGTCAAAGCAACTTATTCCTCTTGCTCCGAATTGGTATCCACGGTATTACATGTCGTCATTCTGTACTGACTGTGAGACTATCCAATAAATCAAAACAGTCGCGTTTCCCAAACGCTCCGTATTAATGGCAGTTAATTACATTTGACAAAATTAATCTCATCAACTAAAAACTAAGACCAGGTGGAGGCCGAGTCAAGAAGGCAGTGAGGAAAGATGGGGAGTTGGCGTCTCCCCACAACTAGGGCGCCTGCCAGCTGCTGGTGGGGGACTCTGACGCCCAAGGAGACGGGAGGAACCCCCAAGTGAACCGGTAGGATGTGGGGGGACAGAGCGGGGAGAAGTGGAGGCCAGACCGGATCGGCGCCCCTGAGACCGGGGAGATCAGGAGAGGCAGGTGGGAGGGGCCCTCGCAGACGGGAGGAGCAAGAGAGGAGAGGAGGGCGTTTGCCCCGCCCACTCGGTCCCAGGAGCCTGCTGGGCTCCCAGGTGAGGTCCCTGCCCTCTGAGACCAGGGCTGGGGGGCACGCCTGGGCCCCATCTGTTCCTTGAGCCTAAGCCCCGCCCCCCACAGCCCCCAGCGCCTTTTCCACCCCTGTGGGTCCTGAGCATGGGCCCCACCCACCACCCAAACCTTGCCCTTGCTTAGGCCCCGCCCTACACAGCCTGGCCTTTCCCCCCCTTTTTCTTCTTTTCCCTCCTTCCCTTTTTTTTTTTTTTTTTTTTTTTTTTTGCAGTATGCGGGCCTCTCACTGTTGCGGCCTCTCCCGTTGCGGAGCACAGGTTCCAGACGCGCAGGCTCAGCGGCCATGGCTCACGGGCCTAGTTGCTCCGCGGCATGTGGGATCCTCCCAGACCGGGGCATGAACCTGTGTCCCCTGCATCGGCAGGTGGACTCTCAACCACTGCACCACCAGGGGAGCCCCCTCCTTCCCTTTTTTATTATTGTGGTACTGATGTACCTTCTAGTTGTTGATTCATCTATATTTTTATTTTCATATTCTTTCTAACATATCTGTTAGTTTCCTAGTCTAATTTTATTTTTTACTTTGTTATTGTTCTTTTTTTTTTTTTTTTTTTTTGCCACCCCACGTGGCTTGTGGAATCTTGGTTCATGAGCCCGGGGTTGGGCCAAAGCTCCTGTGGTGGGAGCTCCAAGTCCGAACCACTGGACTAACAGGGAAACCCAGACCCCAGGGAATATTCATCAGAGTGAGGTCTCACGGAGTACCTCATCTCAGCACCAAGACCCAGCTCTACCCAACAGCCTACAAACTCCAGTGTTGGAAGCCTCAGGCCAAACAACCAGTAACACAGGAACACAATCCCACCCATAAAATAAAAAAATAAAATGAGATGGCAAAAATTATGTCACAGATGAAGCAGCAATGTAAAAACCTCCAAGACCAAATAAATGAAGAGGAAATAGGCAATCTACCTGAAAAAGAATTCAGAGGAATGATAGTAAAGATGATCCAGAATCTTGGAAATAGAATGGAGGCACGGATGAGAAAATACAAGAAATGATTAACAAAGACCTAGAAGAACTAAAGAACAAACAAACAGAGAGGAGCAACACAATAACTGAAATGAAAAATACACTAGAAGGAATCAATAACAGAATAACAGAGGCAGAAGAATGAATACGTGAGCTGGAAGACAAAATGGTGGAAATAACTGCTGAGGAGAAGGACAAAGAAAAGAGAATGAAAAGAATTGAAGACAATCTCAGAGACCTCTGGGACAACACTAAATGCACCAACATTCAAATTATAGGGGTCCCAGAAGAAGAAGGGAAAAAGAAAGGGTCTGAGAAAGTATTTGAAGAGATTATAGTGGAAAACTTCCCTAACATGGAAAAGGAAATAGTCACCCAAGTCCAGCAAGCACAGAGAGTCCCATACAGGATAAACCCCAGGAAAAACACACCAAGACACATATTAATCAAACTAACAAAAATTAAATTCAAAGAAAAAATATTAAAAGCAGCAAGGGAAAAACAACAAATAACATACAAAGGAATCCCCATAAGGTTATCAGCTGATTTTTCCACAGAAACTCTGCAGGCCAGAAGGGAGTGGCAGGATACACTTAAAGTGATGAAGGAGAAAAACCTACAACCAAGATTACTCTACCCAACAAGGATCTCATTCAGATTTGATGGAGAAGTCAAAAGATTTTCAGAAAAGCAAAAGCTAAGAGAATTCAGCACCACCAAACCAGCTTTACAACAAATGCTAAAGAAACTTCTCTTGGCAGGAAACACAAGAGAAGAAAAAGACCCACAAAAACAAACCCAAAACAATTAAGAAAATGGTAATAGGGACATACATATCAATAATAACCTTGAATATAAATGGATTAAATGCCCCAACTGAAAGACACAGACAGGCTGAATGGATACAAAAACAAGACCCATATATCTGCTGTCTACAAGAGACCAACTTCAGACCTAGGGACACATACAGAGTGAAAGTGAGGGGATGGAAAAAGATATTCCATGAAGATGGAAATCAAAAGAAAGCTGGAGTAGCAATTCTCGTATCAGGTAAAAGAGACTTTAAAATAAAGAATGTTACAAGAGATAAGGAGGGACACTACATAATGATCAAAGGATCAATGCAAGAAGAAGATGTAACAATTATAAATGTTTATGCACCCAACATAGGAGCACCTCAATACATAAGGTGCTAACAACCATGAAAGGAGAAATCGACAGTAACACAATAATAGTAGGGGACTTTAACACCCCACTGACACCAATGGACAGATCATCCAAACAGAAAATAAATGAGGAAACACAAGCTTTAAATGACACAGTAGACCAGAAAGATTTAATTGATATTTATAGAGCATTCCACTCAAAAGTGGCAGACTACACTTTCTTCTCAAGTGCACATGGAACATTCTCCAGGGTAGATCACATCTTGGGTCACAAATCAAGCCTTGGAAAATTTAAGAAAATTGAAATCACATGAAGCATCTTTTCTGACCACAACGTTATGAGATTGGAAATCAGTTACAGGAACAAAACTGTAAAACACAAATACATGGAGGCTAAACAATGTGCTACTAAATAACCAAGAGATCACTGAAGAAATCAAAGAAGAAATTTAAAAAATACATAGAAACAAATGACAACAAAAACATGATGACCCAAAATCTATGGGTGGCAGCAAAAGCAGTTCTAAGAGGAAAGTTTATAGCAATTCAATCTCACCTCAAGAAACAAGAAAAATCTCGAGTAAACAATCTAACCCTACACTTAAAACAACTAGAGAAAGAAGAATAAAGAAAACCCAAAGTCAGTAGAAGGAAAGAAATCATAAAGATCAGATCAGAAATAAATGAAATAGAAATGAAGGAAACAGTAGCAAGGATCAATAAAACTAAAAGCTGGTCTTTGAGAAGATAAACAAAATTGATAAACCCTTAGCCAGACTCATCAAGAAAAAAAGGGAGAGGACGCAAATCAATAAAATTAGAAATGAAAAAGGAGAAATCACAACTGACACTGCAGAAATACAAAGGATTATAAGAGACTACTACAAACAACTATATGCCAATAAAATGGACAGCCACAAAGAAATGGACAAATTCTTGGAAAGGTACAATTTTCCAAGACTGAACCAGGAAGAATTAGAAAATATAAACAGACCTATCACAAGTAATGAAACTGAAACTGTAATTTAAAACCTTCCAACAGACAAAAGTCCAGGACCAGATGGCTTCACAGGCGAATTCTATCAAACATTTAGAGAAGAGCTAACACCTATCCTTCTCAAACTCTTCCAAAAAATTGCAGAGGGAGATATACTCCCAAATTCATTCTATAAAGCCAAAATCACCCTGATACCAAAACCAGAAAAAGATATCACAAAAAAAGAAAATTATAGACCAATATCACTGATGAACATAGACGTAAAAATCCTGAACAAAATACTAGCAAACAGAATCCAACAGCACATTAAAAGGATCATCCACCATGATCAAGTGGGGTTTATCCCAGGGATTCAAGGGTTCTTCAATATACGCAAATCAATCAACGTGATACACCATATTAACAAATTAAGGAATAAAATCCATATGATCATCTCAATAGATGCAGAAAAAGCTTTTGACAAAATTCAACACCCGTTTATGATAAAAACTCTCCAGAAAATGAGCATAGAGGGAACCTACCTCAACATAATAAAGGCCATATATGACAAACCCACAACAAGCATCATACTCAATGGTGAAAAACTGAAAACATTTCCACTAAGATCAGGAACAAGACAAGGATGTCCACTCTTGCCACTCTTATTCAACATAGTTTTGGAAGTCCTAACCACAGCAGTCAGAGAAGAAAAAGAAACAAAAGGAATACAAATTGGAAAAGAAGAATTAAAACTGTCACTGTTTGCCAATGACATGATATTATACGTAGAAAATCCTAAAGATGTCACCAGAAAACTACTAGAGCTAATCAATGAATTTGGTAAGGTTGCAGGATACAAAATTAATGCACAGAAATCTCTGGCATTCCTATACCCCAACAATGAAAAATCAGAAAGAGAAATTAAGGAAACACTCCCATTTACCATTGCAACAAAAAGAATAATATACCTAGGAATAAACCTGCCTAAGGAGGTGAAAGACTTGTACTCAGAAAACTATGAAACACTGATGAAAGAAATCAAAGATGACATAAACAGATGGAGAAATATACATGTTCTTGGATTGGAAGAATCAATATTGTGAAAATCACTCTACTACCCAAAGCAATCTACTGATTCAATGCAATCCCTATCAAACTACCAATGGCATTTTTCACAGAACCAGAACAAAAAACTTCACAATTTGTATGGAAACACAAAAGACCCTGAATAGCCAAAGCAATCTTGGGAAAGGAAAACAGAGTTGGAGGAATCAGACTCCCCAACTTCAAACTATACCATAAAGCTACAGTCATCAAGACAGTATGGTACTGGCACAAAAACAGAAATGTAGGTCAATGGAACAGGATAGAAAGCCCAGAGATAAACGCATGCACATATGGGCACCTAATTTACAACAAAGGAGGCAAGAACATACAATGGAGGAAAGACAGGCTCTTCAATAAGTGGTGCTAAACTGGACAGCTACATGTAAAAGAATGAAAATAGAACACTACGTAACACCATACACAAAAATAAACTCCAAATAGATTAAAGACTTAAATGTAAGACCAGACACTATAAAACTCTTAGGGGAAAACACAGGAAAAACACTCTTTGACATAAACCACAGCAAGATCTTTTTTGACCCACCTCCTAGAGTAACAGAAATAAAAACAAAAATAAACAAATGGGACTTAATTGAACTTAAAAGCTTTTGCACAGCAAAGGAAACCATAAACAAGACAAAAAGACAACCCTCAGAATGGGAGAAAATATTTGCAAATAAAACAACAGACAAAGGATTAATCTCCAAAATATGCAAACAGCTTATGCAGCTCAATATCAATAAAACAACCAATCCAGTTAAAAAATGGGCAGAAGACCTAAATAGACATTTCATCAAGGAAGACATACAGGTGGCCAAGAGGCACATGAAAAGATGCTCAACATCACAAATTATTAGAGAAATGCAAATCAAAACTACAATGAGGTATCACCTGACATTGGTCAGAATGGCCATTAACAAAAAATCTAGAAACAGTAAATGCTGGAAAGAGTGTGGGGAAAAGGGAACCCTCCTGCACTGTTGGTGGGAATGTGAATTGATACAACCACTATGGAAAACAGTATGGAGGGTCCTTAAAAAACTAAAAATAGAACTACCATATGACCTAGCAATCCCACTACTGGGCATATACCCTGAGAAAACTATAACTCAAAAAGAGACATGTACCACAATGTTCATTGCAGCACTATTTACAATAGCCAGGACATGGAACCAATGTAAATGTCCATCGATAGATGAATGGATAAAGAAGATGTGGCACATACATACAATGGAATATTACTCAGCCATAAAAAGAAACGAAACTGAGTTATTTGTAGTAAGTTGGATGGACCTAGAGTCTGTCATACAGAGTGAAGTAAGTCAGAAAGAGAAAAACAAATACCGTATGCTAACACATATATATGGAATCTAAAAAAAAAAAAAAAGTTCTGTTGAACCTAGTTGCAGGGCAGGAATAAAGAGATATAGAGAATGGACTTGAGGACATTGGATTGGAGGGGGAAGCTGGGGCGAAGTGAGAGTAGCATCGACATATATACACTACCGAATTTAAAATAGATAGCTAGTGGGAAGCAGCCACCTAGCACAGGGAGATCAGCTCGGTGCTTTGCGACCACCTAGAGGGGTGGGATAGGGAGGGTGGGAGGGAGACGCAAGAGGGAGGGGATATGGGGATATACGTATATGTATAGCTGATTCACTTTGTTATACAGCAGAAACTAACACAGTATTGTGAAGCAATTATACTCCAACAAAGATCTATTAAAAAATTCTTTTTAATAAAATAAAAGCTTGAGAAATGAAAAAAAAATACTAAAACCCTGTTAGATATAATTCTGTCTAAGTTCATCATGGAAAAACACTATCCTCTCAGGTGTTAGGTATCAAATACAATTCCATTTGCTTTAAATAAAGTGAAAAGCATTACCAGTTAGCATGGTGTAATGAAGAAATTTCTAGACTAAAATACTTAGATTCTAGACCTATTTCCTCATGAACTCATTTTGTAAACTTATGTAAATAGCTCACCCATTCCTTCTCCGGTTTCCCATTATGCAGTGGGTAAATAGTGCCTCACCCCTGGTAAAATTATTTATTTTAATATCTGTGAAAGTGCTTGGAACAATATAAAATAAGGATATATATAATGTTATTTCTACTTGCTATAAAAATTTTCATATTAATAGAGTGCCTTTTGAGTCACTGCTGTGTAAATAAAAACAATATCCTTGTAATGCAGGACAAAAGTTAAAGAGTACAGGGCTTCCCTGGTGGCGCGGTGGTTGAGAGTCCGCCTGTCGATGCAGGGGACGCGGGTTCGTGCCTCGGTCCGGGAAGATCCCACGTGCCGCGGAGCGGCTGGGCCCATGAGCCATGGCCGCTGAGCCTGCGCGTCAGGAGCCTGTGCTCCGCAACGGGAGAGGCCACAGCAGTGAGAGGCCCGCGAACCGCAAAAAAAAAAAAAAAAAGTTAAAGAGTATATATGTCTACTAAAAATCACATTGGCAGTATTTTTATGACTCACCTATTTTTATTTTTTATCTAATTGTATTTTTTTATACAGCAGGTTCTTATTAGTTATCTATTTTATACATATTAGTGTATACATGTTCAATCCCAATCTCCCAATTCATCCCACCACCACCGGCCCACCCCCGCTTTCCCCCCTTGGTGTCCATATGTTTATTCTCTACATCTGTGTCTCTATTTCTGCCTTGCAAACCGGTTCATCGGTACCATTTTTCTAGATTCCACATATATGTCGTTAATTTGCAATATTTGTTTTTCTCTTTCTGACTTACTCTGTATGGCAGTCTCTAGGTCCATCCACGTCTCTACAAATGACCCAATTTCAATGACTCACCTATTTTAAAAAGAACTTCAACTACACTGTCCAATAGTTTCGAAAATGTGAAATGTTATGTATTTGACAGAGGGTCAAATGGATGGATGGAGGGGTGGGTGGTAGGTGATAGATGCCGATGGTGAGCAAAGCCAGGAAGGGCCGCCTGGACCGCTTAGGGTGGTAAGGGGCCTGGGAGCTCTGTGTGGTGGAGGCGATGGCGTGACGGCAGAGCTGCGTTCGAGCTTGGTTCGAAGACCCCTGTGTCTGAAGCTCTGGGCATTCAGCTCCTGGCCTGCTTCTCCACCAGCTCCGCTCGCCCACCTGGTGCTGCCTTGTCTGGGACCCGGGCAGAGGACGGGCCTCCTGGGGGCAGGCAGAGGCTGTGTTTCCACCACTTCTGGAGCTCATCCAGGCTCTGGATGAGGGACAGGGCAGGCTGCCATCGACGCCTGAGTGGAGACTGGAGCTTGATTCACGGCTACCTGTGTGGGGAAGGAGACTGCCTGCGTCAGTCTGCAGCAGGAAAGGTGGGGTTGATGCTGGAAAGCCCAGAGTGGGTCGCGGAGGTTACCGCCAACCCCCAGGACATGACATCTGTGCTTGCCGAATGGTGAGAGACTGAGCCCAAATAAAAGGGCAGCGAATCCCAGGAGGCACAGGAACCCCGGTCTCCGGTGAGTGCAGCTCCCGCAGCTCAGCAGTCAGGTGAGACAGGTACACACACCTGAGCCAGACGGCCACACCCTCGGGGCTCTGTGCCTTTGCGCTATCTGTGGACCACCCACCCGGATACGGGGCTCATCACCGAGCGGGGTTGTACCAACTGCCAACCTTGGAGATGTTTATTTGTTTGAGATTTTCAAAAAGCAGATTTTTTCAGGAACTTGAGAACCAGATATAGATATTTTTTACTTTGGAAGACAGAAGTCTCAGGAGAATAAGAAAAGAAAAGGGACCAATTTTCCCTGTAGTGTTTTAATTTCGAGGAGGGGGCCATCCAGCACGGCTGAGGCACCAACACACAAGATTTCCTTAGAAATTCTCCAGGACAAGTGTTGGCCTCCTTGTTGGAATTCATTTTCTAAATATTAAGTAAAAGTTGCTGAAATTCTCTTGCGATTCTATGCGGGGAGGTGAGTGGCCCTGGTCCAACCCTCCCCATCCAGGCTGTAAGGGCTCCGAGGCCCTGGAATCACGTGAGCTCTTGGGTCCTCGGAGCAAAGGGGGCTGAGACAGGGCGAAGACATCACGTTTCCAGTGTCTGCAGGACCAGCCCCTGAAGGAGGTGACATTTTCTCTGACGACGCTGAAGTCACCCAGAAAGGGACGTTGCCTTGTGGGGAAGTGCGCTGTAACCCGCCTCTGCTGTGTGATGGGGGTGATTCACTTGAGATCTCTGAGCCCCCTTTCCTCATTTAAGGGATGAAGCCAGGAACTGCCACACTTTGAGGAGTTGTATCAAAGGTCCGTTATCTCGAGAGAATGAAGAGCTGAACGCGGGGAAGGTGGCCCAGCGGGGGACGCTGCGGACCCAGGCAGGAAACAGGGACCTGGGCCAGCCACTGTGGGGCGTGTCCACGTGACAGGACCCCCGACGGGGGCAGGATGGAATAGGATGGGGAAGTGGGAGGGTCTTCGTGACCAAACCTGGCGGGCCCCCAACCAGACTGGAAGGCACCCCGCCAAGGCAGCTGTTATCTTTATTATTGGAGGAAAGTTGAGCTGAAGTTACTGCCGTTCGCCCCCTATCTGGAGCCTCAGCAGAGCACGTCTAGCCCTCTAATCACGCCGCAGTCTCTCCCAGCAACCGGCCCCCCTTCTAAGGCACAGGCCAAAGGTCCCCTCACTAATATAACAAAAACACCTTTACCGCCCTCAGCACTTAGGAAATTCCAAGGGTTTCAGGAGCTCTGTGCCAGGAGCAGTGGGTGAAGACCAAGCACATATTCCTGATTATAAATCACGGTATCCCAGGCAGGAGCCGCCGAAACCCACAAATCTACCCTTTGCCGAACCCCGCGGGACGCACGGTGTAGGCACCTCGGCGGCAAAGGCAGGGCTGGTGCCTCAGACGAGACGGGCCTCCCTCCTCACCCACCTGCGGGCAGCCGGGCTCCTTATTCGTGGAACACCTGGTAGCGGAAGTTGTCGGACTGGGTTTTGAGGTTGTATTTCCCGGTCGTTCGCTGGTAGCGCATGATGAGAAGGGCAGCTGGCCCCGCCACCAAGGCAAAGGCAGCCACCAGCGTGAGGACCAGGTAACTGGCTCGCAGGCCCGGCTTTGCAGCTGGAGGTTCTCCTGCAGGGATGAAACAGGCGCAGGTGGGTGGTCTGCCCAAAGCAGCTCGGCCTGGTCGCAGCGGGGTCCCGGCATTGCCCCTGGATGGAGGGCTCGGGACGGGACGCACCCGCGATGGAGCAAGCTCTCACGCATCAGACGTTCAGCGTGCCCGTGCCCCCGCCCCAAGCCCGGGAGAGCACAGCAGCCAGGACAGGTCTGCCTGCCCACGTTCTGGATAATCACTGGCCAAGAGGAAGGAGGCCATGCGGGAGCCCCAGGATCTCCAGGTCGGGGCAGAGCGCTCAGCGTGCCCTGCACAGAGACACACGGTGCCCACACACCGCACAGCACCGGGAAGCTGGCCTTCCCCGCACTCAGGGACAGGAAAGCACAGGAGAGCCTGGACCCCAAACTGCTGAACACAGGGACTCAATAAACACTCATACACGCGGCCACATAGCAGCATATCCAGCACAGCCGAAAGGGGGAAACAGCCCCCAAATCCGTCAAAGGACGAATGAATAAACAGCACGTGGTCCATCCACCCGGTGGAATAATATTCGGCCATAAAAGGAACGAGATTCGGCCACAGGTTATGACATGGATGAGCCTGGAAAACACCCATTGTGCTGAGTGACAGGCATCGGTCTCCAAGGACCACACGTTGTCGTGTGACCCTGTTTCTAGGGAAACTAGACAGGAAGCCAAGCCAGGTAGTTTCAGGGGCAGGGGAAGGGCTGCGGAGTCACTCCCTCCTGTGGGCACGGAGCTGCTTCGGGTGATGCAAATGTTTTGAAGCTAGAGAAGGGTGGTGAAGGTGCTGAATTCTGCCCAATTATTTATTTTAAAACCGTTAACTTTAGATTAGGTGAATTTTATCTCAATTTCACCACAGGAGCTTATCAGAAAGGTCTGGGTAGGAAAGCATTCCTGGACAATAAGGGACACTGGAGATCCCGTTTTCCATTTCTGGGGCTGTTTCCGGAAGTGGCCGCCGCTCCAGGTCTCCCAGTCATGGATCAGACGAGTGCAGACACCAAAGTGATTCAGCAATGGCCTAGAAGAGGCTCCCACCCGACTGCCTGGATGGTGGGCCAGCTGGAACCGGACAACCCCCTCCTCCAGAGGGAGGACCACACTGGGATAGGGATACTGGGGACAGTTGCTGGAGCGGCTGCAACCTCCCAAGGAAGCTGAGGCCTCCAGACTCTGGGGCACCAGCTTCCTGACAACCCCTTCATGGCTGGATCTTAAATCCATCCTCCAGTGGGTGCTACAGTGAACCCTTCCCCCTCCTCCTGTGCCTCACGTAGGGGACCAACTTGTGAGCACAAGGGGGGCTGTCTGCCCTGAGGATGCTGGAGCAGAAAGGCAGAAGAGGCCCCCTTGTTGGCCCCGTGGAGCCCAGCCCCAGCCCCAGACTGGCAGCTACGGAGATGACCGAACGTGTTCGGTCGCTGCCTCTCCAGCTGGGTTTCTGTTCCCTGCAGCCGAGGACTCTTCACTGGCCACTGACTCAGAGCTGCTCCGAGTGGGGTCCACAGGCCGGTGCCGTCCACTGGTTACCATGGTCCAGGAATGGTTACTGGTCCAGGAGAGATGCTTACAACTAGAGAGGGAGCCTGTGTCGCAATGCAACCCGCGTCATCGTTGGGGGTATTTCCTTAAACATAGTAACCACCTGTCAGTCCACGATAGACGAGATGCTTAAATGAAAGACACTGGTCGTCCCCCAGGATAGCAGGAGCAGGGCTGCTGTGACATCACGGCGGTGACGCACATGATCAGTCTTTTCACAAAAACACTAGCCTATCGCTGCTCTTGTGAAGGGGACACATCTTGGTGAGGGAAAGTGATGGAGGACCTCCTGGCACGCAAATAACCCAGGAGCAGGGTACGTATAACCCCGGCCCCTTGCAGAGGGTCCAGGTCCTTCCAGAGGTCTGAGGTCCAGCTCAGCTGTTCTCTGGGGGCACCCAGGCCCCTCACTTCTGAGCTGCCTCGATAATTGTTCCAGACCCTTCCCCCTGGGACATTTCAGGATCCCACGGACATTAATCTCAAACATTCTCTACCTCTTCACACAAAAAAACTCTAGTGAGTGAGAAATAATGTTCTCTATAAAGCAGATGGCCACGGATGATTTCCAAAAATGAAGTGCAAAAATTACAGTGCCGATATATGATTTGTTGGTAGCACAGATTCAGGAACGATTACCAGTTGGATGCTGCCTTAAAATTGCCAACACACAGTGTTATGTGTTGAAGTGTATCCCTCCAAAACACGTATGTTGAGTCCTAACCCCCAGTGCCTGAGAATGTGACCTTATTTGGAAATAGGGTCATTGCAGACATCTTTAGTTAAGTTATACTCAAGCAGAAGAGGCCCCTAATTCAACGACTGGTGTCCTTGTAAGAAGACAGAGACCTTCAGGAAAAGCCATGGGATACAGAGGCAGAGGCTGGAGGGATGCAACCACAAGCCAAGCCTGCCAGACCAGAACCACCAGAAGCTGGGAGAGAGGCCTGGAACGGACTCTCCCTCAGGGACTTCGGAAGGAACCAGCCCCGCCCACGCCATGACCTGGGACTTGGGTCTCCAGACTCCGAGAGAGTAGTTTCTGTTCTTTTAAGCCACCCGGTTTGTGATTCTTAGTTTCCTGTGTCACTAGCCCCAGAAAACTAACACCCGTGGTGTGAAGGCTGGGGTGGACTGATGCCTGGAAAGGAAGCCAGGGCAGCCCCTGGAGACCAAGGGTGGGTGGGTTAGGAAAAGGCTGGAACTGCTGGGAGAGGCCCAGCTTGTCCAGGTGATAGCTGTGTGAGCTTGGACATGTTCCCTGAGATCTCCCAGAGTTCTCATTCTTCCCCAGAGTAGAAGTGATGTGATAGCAGGGGAGAGGTCATGGGTGCCCAGTGGGAGGGGCAGAGATAAAATCCCGGAGGTACTTGTCTGCCAGCCTCTTTTCACTCTGTCTCCAGCAGTATTTCTGTTACTACACACTATTAAAATGTAATCACCTGCCTACCAGCTGAGAGATTCCAAGTTTCTAAATGATGTTTCTGTATATTTGTATGACACAGTTATGAAGCAGAAAAGCTAATAATACAATGAGAAAGAATGATGAACAAAATGAATAATTATAAACCTTGTCATTGAGCTTGACCGTCTACACCCTTACTGTGTTTGGGGTTCTCTGCAATGGTTGTGTTAGTGAAGTGCACTACCGGTTAGGAAGGATAATAAATAACACTTACCAGTGATTGCTACGGACAAGGCACTGTATGAACTAGGAATTACCATCATCATTATTGTTGTCCCCATTTTACAGATGAGGCAAATGAGGCAAAGGCAGCATGCCCAAAGTCAGACCCAAGTTTTGTCTCCAGGCAACCTAGCTCCTGCATCACAAATTTTAGCCTCACAGAGGATTTTTATTTACTGTAATCTTATTGGCCAGGTATGTAGGACTGTTGTAATAACTCCTATGATGTAGAGAAAAAGCACAGTGCCTGGCATACAGTAGTTAGAGGAGATAATGAATAAGTGGGTAGGTGAGTGGATGGATGGAGGAATCATGGCTGGCTGGACGGGACTCAGAAGACTCGGGAATATTCCTAAGACCACACAGCTCAGAAGTATGAGAGCCTATATTTAAACACAGCCCTCCTGACTCCAAACCCAGTGTTTTTTCCATTCTGGTTTTGACATTATCTGTAATATCTACGAATAAATGGAAGTTCTGTTTCTATAAATAAGAATGCAATTCACATACATTCTCTTTCATATTAGATCCATCAGTTCTCAGCCATTTAAGACAATGAAGAGGATAGGAAAAGCACATTGTCCCAGGACCCAGGCCAGCGATCGTCCGAGGACCGGTGCAAAACACCAGGGCCTGGAATCCAGCTCCAGAGACATTGAGTTGGTTGGCCTGGGGCATGGCCTGGGACCTGGGACTTTTGTTTTCATTTCCAAAATCCTCTGCATGAGAACCAGCAGTTGAATATCACTGGCTAAGAAGACCTCCCTTGGGGCTTCCCTGGTGGCGCAGTGGTTGAGAGTCCGCCTGCCGATGCAGGGGCTGCGGGTTCGTGCCCCAGTCCGGGAAGATCCCACATGCCGCGGAGCGGCTGGGCCCGTGAGCCGTGACTGCTGAGCCTGCGTGTCCGGAGCCTGTGCTCTGCAATGGGAGAGGCCAGAGCAGTAAGAGGCCCGCTTCCCAAGCCCTGGTTAGCACACCCATCCCGGTTTACACCCTGCATCCAAAACCCGGAAGTTCCTGTATGGGAAAATAGAGAGGCAAGGAGGGCCATCCAAGTTAGGAAGAAAAACAATAAAAAAGGAAAGTCAACTGGGATTAGGTTTAGCCGAAAGGAAGAGAAAAACCCAAAAAAGCAGCGACAAGGAAAATGGAAGCTTATTTCTTTCTGGCATAAACATCAGAGGTCAGAGCCCAGGCCTGGCCCTGCAGCTTCGCTCCACGGTGTCCTGGGGCTCCCGGCTCCCGCCTCCACGGCGCTCATGCCCCCAGATGGCGGCTGCCTGCAGCCGCCTCCCCTGAACGTCAGGCAGCCGGGTGGGTACCGGATGTTTATAAGGCAGGCACACAGTGCTTTGTGACCACCTAGAGGGGTGGGAGGGAGGGAGGGAGACGCAAGAGGGAGGAGATACGGGGATATATGTATATGTATAACTGATTCACTTTGTTATACAGCAGAAACTAACACACCATTGTAAAGCAATTATACTCCAATCAAGATGTTAAAAAAAAAAGTTGTCACTTGACACTCTCTTTTGCATCTCATTAGCCAGAGCTCACCCATATGGCCACTCTTGCTATAAGGTCAGTTGGGAATTATAGTGTTTATTCCTGGCAGCCACCTGTCCCCTAAAAACTGGGGGTTCTATTACCATGGAAGGAGAAGAGAACAGATATTTGGGGACAGCTAGCAGTTTCTGAATCAATACCCAAGTTTAGTTGTCTAAACCAAGTCACCAGCTTACCTTCGGACCGAATCAGGGGTCCCCAGGACATCTGGTGCGTTGCAGAGGGCTCGCCATTTCTCAGCGACCTAAAGTCGTCACAGTTCTGTAATTTTAAAAGGAGAAGAAGTACAAATTAGCTGAACAATGTTTATGAGAAATGTATCCACTATCAGGGTTGATACTCTGATTCGTACATGTTCTTTCCTGCCAGAAACGTCAAGTCACAATGGATGAGCTTGGTCAGGGGAGAAGGAGGAAGGGGGAGGCTGGACCACCTGGGCCTCGGGGCTGTGCAGGCAGGGTGCCCAACTGGATGGGGGAGGGCTGGGCAGCAGGAGGGTTGGAGGAAGCAAGATGTAGCCCCCTGTGCTGTCTCCAGTTTCCAGCTCTGGCCCCTTGGCCCCTGGGGGCATCGTCTCAGAGTCACCCTTTGTTCTCCACAGCCCGCGGCAGACACCTGCTCCTTTTAACACCTGGGCCTGATGAAAAGTTTCAATGACATGATAGAATCTGTCTACCATACACCTGCTATGGGGTGCATCGTGTCCCCCAAAAGATGTTGCAGTCCTAACCTCAGTACCTGTGGACGTGACCTTATTTGGAAATAGGGCCTTTGCAGATGATCGCGTTAAGATGAGGTCAGTAGGGTGGCCCTAATCCAATAGGACTGTGTTCTTGCAAAAAGAGAACATTTGAACACAGACACAGATATGCACAGAGGGAAGACATGTGAAGACACAGGGAGAAGGTGACATCGATCAGTCAGGGAGCTGGACCTGGAACAGATTCTCCCACAGCCTCACAAGGAACAGCCCAGCCGACACCTTGATCTCGGACTTCCAGCCTCCAGACTGTGTGAGGATAGATTTATGTTATTTAAGCTGCCCAGCCTGCGGTACTTCATTACAGCAGCCGCAGGAAACCAATACAACACCCATCCTAGAGGAGCTTGGAAAGAAATACATGAAGCTCATAGTGTAGAGAATTTGAGAACTGGCCGCTCCCTGTCAAAGCTGTCATGCTCATTAACACCCTAGGGTTTCTAAGAGGCTGATGCAGGCTCGGAGCCCCTCAGCGGGCAGGCACCAGGAGTCTGTGTTCCTTTCCAGTAGACCTGCTGTTTGAGAAAAAGTGACAGCAAAATGAGGGCTCACTGGATTTCTTCTGCTGTGCATCCTGACTGATGGCTGGCCCTGATCACCCAGGAAAACTGCCCAACTTTTGTAAGGAGCACAGGAACAAACGTGTCCCCAAAGGAGAGAGAAATATGCGGTTGCTGAAGCAAAGGCCAACAGAGCCCTCCATGCCTTCCCCAGCCGCAGGTGACACATGACAGTCACTTCACATACTTGTCTGTGGATGAAGAATAACTCTCCAACCCAGAAGTGCAAAGCACATTTCAAATTCAAAGTTCTGAGGAAATGAGAATGTAAAGTTATTCATAATCCCAGCATAAACGCTGAACGGGAAAGAACAAAAACCTGATGAAATAACCTAGTGGCTAGGATTCAGCAGTGTGCCACCGACTTGCTAAAAATAATTTCAGATTAAAATAACATTTTTAGGGCTTCCCTGGTGGCGCAGTGGTTGGGAGTCCGCCTGCCGGTGCAGGGGACACGGGTTCGTGCCCCGGTCTGGGAAGATCCCGCATGCCGCAGAGCGGCTGGGCCCGTGAGCCATGGCCGCTGAGCCTGCGCGTCCGGAGCCTGTGCTCCGCAACGGGAGAGGCCGCGACGGTGAGAGGCCCGCGTACCGCAAAAAAAAAAAAAAAAAATAACATTTTTACACCTAAGTATGCATTCGATCACCTCGAAGGAGAAGCATTACAGCACCATGACCAAGGAAGCATTACAGCACCAAGGAAGGTCTGATGTGATGGCCAGTGGAATGGTATGGTCTAAGGAAGGACTCAAGTTAGCCCCCCAGTGACACTGGTCCTCACCCAAGACTGCCCACCATTAAAACCTCATTTCATGTCTTTTAAGGGCCAGGTCTGCAGGGCCCGGCACCTCCTCCCTGAAGTCTGGCCCCAGAAATGCCCAGGCCCTGGGCTTCTGATCACAGAGCAACCCTCCTCATAACAAAGAGGGTGAGTCCAGAGGTTTAGAACAGCAAAACACCTACTATTTTGCACGTGGTTCCAGGGGATTCCATGCAGATGCGGAGTTTGCAGTGCAGATAGACTATGGAGTTGTTGATGAAGGAAAAGATTTTCAGCTTAAACTGGGCCTTGTTGGAGTTCCCGTTCTCGATCACATTCGTGTGTGTGTTGGGGATAGGGCAGCTGGGAAGAGACAAAGCGACTCATTAGTTCTAAACTGGCCCTCCTGTCCTTGTTCCCAGGTGAGTTTCCTTACCGTGCACCTGAGTGCACACGGAGCATCCCCACTAGGATACAAGAAGGCAAGGATGGCTAGATCTCTGGTTCCCAAGAGGAGGCTCTCCTGAGGGCGTCACCTAAAACCCGGGTCTGCATCCATGCATGTCTGGAAATTCAGAGGGTCCAAAGAAGGCTACACAGAGGGGGTGGGTGCCCCTACCTGTTGTTAATGAAGCCAAACATGACCGGGTCCCTGGCATTGCTGGATGGCGTTGCCCAGCACTCGGTCAGGACCACCTTGAGGTTGCTTTTCTGTTTATAGAGCCCTACTTCAATCTTGACGTCATCACTGGCAGACACGGTATAATTTTGAGGAATAGGAGAGTCTCCAATAAATAACTGCATTTCGGTGACAAAACTTCCAGCGCCATGGAGGTCCTCGATGACGGTGTAAACCCTGCAAGAGGGAGCGTTTGCGGGCGGGGGGTCTGCTTCTGTGACCCTCCTGTTCCCATTTCTCCCCAAAATACTCCAAAGAAAGATGGAATTAAAAGAAGACCACCCAAATGAGAATAAGAAAAGAAAGGCTATTTTTTTTTTGAGCTGGCTAGAGCTGGGGTCAGCCCCGGACACTAGAGTTTGGTGGAGACTCAAAGGCAGGCAGAGGAGGGGTGAGCTTCACAGGGGAAAGGGGGAGAGAGGCGTGCCCTGACGGGGGCGTCCTACGTGACTGGCTAGGGGAACAGATGTGGCTTTCCCTGGTTGGTTCTAAACTGGAGATGGGGACAAATCTAGGGAAGCTGGTAGTTATTAATCAAGTCTTGGCCACTGCCTTTGGTATGTTCAGTCTCTCAGAAGGGTCCTCAAGTGATTAAAACCCTAAAGAAACCCCCAAGTGATGGTGCTGGGAGGAACGTGAGCTGCAGGGAATTGGGGAGACGCCTCTGCACTTACCCCCACTCCGGGGTGTAGCCCGATGACGTCAGGAGGTCATTCTGGAAGGCGCAGTGGATAGGGCTCAGGATCTTCAGGTGATGGATGATGCCCTCTGGGGACATGTCGTTCCTCAGCGTGGTCCTCACCACCGTATTCGTCATGTTCTGAACGCAGACGGGACATGAGTGAGCTCCCGGGCCCCAGCAGGCCCCCAACATGTCTATGGACCACAGTTCTGGGTGCAGGGGTTGTTTAAAGCTTATCCCCCCAAATATGAAAACCTTGACAACTTTTTCCCAGTATAAATTGCAAAAGAGAACATAACATCGTGACATCTGGTTTAGCCTACTTCCTGTACCCGCTTTCTTCATTAAAAGAGAACCAGAGACAAACTAGATCAGACGATACCCCAAACAATAGATTAGATTCTTCCCCAAATAATCCCCAGGTACACTTCTGAAAATTAGAGAGCAAGCCCTCACCAAAGAAATCGAGTTAAAATAAATCGGTTAAAGCCTGCGACTCATCAAACTGCATTCTTTCTAATTCTAGGGACACTAACACAGAACCAAGGGTCCAGAGGGCAACCTAAAGAAAATGAATGTGGTCTGGAAGAGGACTCAGGGGTGTGAAATGATAACACAGCTCTGGCCTGTGGACACAAGTCTCCAGGGAGAATTGTGATGCCCGTTAGCGTTAATGAGGTTAAGGCCATTAAAAAAAAAGTGCAGAGCTAATCAGTTTCATGCTAGAGAAACGCTGCCAGGGTCAGCTGGTATTAAGGACTGGATACTCAGAATGTGAACGTTTATCAGGAAAAAGAGAAGATTTTCAGGCCGTTGTATACCAGTACAAGCAGATGGGCTTGCCAACATCAAAGAGAGCTCCAAAATTTCTCCAGAGCCAAAAATAGTGATGAAGACCCTGGGATGGGCAATTTCATCATTTGATTCAGTGGAGAGCATTGTAGGAAGAGATTAAAATGTCTGTGAAAATTGCCACCATTATACTGAAGCTAAACATTTTGTTTGACAAAATGCCTGAAGTTGTAGCCACCCATTTGAAGTGCTCTACTTGCTAGTGGCTTGGAGTTTGACTGTCCTGGTGGTGGCTTCTGCAAGATCAACACCCCTTACTGACATCTCCAAAAGTGTCACTAGAAGAACAGAGCACAGGGCCAGTCAAGGACAGCCTAGATGACCTGCGGTTGTAATGCTTACTATGCATAACGACTGGTAGTGGGCATTGCCCTGCTTCTGTTAAAGTCGCTGGCCTTAACAGTTTAGAACTAGACAAGGGGAATTTTGTGTGAAATAGGTAAATCAGAGCCATGGAATGAAGAGGAAACAAGAGGCATGGTTGAAAATTACGCCAGTAAAGAAGTGTGGATTAGAGTTTGTAGAAATACACAGCCAAGTAAAGTAGAAGTTATTGGACTTCTTGGAGGATGAAAGAGCAAAGCAGAGTACGAGCTACATGACAAAGGGTCTAATCCCGATAAGGTTGCCAGTAGAGCGTTTGCTGAAAATAGACATTTTGACACTAACAATGCTAATGGAACCTGTGCATCTGACAGACGAGAAATCTAACGGCCAAATAGGCCTTGACATGAGTGGGTCTGAGAACAAAACATCGTCTGTAGGGCAAAGCTTGGAGGAGCAGGAAGGGAATTGTCTACTCTCCAATGATCTGAAAGTCCCTGAAGAGAAGGACCTTTTGATTCTCTTTCCTTCTACAGCTACTGCATCTACTCCTTACTTGCTGTTTTTTAAGAAATTATAGAACAAGTGCATTTTCCTTGTGTGCATATTAAACAGACCTGGACAAACTGATAAAGTTGTTTACATCAAAGAGTCTATGCCTCTTGAACATCATACTCAATGGTGAAAAGCTAAAAGCATTTCCTCTAAGGTCAGGAATAAGACAAGGATGCTCACTGTCACCACTTCTATTCAACATAGTATTGGAAGTCCCAGCCACAGCAATCAGAAAAGAAAAAGAAATAAAAGGAATCCAAATTGGAAAGGAAGAAGTAAAACTGTCACTATTCGAGAGGTAGACTCTGGTAGACACAGAGATGTCCCATTCAGATCCCTCTTCAAGGAAAGACTTGCTGCCCAGCTGTGAGCTGTGCAGTCAGCAGATGGTCTCCAACTGTCAGCTTCTTCAGGGTCAGTCTCACCTGAGATCATGCCCTTCCCAGGGCAGGCTGCTTCAGGGCTAAAAGGATGAGGACATATAAAGGAATGGCTGTTTTGTCCTGCGAGCTTCCTGCTGGGTTGACCCAATGCTTGTGTCCCCATAAAACCTGTTTGTTGAAACCTAATCCCCAGTGTGATAGTGTTCGGAGATAGGGCCTTTGGGGGAGATTAGTGCCCTTACAAAAGAGACCCCAGAGAACTCCCTTGTCCCTTCTGCCATGTGAGGTTATAGCAAGAAGACAGCTGTGTGACCCAGGGCTCTCATTAAAACAAACAAAAAAACTGTCACTGTTTGAAGATGACATGATACCATACATAGAAAATCCTAAAGACACCACCAAAAAACCTCATCTATGAATTTGGTAAAGTTGCAGAAACAAAATTAATATATAGAAATCTGTTGCATTTCTGTACACTAACAACAAACTATCAGAAAGAGAAAAGAACCTCATTTACAATCACATCAAAAAAATAAAATACCTAGGAATAAATCTAACTAAGGAGGTAAAAGACTTGTACTCAGAAAACTGTAAGACACTGATGAAAGAAACTGAAGACAACACAAATAGATGGACAGATATACGTATTAATGGGTTGGAAGAATTAATATTGTTAAAATGACCATGCTACCCAGGGCAATCTACAGATTCAGTGCAATCCTTATCAAAATATCAATGGCATTTTCCACAGAACTAGAACAAAAAAATTCTAAAATTGGTATGGAAACACAAAAGACCCCAAATAGACAAAACAATCTTTAGAAAGAAGAACAAAGCTGGAAGTGTCACACTTCCTGGCTTTAGACTATACTACAAAGCTACAGTAATCAAAATAGCATGGTACTGGCACAAAACAGACACACAGATCAATGGAACAGAACAGAGAGCCCAGGAATCAACCTACAGTTATATGGACAATTAATCTACAAGAAAGGAGGCAAAAATATACAATAGGGAAAAGTCACCTTCTCCAATTAATGGTGTTGGGAAAACTGGACAGCTACATGCAAAAGAATCAAACTGGACTTCTCACTCACACCATGCACAAAAATAAATTCAAAATGGATTAAAGACTTAAATGTAAGACCTGCAACCATAAAACTTCTAGAAGAAAACATAGGCAGTATGCTGTTTGACATCAGTCTTAGTAATATTTTTTTTGATATGTCTCCTCAGGCAAGGGAAACAAAAGCAAAAATAAACAAATGGTACTACATAAACTAAAACTTGCACAATGAAGGAAACTATCAACAAAACGAAAAAGGCCACCTACTGAATGGGAGAAGATATTTGCAAATAATATATCTGGTAAGGGATTAATATCCAAAACATACAAAGAACACATATAACTCAACATCAAAAAACAAACAACCCAATTAAAAAATGGGCAGAGGATCTGAAATATATACATATTTATACATATATATATATAATGGAATACTACTCAGTCATATAAAAGAATGAAATCTTGCCATTTGTAGCAACATGGATGGACCTAGAGGGTATTATGCTAAGTGAAATAAGTCAGACAGAAAAAGACAAATACTGTATGTTACCCCTTATATGTGGAATCTAAAAAAAACAAAACAAATGAACAAACATAACAAAACTGAAACAGTTATAGATACAGAGAACAGGTGGTTGCCAGAGGGAAGAGGGGGAGGATGAGAGAAATAGGTGACGGAGATTAAGAGGTAAAAACTTCTAGTTACAAAATAAATGAGTCATGGGTATGAAATGTACAGTGTGGGGAATATAGTCAATAATCATGTAATATCTTTGCATGGTGATATATCGGAGCTAGACTTACCGTGGTGATCATTTTGAAATGCATAGAAACATGAATCACTATGTGTGTAACAGGAACTAACACAGTGTTGCAGGTCAATTATCCTTCAGAAACAAACAAACAAACCCACAGAAAAAGAGGTCAGATTTGCGGTCACCAGAGGAGGGAGTGAGGGAGGGGGAACTGGATGAAGGTGGTCAAAAGGTACAAACTTCCAGTTATAAGATAAAGAAGTACTAGGGATGTCATGTACAACACGATAAATATAATTAGCACTGCTGTACTTTATACATGAAAGTGGTGAAGAGGGTAAATCCTCAGAGCTCTTACCCCCAGGAAAAAAATTTTTTCTATTTCTTTAATTTTGTATCTATATGAGATGACAGATGTTCATTTAAACTGCAATAATCATTTCATGATGTATTAAGTCAAATCCTCATGCTGTACACCTGAAACTTATACAGTTTGTGTGTCAATTACATCTCAATAAAACTGGAATAAAAACTTTTTTAAAAAGAATCTTTAGCTCTTGGTTATTATTACTCTCTCTAAGTTTTTATACAAATGCTGAAATTAGAATGATTGACAGTCATGATAATTTTTAGAATTCATTTTCCTTGGTAGAGACTCCTGATGCGTTAGCTTCTGGGCACAAAGGTGTATAGGTTCTTAATTGAACGATCCACAATGGGAACATTGACACACTTTTGAATTGACGCTGTCTTCTTTGTTTGCTTTTTAAAATAAAGCGCTTGTGTTCATAGCTCATATTTTTAATTATCTGCATGATGTTTACAGGCCCTGTGGTTTCTTCAGCTCAGAAGCAGACCCTCATTCAGCACATTTAGTTTTACAATAGCCATGAAGCCACATCTCAGATGGGCTGTATTAGAGACACCAAGTTTAGAACATGTGTCCTCACAGTGGTGGACATTATGTGCCTTGACTCACTTTGAAAAATGCCTCAGAAAACCTGGACAGTCCCCGGCTATCTTCACAAGAATTTTACACGTATTTATGAAGATGATTCTGTACTTCATGACTCTTTGGGGCACGGGCTAATCTCTCTCTTCCTAGACATACTCTAAACCATCTGAATATGGTACATCAAACTGAGAGGTGAGACCTTAAATTTATCGTAAACATAGATAGTATGAAACATAGTTTGATGTATATAGTACATTAAACTGAGAGATGAGACCTTAAATTTAACTTTTTTAAAAAACAAGGAGGGCGATAAAATTTAACCCCCTTCTCCCCAAAAAGGAGGAAGAACCTGCTAACTGTACGTAATCTGTTGTATTTGTATAAGTAAGTCTCCAGGGGGAATCTTAGTTTTTGACAAATTTCAAAACACAGAAGAGCTCCTGTGGTTTCCAGGGCCTGGATGACTCATAAGAGATGAATTTCCCTCTGCTCTGAAAGGACCCTGAATTTTACTGAATTTAATTGCTAAACCAGGTGTTTGTCTAGCTCGGAAAAACAAGCAAGTGGGAGAGCTGACCCCTGCAGCCTTGTGTCTGTGCCTCCGTGTAGGAGGTGCTGACTCCCCCGAGGGCAGCCTGGCCAGCCCATCGCACCTGAGCACTGCCGGCAAGAGTGTCTTATTTCCTAGCATCTCTCACTTGAGGTCTGTAGGTCCTGCACCAACGTGGACCTGAGAACCACAGCGGCAGCTCTGCCAACACCTGTGCCCGCCCCCCGCCAGCTTGTGTGCGGACTCTGGCTCAGAACTGGAGTCGCCCAGAAGCTGCGGTCCCCCGCACTCTGCACCCCCCACCATGGCTGCTCACCCCCTCTCCGTGCGCCCACCTCCAGGTGAGAGTCTTAGGCATGTTTAAGAAAGAGAAGCCAAACCCTGGTTATTTTTCAGCTGTGCTGGCTGAAGGGGTTGGAGGGGGACTGACGAAGGCTGTGGTCACTGGAAACGTCCCGGTTGGTCCATCAACCCAGCGGCCCTGTGTGTGGGTCTGAGGGCCACCCCACTCCCGTCAAGGGGAAGGTGGAATCACGCCTGAGGGCGGCCAGCCGGGCCCACAGGTGCGCGTGGTCTTCCAGCTGCCCGGCCAGCCCTCGCCCTGGGTCTGGCCTCCAGGCAGGCTGGTACCTTGGAGCTGCCTTTGCCCCGTGCCCCGTGTCCCCTGCCT
Organism: Lagenorhynchus albirostris; assembly: GCF_949774975.1. Classification (NCBI taxonomy): domain Eukaryota; kingdom Metazoa; phylum Chordata; class Mammalia; order Artiodactyla; family Delphinidae; genus Lagenorhynchus; species Lagenorhynchus albirostris. The sequence goes on along the minus strand of NC_083099.1, from coordinate 142,041,564 downwards.
GTCCTTCCCGGGTCTCTTCTGCGAGAAGTCTCCCACTGTGTCTCCCCTGCCTCCCCTCCCCAGGGCTCTTCCTACTGAAGCCCACACCAGCTCTGAGCCTTTCAGCCCGCGATGTCGCCTCCCTGTGCCCTTGACCTGGGGTCATCAGCAAGCCTAGCCCATCCAGTGCCTGGGCTCACCTGCCCCACGAGGGAGCTCACCCCGGGCTCCAACCAGAGCCTCTGAGGGTGATGGTCCCTTGCCCAGCCCGTGCCGTCAAGGCCCCTGGAGAGGCAGAGTCGCAGAGGCCTCAGGGCTGGTCCTCGGAGGCCAGGAGACCTTGACTTTGACCACCGGCCCCATAGACCTTGGTGAGCCTCCAGGTCCCACTGGTGAAACGTGGATGACAATACCTGACCTGGGGGTGATGAGGGGGCTAGATACCCAGCCAGCAGGCCCTTGGGGTTCTCAAGGCCCGGTTCCCTCTCCACCCCTGTGCTAGGAAGCAAAGCCTAGCCCCACCCCCGCTCAGCACAGCAGCACAGCATCCCTGAGGACCACCTTCCCCACAGTGCCACGGCCGGGCCCCTGCTGAGACCCTCCCCCAGCCCACCTCCCACAGGAGACCCTTCCCCTTTGGGCCGCCGTCCCACCCAGGGCCCAGCCGTCCCGCTGGCCAGAGCCACTCAGACACCCTCCACCTTGTAAATCCTCCCCCACTTCTGGCCTCCCTCATCCAGCTATCTGCACTTGCCCCCTGGGGTCGTGGTGCACCCCCCGTACACCCCTTGGGACCACTTCAGCCTCCTTCCAGAAGGCCCCTCCCCCCACCCCCGGGGCCCAGGAAGCCCAGCCCCACCCTGCTCTACTGGGTTATGGTACCTCCTGTGCCAGGACCTCACGTCTCTCCAGGGACAACACCGCCCCATGCTGCTCCCGCTTCCCCCGTGCCCAGCACTGGCTGAACCCATGGAAGGTGCTGCGTCTGCCTGGCATGGCCTTGAAAGCAGGGGCCAAGTGTGGGGAGCGGGAAGGATGGGGGGTGAGGGGTGCAGGAGTGTCACTGTGGCCTAGAGGCAGCATTTGAAGACGCAGGACCTGGAGCCATCAGCCCACCACGTGACGAACGCTGCAAACTAGAGATGCTGACATGGCCCGGGACCCCCAGCACGTGGGGGAGGCGTCCCCACCAATGCACGGGCACACACAGCCATTCACACATTCTGCACAAACACACTCCCACACGCACACGCATACACACGCTCGCCGACATACATGCACACGGGCACGTTCTTATACACATGCACCCGTGCGTGCATGCACACACACATGCTCACTCACCTACGCACGTGCACACGAACATGTTTTCATATGCATGCACACGTGTACACAGGCACACACGTTCACGCACAGGCTCCCGGCTTTCCTGCCCTTTCTCCTCCCCCACTGGCTCTCCATCCCGCCTGTGCATCAGAATCACTGGGAGGCTTTTGTAAACCCTGACTTTCCACCAGAATCCCTGCACCAGGGCGCAGCCTGGTCCCCGGTGAGAGCTCCGTCCTATTCTAACCCTTGGCTGGGTCCTCCTGCGCTTACAGTCGGAGGCCTCGGGGTGCAGGGTCCTCCTGGCCCCCCAGGCCACACACGGACCCTCCCCGGATCGAGATCCAGACTCCCGGAGCCCCCTCCCCGCGCTCCATGGTGGGTCTGAGCCCGGCCTCACACTCTGCATGACGGTTCCGCACTCGCCCCACGCGGCCACCAGGATCACGTGCGTGCTGTTGTGGTCGCTGACATTGCAGGACGGGTGTCCCAGGTACAGGGAGGATTCAGGGATGGACTCCTGCTGCAGGAAACGCTTCTGGATGGCGATGGCCACCTTCTCGATCTCACAGAGCACCCTGACGGCCCCGGTCAGGTTCAGCCGCGGGGACAGGCCCTGGGGGGATGGGCGGGCACCCTGCACTGAGGCAGCCCCAGGTCCTGCTGGGGTAGGGGGCTGCTCTGGGCCGGTGGCCTGGGGTGTGTTGCCAGGAGAGTCGCCTGCAAGACACGAGGAGACAAAGGCATAGGGTGGGTCTGTGCTTCGGGACAGCCATGTGAGCCTGGCCAGCGACGTGGTACAAGGCAGGGGCGGGGCAAGGGACAGACAGCAGACGGACCACTCCGCACCCTGCAGCAGCGCACCCCCGAGGTCGCACATGCCAGCAGAGCCACACACATGCGTGTTGCATGTTCCTGCCAGCCCAGGCAGCTGGGCCTGCCCTGGTTCACTGTGGCCCCCGTGGCTGGGGAACTGAGGGGTCCCCTGCCCTCCCAGACTCTCCCAGGCTGACATTGGGCATGTGCTGAACCCATGGGCTTGGGATCAGCCATCACTCCTGGGGGCCCCTGAGTCTTATCTCTAAAGTGGGTTAATGAAGTTCACTCTCTGGACCCTTGCGTCCCTTGTTCCTACTCCAGCTTCCTGCTTCCCTAAAGCATGCTGGGTTTCGACCTCTAGAAGAACACGAGCCTCTGTAAGAGCATCCACCGTCCTCGGAGGGCAGACCCAGGACACACCTCAGCCCTCCCTGAGCCTCCTCTATGGCCCGGCTCTGCTGCCTGCCGCCCCGGCACCTGCCCTCTCATCTCAAGGTGCTGCTCACCTGGCTCCCCGGCCCCAGGATGCAGTCCAAACCCCTGCTCACGGCGTTCGCAGCCTTCTCGACTGGCCTCACCCGGCCTCGCTGGGTGGGGTACTCCCCCTCTCTCCCACCCACCTCCTGTAGGCATCACGCTGCAGCCAGCCCATGCTGCGTGCCTGGACCATGCCCACCTTCAACAGCTCTGTTCTTACTGTTGCACCCACCCACCACACCCTGCCCCACCGCAGCCCCCTCTGCTGGTGCCGTCGGAGCCATCCTTTAAGACTAGCTCAAAGACACCTCTTCCAGGAAGCCTTCCCTGACCACACTCAAGGGACTGAAACAACTTAGTCTCCTCGGGGCCTCCTGCTTCTGCCTCAAGTACAGCATATTCCATATTCCTTCAGACACTGTGTTCACTCCTATAAACATGTCTCCTCTACTTGACCGCAGATCCCCGGATGGCAGGGGCCATCTCAGAGTCAACAGTGAATCCACGAAGGCCCCATTTAATGGGAAAAGTGCTGCGTGGACAGTGGGTCTGAGTAGAAACGCTTCCATGTCATGTGTCATTTGTCACACAGGCTGTATGTTTTGCAAGATCATCTTTTAGCATCTGAGAGGACGCACCTGGGTTGATGTGTATATTTTCTCATCAAGGGCATCAGAAGAAGCACTTGGAGATGAGGCACCACCCAGAAGGTTGGAGGGATGTGGAAGGATGGGGCGGCACAGGCATGTGCACACGTGCACACACACGCGCACACACATGCATTGCACACGTGCACACACATGCACGTGGGCACATATGCATGCTTGCACGTGTTCATACACACGGAAACTTGCCCAAGACATAGAAACATGCCAATCTCGTTTAGAAAAGACGCACTTTGGGGACGAACGTCCTTCAAAGAACAGACTACCTGAGCGTATTCCAGACAAGGGATCCTGAGACTATTACCTTCGCAGGGTCTTCCAGAATATTCCACGGGGAGGTCGGGGGTGCCTCCCTCGCAGCTGCAGGTGAAGGACCCCAGGCTGTTGCGGCAGGAGGAGCCCGGGGCGCAGTCATCCTCCCCGCTGTCGCACTCGTCGTAATCTGGAGCGTTTAGGAAACAAGACAGGAAACCCTCACAGGAGGCTTGAGCACCGCGGCTCTGCCCACTGTTTACAGGCAGCCTGCACCTCGGGAACCAAGGTTAAAATTATCAAATGATAGCAAAGATGGCCAGTTCTGCAGGCTTCGGGAGACAGGGTGGTACCCTGATTTTCTGCCGGGTATGGGGGTGAGAGGCGGGTGGCAGAAAGTCTGCAGGGGCTGTTCTGGAAGGAGGATGATGGGGGCGGATGGGAGGGGGGGAGAGTGAAGGCAGCTCAGCATCCCCTCAGCTGCCTGGAGACCAGGAGACCAATGGGCCCCACCTGGACCCTGGTATCAGGCAGAGGGACCCCGGCACACACTTGCTTTCACCTCTAAGCTCAGTTACTTACCTTATGAACCACAATGCGGCTTTACTGCAGAAAATGGATAAAAACCAGGACAGCTTAGCAAAGAAAATAAAATAACCCCTTGAGGCCACCTCCCAGACGTAAGTGTTTGCATGTTGGTGTATTCCTTTCCAGCCTTTCGAAAGGCAGACTGCAATGCAGCTAAGATCACGTTTTATACACAAATGTGAGTCCAGCTTCCATCCCATTTCCTTGGGTCAGGAATATTTTCTATCTCAGCAAACCTCATTTTTAATAATTGCCTGACAGTCCATGGCATGGATTACCAAAATTGACTTACTATCTTCCCTATTACGGGACTGTGGGTTATTTCCGATCTTCTGCTTTTAAAGTAGCAATGAGATGAATGTCTTTACATGTAAACTATAGTCCACACTGAGTTCTGTTTCCTTAGGATGGAGTCCTGTAAGTGCTGTGATACAGGGGCTACGTGCAATGAGCAGGATAAAACATTAAGGAAGAAAGACAAATATCATATGATAGAGCCTATCGGTGGAATCTAAAAAATTGGTACAAGTGAACTTATTTACAAAACAGAAACAGAGTCACAGATGTAAAAAACAAACTTATGGTTTCCCAGGGTGTGAGGAAGGGATAAATTGGGAGATTGGGATTGACACATACACACTACGATATATAAAATAAGTAACTAATAAAGACCTGTTGTAGAGCACAGGGAACTCTATTCAATACTCTGTAATGACTCTATGGGAAAAGAATCTAAAAAAGAGTGGATAGGTATATATGTATAACTGATTCACTTTGCTGTACAGCAGAAACTAACGCAACATTGTACATCAACTGTACTCCACTAAAAATTAAAAAAACAAAAACACAAAGTAAAAAAAACCCAAAAAAACAAAGTGGATGAAACATTTTTACAGCTCTTGACAAATACCAGGAAGTGTGAGCAAATCCTGTTCTCCCAGAGCTGTGTGCAGGGGCTGCTTCGCTATCAGGATTATCTTTAAAAAAAACAATTCCTTGTAGATGGGCAAAAAGAGTAACTCATTTTAATGGGAATGCCTTTGATCCTTCCATCTTTGTTAGTCGCGTGGGAGTCATCTTTCACATATGGTCTATTTGGGTCTTTTGTGCCTGTGTCTATTGGGTTCTTAGTATTTTATCACCAATGTGTGTGATCGCTCTTTATTTAGGATATAATTCTTCATCAGATTGTTGAAATTACTTTTGGTTCACTGCTTGCTTTACAATGGTGACTGTTTTGTTTGACATGAGAGCTTTAACTTTTTATAGAGTCAAATAGTCCAGGCTTTTCCTCTGCAGGCTTAACCCTTCTCATTCCAAAGATCAGAAAAATATTCATCTATATTGTCTTTGATTTCATCCAGACATATAACTATAAGCCTTTTATCGTTTATTCTCAGGCATGCTATGTGCTAGGGTCTGAACCGTGTGTCCTCAACATCTGTGTGTTGAGGCCTTGACCCCAAGTGTGACTGCATTTGCAGGTGGACCCTTTAGGAGATAATTAAGGTTAACTGAGGTCGTTAGGGAGGGGCCCTGATCCGACAGGACTGATGTCCTTATAAAAAGAGACAGCAGAGCGCTCCCCCTCTACACACACAGAGGAAAAGCCAGGTGAGGACGCAGCAGGAGGGTGGCCGCCTACACGTCAGGAGCGGGCCCTCACCAAAATCAGCCGGCACCTTGGTCTTTGGACTCCCAGCCTCTAGAACTGTGAGAAAATAAATGTCTGTTGTTTCCATCCGTGGTATTTTGTTACAACTCCAGCTGACTAATACAATATGAGAAGAGACTCTAAATTGCCTTTTCTCCCGGCTTTTCTTTTCAATTATTTTTCCTAGGATTTTCCACAGTTTCCTTGGAAACTGTGCTTGGGAGGAAATCTGCCAGCAGAGAGGGACCTGTCTGCCCTCAGCCCATGGAAGAGCAGCAAAGGAGGGAGGGGCAGGATGCAGCCTGCAGAAAGGATGCGGCATCCCCGGGAATCTTTGCAGGTTCACCCGAAGATTTTTCAACCCTTAAACCTTTTTAAACAAAAAAAAACCATAGGAGCAATAAGAGAGATGAGGGTCCTATCTGTTTCGCATTTTCATCTAATGCAGGGAAGCCGTCAAGAGGAGGCGCATCTTTCAGAAACAAAGCCAGTGGCTAGGATTTCACTGCCTCTCCCTTGCAGAGCGAGCCTCCACCGGGGTCCAGCCTCTGCCTACCCACTATGAAGGGGTCACCTCCGACCACCTCCAGCAGAGAGGCATTCTGAAAGGCGGCCAGGAACGTGGCAGACACCTCCCGGACGTCCACGTCTGCGATGACCAGCAAGTTGAACTCCACCACGACGCTGCCACTGGAGATGCGGGTCACTTCCACCTGCACCCCACCTGTGTCCAGGTGCTGAAGCATGGAGGCTGGCAAGGAATTCCGCACCTTTAGAGAAACAGGTCTGGTGAGAAGAACCGCGTGCCGAGAGAGGAAACGGGGTCCTCGTCCTAAGGTGGCTCCTCTGGGGATCGCAGCCAGCAGCAGCGCTGGCCTTGGGAAAGATGTCAAGGCCGCAGGTGAGTTCTGCCGAGTCCCCAGGCCCAGCACGAATGCCGGTGGGGCCTGAGACACGGAGCCCTGTCCCCCAACCAGAGCCAGCCGGTCAACGTGGGGCTAAGTGCCAAAGCCCCACCCTATGGGGCTTGTAACTTGGTAGGGGGCTCACAGCGGCATTTAGCATCTGCTGCTCTTAGCTCAGAGCCCCGGAGGACAGGGCTGAGCAACTGGTCCTAGGGAGGGACACCACCTCTCCGACTCCACTTTTTCCGCGACAGTGCTTATGGCCCTCATATTGCGGAACATTTCCCCTTCCTTTCTTCCTGCTGCCTTTCCGAAAACTGCTTCCCCGTGGGCATCCTAGTGAGACAGGTAGTTCCTGCCTCTAAAAGCCTTGTTCATTATTCCATCAATCTGGACAGAATCCTACATCACACACCATATTATTCCATTCTAGCCCATCATGGCCAAAATGCCCAGAAAGGTACCCAACCTTGTAATGAGCCTTAAATTGTGCGTATAATGCAAATGTGCTATGGAAGAGCCCACCTCCGCGGTTTGCCCTCACAGAGAAAACCTGGTCTGCATCCGAACTGCATGAGGTTCAAGGGACAGGCTCGTGGATTCCCAGCCTTGGGACAGCCAATGTGAGCAAGTCTGTTGTTACCCATCAGAGGGTGCAGATGCCCCGGAGACCCCAGAGCCGCCTGCAGTCACATGGCTGCCACCTTTTTCATTGGAAGAGCTGGTCTTCTCTCTCTCTGTCTCTCTTTCTCTCTGGGATTTCCAGAGAGGGATCTGCCAGAGTCTTGGATTAAAATCACTTTTATCTGCATCTCAAGCCAGTCTCAAAGAGAAGTTCCAGGCCCCTTGCTAGGAGCTGACAAACAACAAAGTGACACATTAACCCACAACCTCCCAAAACGTGTCCTAATGTCCTACGTAGGTGTTAAATTGCATAATTATTTGCTATCCTGAAACTCTAGACAGACAAAAACTGTCCCCCTAAATAGGCAAAAGATGAAAAGTTTTAAAAAGGAGAGATTAATCAAGGAACTTGGGGTAGCAGTGAAGCTGCCTCATGTGACCACCAGAGCTATGTGAACTGATTTCAGTGATTGTTGTTTAATATGATGTGTAACTATCATTTAACCTAAGGAAGATTTGATATACATATGAATGAAATCATCAACAGCTCTTGAATCCACACACTGGGCCAGAAGCTGGGGACCTCAGAATAAATAAAGCAGGACCCCAGATTCTCAGAATAAATAAAGCAGGACCCCAGATCTAGAGGAGTCCCAGTATGACAGTTCCTGGAGGCATGACTTTTATCGGGAACGCTGGTGGGATTGAACGGAATCACCAAACAGCGCGGCCACCAGCATTGCTAAGGCGCCACCGTGTTATGACTCCACCAATAGGTGGCGCTGCCGAGCTCTCTCTAGTCTGTGTCTTAAACCCCCAGAACAAGGAAAAGCTAAACTGTATGAGACGTCCTCTAGGCAAACAAGATCATGACAAGTGCATTCTCTATTCATCAGAGGATAATCTAACCACCAGCAAAAAGAATACTGAGATTGCTCCTCTAACTAAATTGTAACAATATACCATCCCAAAGAATGCCAGTGGGTTGGCGGAGGGCACTGCAAGGGAGAGTAGGAAAAGGAATTTTTTTAAGGTCGGATCATAGTGGCATTATTCACAATAGCCCAAAAGTGGAAGTAACCCAAGTGTTCATCAATGGATCACGGATAAAGAGAATGTGGTCTGTCCATACAGTGGAATACTATCCAGCCATAAGAAGGAATGAAGTTCTGATGTTGGTACAACATGGATGAACCTTGAGGACATTATACTCAGTGAAATAAGCCAGACCCAGAAATCACACATTGTAGGATGCCACCTCTACGAAATACCCAGAACAGGCAAATCCACAGAGACAGGAAGCACACATCTGGTTCCAGGGGCAGAGAGACGGGCCGATGATGAGCTAACGGGTTTCTTTCTGAGAGGATGAAAACTTTCTGGAATTAGCTGGCGGTGACGGTTGCACAATTCTGCAAATACAGTCTAAACCACTGAATCGTGCACTTTCAAAGCGTGAGTTTTGCGGTATGTGAAATCGATCTCAATTTTTAAATTGTTTTCTTTTTAAGGCCGGGGGAGGTTTTCTGCTCTACGGGGTCCCGCATCAATAAAGAAGTTTCACTGAACAGGAAACAACGTGACGTAAGGAAGCAGCAGAGGAAAAGGCATGTCTCCCACCTGCTGATGTGTCTGCTTAATGGCAGATCCAGGACACAAGGCATCACACCAGAGCTGGAAGTCCCAGCTTCCTTCAGAAGCGAGAAGTCTGTGGCACCTGCAGGTCTGGGTCCGTTTGGCTGCCGCTAAGATGCTACCACCTCCCTCCTTCACATCCCAAGAGAAAACAAAGACCGATTCCACCAACTCACCATCCGAAAGAACAGCTCCAGGAAGGCCTGGTACTCCTTGCTGCTTGCGTTGCGGAAGGATTCTAAGTACTTGACGTTCACTATTCTGACTTTTCCACTGAGCTTCTGGGCCACTGCAGGATGGAGAATAAACACGTTTGCAGGGGTATCAGGTAGCAGAGCATCATCTTATCTTAATAAGAGTATTTTTACGTTGGCCAGGAAGAACATCGAACCGAGGCTGATTTGCACTCTGTAGAGAAGGAACAGCACCTGGTACGCACAGACGCAGCCTCCAGCTCCAGAGGACGACGGGACAGAGGCTGGGCGCAGAGGGAGACCCTGCCGGGGGCCGCGGAACCAGCTCAGCCCCTGTGTCTCTCTCCTGCCTGCCTGCAGAGAGGATGGTGACAACTGGAGGGTGTGCCCTGACCTAAAAGCCATCAGGAGCACGAAGGTGCACAGGTGAGAGCAGAGGTGGACCCATCTCAGGCCGGGGTCACACAGACGCGCGGGCCACTCCTCCCTCTAAGCACGGGTGAGACCTCCAGATGGCAGATGTACGCGACAGCCCAGCACCAGCTCTCCTCCGGGGCCGCCCTGCCTGACCGTCCGGCCAGCAGCGACCTCCACTTCTCCAGCTGGCCGTGAACTTGCACTCGCCTTCCTCACCCACATCTCCTCTCTAGTTTCCCAGTTCACAGCTAACTCGTATTTTCAAGCATATAAAAAGAAGTTCTAAACGTTTATGACTTAGGCATCCCCCAGTGGGTCACCTTAGGCGTCTCCCAAGGGACGTGCACCCCATCTCGAAGACCACTGTTATCAACTCTTAGACAGTTGCCCAAGATGTGAGGACTAATCTGCAACATCAGGTCTGCCCTTGGCTGTTCAGGTAAGCTGGACATTCAAGAAGATATGTGGATGACAAATGCTAATGAGGAGAAAAGAGGAATTTTTTTTTTTTTTTTGCAGTACGCGGGCCTCTCACTGTTGTGGTCTCTCCTGTTGCAGAGCACAGGCTCCGGACGCGCAGGCTCAGCGGCCGTGGCTCACGGGCCCAGCCGCTCCGCGGCATGTGGGATCTTCCCGGACCGGGGCACGAACCCGTGTCCCCTGCATCGGCAGGCGGACTCTCAACCACTGCGCCACCAGGGAAGCCCAAGAGAAAAGGAGTTTTATCTGAATATATAACTATCGACAAGGCTCAGCTCCACCTTACGTTTCACTTGCTCAATTCTACTCCCCTCCCTTTAACTCTGCGGGTCCCAGGCTCAGTGGGCGGGGAGGGGGGCACTCACAGATCTGTCCATCATCATCCTTCCTGAAAGCCAAGTCCAGGTCTGTTAGGAGTGAGGATGGTCACAGGAAATGGGTAGACCAGCACTGCACCCATTTCCCTGCCACGTACCTACGAGGACCCAGATGGGCGAGCGTCTGCAGCCTCTGCAGAGTCTGGAGCGCTTTGCAAAGCAGCCTCTTTGTCTACCACCTGTCCCTGAAGTAAGCCCCCTCCTGTGTGGCCTTTGAACACCAGCTGAGTCTGAAGTGAGCCAGACATTCCTACACTGAGAGGAAAACGGAATCCCTGCATCCACAAGTTCACACAGCTGTTTTAAACCTTAAGCCACCAAAAGTCCTTTTCATGCCTTTTCTCATCCCTTTAAGAACCAGTGGCAAACGCGTCTCTGAAGCCTGTTACCTGTCCTCACTTTCAGGTGGGCTCTGGAACTTTCTTTTCCACATGCTTTGGCCACGATCTCCACCAGGTACAAAACACCAGGCTCTAGGCCAGACAGTGTCAGGCTTGCGTTCTGGCTCTCCAGGTGCACAGTGGGGGTCCGCGCAGAAACCAGGGTGAGCTGGAAAGTGGGGCGCAGGGTGAGATCCGCCACCCATGCCACGTGAAAGCCCGTGCTGGTCACATTGGAGACGGTGACCCTTCCGATGGGCGTGGGAGCTGAGAAGTGGAATATAAGTGCCCTGATTAAAATCAGTCCAACGTTCCCAGGAGACAGGAAGGAGAACCGAACCCCCCCCCCGACACGGGGACACGAGAGTCCTCAGGGGAGTCCAGCCCAGGGGAGTCAAGTCCCCCAGCTTCCAGCTGCACATGTGGATGCAGAGTCCCTGGACAGCCCCTGAGCCCTGGGCTCCCAGGGACGGCACCCCTGCCCCTTAGGTTTGCTCTGTGCCCACCCCTGAGGTCCCGGGACCTCTGGAAACAAAGTTTTCTTGAGCAGGTTCTGGGCGGCTCCTCCAGAGCGCTGCCCCCCTCGACCCCTGGGCGGACTCCCCAAAAATCAGCCTGGTGGGCCTTGCTGGCTACAGACCATTCCTACAGGGGACTTGGGTGATGTATGTGGGCTGAAGAGTTTAGTTTCGGATCTAGCCCTGTGCAGCAGAGGAGATGCATCAACGGAGCTGCTTTCAACAGCTGGATGCAATCCAGGGCCAGGCCAGCTCCGTGAGCTCACACGGGGATGCCAAGGCCACCTCCCTCCTTGGGAGGCGCAGGCCAGGCCCGTTCCCTGCACAGAGTGGCTGCCTGTCTCCTGGGGTATCACCCAGGGGTCTTGGTGATGGCTCAAGCCTCTACAAGTGATGGGTGATGTGGAACTGCCGGGGGTCAGTACGGCTGGGAGGGTACAGAGCTGCTGGGGGAGCTGCAGCAGGCTTGGGGATGCAGAACTTCTGGGGAGGTACAGAAAGGTTGGGGGCCCAACCCCGCAGGGGGGATGCGCCCCGTGCCCAGTGCACTTAATGCAACACATGCCCAGCTTCCTGCTCCAGCTATTGGCAATCGGGAGGCTTAGGAAGGGGGAGGACCGGGCTGGAGGGAAAGCGGGGAGACCAAATTCTCACCCTTACTAGGGGACAGAGCTGCACGGCACTGGGTTGGTCTCACCCAGTGCTACTGGACTGCCCTGGACTGGACGACTGCGTGAGCCTTTGCTGAAGGGAGCTCACACACCAGCAGCTCCCCATGGCCCTGGGACGCACCCTTCCTGCCACTCACCGCAGGCTGGGGTCTTCAGAGATGCAGGCGTGGTGGCCGAGGGCAGGTCTGGGGAGCCGGAGGGTCCAGGGTCTGAGTTTTGTGGCCACGCGGGGTCCAGAGGTACTGGCGGCGTGTCCCTCGTGGGGAGGCTGGCGTGCCACTCAACGTGGTCCATGGGGCCCTGGGTAGGAGCGGGCCGGAAGAGCGGCTCCGTGGTGGAGTTTGGGGGCAGCCATCCTGGGGAGGCTGGTAGGCTGTCCATGGCCCCAAGAGGGGAGCTGTGGGCGGGCCCCGGAGCCCGGGAGGAGAAGGTGCCAGCCACCCTGCTGGCCGCCCGCTGGCTGGTGCCCAGGCCTGGGGCCACACTGGGCTCCCCCTCCACGGCTGGCCCAGTGCTGTTCCTGCCATGACCGAGCACGCTGCTGGCCCCTCTCCTGGGCGGGAGCCCTGGGGTCCAGGCCTGGCCTGCTGCAGTGGTGCGCCGTGGGTATCCAGGGCTGGGGGACAAGGCGGGGCTCTCCAGGTCGAGGGCTGTTGTTTCTGTGCTGGGCCCTGGGGCTGTTTCGCCTGTCACCGGAGATGGTGCACCACCGGTGGGGCTCACCACGTCACCTGCCGAGACACATCCTCTCTCAGACGGGGCGTCTGGTCTACTCTGGTCAAGAGCCCCCCCCCCCAGATGACTTCAAGAGGGGGCACAGGCTATCCCCACGGGTGGTTAAGAATGTTTGACACGGCCCTTGTTTGTGGTCTCCCAAGAGCTCTCTCGGAAGGCCCTGGAGCCTCTCCATTTGATCAGTGAGGATGCCGTGACCCTGAGATTAGGGGGTCCACCTGGGAGGCTGCAGAACCAGGACGTAAGTGCGAGGCTTGGCTCTTGCTGGCCTCAGATGGACCGTGGAGCCGCGGGCCTTTGGAAATGGGGATAATTTCCCCCAAATGTGTGCTCAGTGTGGGGCTAGGTTCTGGTCACTCTTAGCAGCTCGCTGGGCGACACAGGTATAAGAAAAAGCATGGGAGAAGAGAAGCTGTGTGGGTCTTAGGAAGTGGGACACTATACACAGTAGTTAAGGACTAGAGGCTTTCTCCCAGGGAACCATTCTCTTGCTTCCTCCAGCCAGAAAGCCTTTGCAGGGATGGCAAACAGGTAGCTGAGCACCTATGCTGCCCACCCTGTGTCCAGAGCAGACATTGCTAGTCGATCACAGCATTTTAAGTCTGTATGTGACCTCCTCCGGCTTCTGAACTCAGCACGCCAGGTGGCCCTAACAAACTGATCAGAACTTGCCCCCAGAAACGTTGGGGCAGAGACACGCCAAGAATGGGGCTCAGAGACCCCACATCAAGGCCTTCTCCATGCTCACCGGGGCTCCTACACCATCTTGGGGTCCAGTCCACCCAGGGAGGGACCCCTGCCCCCAGGGGTTTCATCATGACTTTCTCTGACCCTTTTATTCGTAAAAATAATTTAAAATCATACTTTAAAACTGCACTGGTATAAAGACTAGATTCGTAATTGATATTTATGGTTATTAGATTCTTTTTTTCTTTTGATATTAAAAGCAATTAAATCATTCTCATGGGCCCCTAACAGTATGGTGGGCCCCGGGCACCGTGCCCACCCTGCTTGAGGAGAGCCAGCCCTGCTCCACCCCAGGTCCTCAGGGAGGGGGCTCAGCCCAGAGCTGGGGGCTTGGGGACGGGGCGCACCATCACAGGCCCGGCCCGGTCTGGAGGGGTGGGCATCCCTGGCCGTCCGGCACCGGCAGGTGTACGAGCCCTCGAGGTTGATGCACTGGGCGGCCGGCGAGCAGTCGTGCTGCAGGCTGTCTGCGCACTCGTCCCAGTCTGTGGGCGGGGAAGAGACAGAACACGAGCGGGTGAGAAAACGGCCAGGGGCTGCTGAAGCAGAGCGCCATGGTGGCAACTTCCTGCTGACCAGAGTCTTTGCAGCGAACGACAAGGGGTGGAGCAGGGCGTCGGTGAAGCCCTCGGCATCCAGCACCCGGGGCTGGCGGTGGGGTTCCCTGCACGGAGCCCTCCCTGCAGCTCCTCTCTGGGCCAAGGCGACAAACCAAAAGCCCGCCCTTCCCCACCTCCACCGCTGGCTGGCTGATCTGGGGGCAGAGGTTAGGGGACGTTGGGATTCCTGTGGCGGTATTAGCACCCACAGGTGTGAATATATTCCCCTCTTGTTTATTCTTTGTTCATAAGGTGCTTTCTCTTCCCTCTGATGAGCCAACATCCCTTCATATTTAGTGTCTCAAGAAAGAAACAGAAAAGTAACTGAGCCAGGAGGTGTCCAGTTAGTATAACATGAACTTTCCAAGACACAGATAGGACGGCTGTAAATACCTCCCCCCCGAGTCTGGGAAATGATTGTGAGAGACCCCAAAGCCCCGTGCCCCTGGGAAGCCCTGACCCTTCTGACCTGGGCAAGGAAGGCTCAGTGAGCCCCCAACCCTATAAATCCCCCCAAACCCTTCCCTGCCACAGTCCTTTCTCGGCCTCTGAACTTGAACTTATTTACAAAACAGAAATAGAGCCACAGACGTAGAAAACAATCTTATGGTTACTGGGGGGAAAGAGGGGAGGGATAAGTTGGGAGATTGGGATTGACATATACACACTACTGTATATAAAATAGATAACCAATGAGGACCTACTGTACAGCACAGGGAACTCTACTCGATTCTCTGCAATGACCTGTATGGGAAAAGAATCTAATAAAAGAGTGGGTATACGTATATGTATAACTGACTCACTTTGCTGTACACCTGACACGAACACAACATTGTACATCAACTCTACTCCAATAAAAAATAAACAAATAAAAATAAACCCTTAAGCAATCAGTACTCGAGCTGTATTTCAGGCTGGGAGGAGCCGGGGGTTGGGAAGCAGTCTTCCCACAGCTCTAGAAATCCATCCTTCAGCCCAGGTCCGGCTCTACGGGTCGCTGCCCGTCCCATCCCCGCCCAGGAGAGCAGGTGGCTCTTAACAGAGTTGCCTTTGCCAGCGGGGGAGGCTGGGTGCCTCGACGGGGTGAGGTTACCCTCGAGGGGTGGCTACCAGGCTTCCCGAGAGCTGCAGGCGGGGTCCCCGAGCCAGGCTCAGGGCACCAGCGAAGCCCGGACTTGGCTGGACTTCAAGTCAAGATGAGGCATGAGTCCAGTTTTGTGCAGAGAAAACCCCGCCACTGAGCGCTCAGAGGCCGGTTTCGTGGGTTTCAGTTTCGCTTCTTGTGATCTTTACAGAAGCAGCTCCCCCGAGCCCAGCAGACTCATCAGCCGATGCAACAGTTACACCCTGACCCAGATCCCCCTGGAGCGCAGCCTGACCTCCAGGTGGCTCGAAGGTGCCGGGGGCTTAAGGCCGGGGCTGGAGCCAGGCCCGCCGGGCAGCAGGGCCACGAGGAGAGCGGAAGCCCCCGTGGAGACCTGAGCTCAAACCGCAGAGCCCTGGAAGCTATCTTGGGGAGGTGATTCCCCACCCCCTTCGCTCCGCCAGCACGTGGCTCAGGGGTAAGTCTGAGGAAGATGCAGACAACTCTGTTCTGTCTTGTATAGAAGCCCGCGGCCTGGCAGTTCCTGGGTTCAGAGCGGGAGGCGGGCCTGCGAGCCGTGACAGCTGCCAGGCGGCCTTTGCGCCTCCTGGGCCGCCAGACGAGGATGTGGGCAAAAGCTGCTGGTGCAGGACCTGTCCTCTGCTCCTGCCGGCCCTGAAGCGGGGATGAGGACGTAGCCCACCTCCCGGAGGAGGCGGCAGCTGCGACAGAGCCAGGACTCCTGGCACATGTAAACCCCCAGGAATGAGGTGGGGAGGCCCAAGGACGAGCCGCCCCATCCCTGAAAAGGCAGGCTCCTCGGGAGCCCCAAACTGTCTTTGGGGCCCAGGTGGCCTTCAGAAGTGAAGCCTGGCCAGAGCCCTCGGCCCTTCCTGGGGGCCAGATTCTCACTCAAGGAGGAAGATGTCACAGAGAACTGGGTTCTAACGGCGGCAGGAACAGAGGCTGGACCAAAGGCAGTGCCACCGAGCATGGAGGAAGCAGGCCCACCCCCGCAGGCCAGGTAGACAGTGACAGGCCCGGGGCCAGGCTCCCCCGCTCGTCCTCCGCCACCCACTGCCCACAGAGGCCACAGGAAGGTCCACTGCACCTATGATGCTGTCAGGGGTGCGCGGCCGACTGGAAGCTTCGGGGAGCGTGGCTAGGCCAGTCCTGAGATCACAGAGAGGGCGCTGCCCCCCAGTACTGTGGTGACCCCAGGGGAACCCCTCACACAGAACGGCACCGCCATCAGGCCTCGTCTGGCTGGCGTCTGCACAGGGCACTAAGCACGAAGGGGCCACATAGATGCACGTGGAGGCCCAGGGGGTTGTCTGCGCGTGGAGCAAATGAGCAGGACGGCCCTTCCTGAGCAGATTTTAAGGAAGGGGAGGGGCACGGGTGGGAGATCCAAGGGGAGCGAAGGGAAGTGGGGCGGGACGGAAGGACTGGTGAGGGCTCGGGGACCCTGCAGGACCTTCCGGGCCTGAGAGCTCACCCGAGATACGAAAGGGCGTCCTAGAGAAGACTTAAACCGAAATGTCGGCGGCGCTGTCAGATGTGCGCCGGGCACCCCGCTAACCCCACACCTGCAGGGTCCCTTTATTTACCCTCCGGGGGGATGGGTCAACCTTCCTGTCTCTCAGCTGAGCACACCGAGGCCCAGGAGGCGACGTGCCTTGTACAGGGACCCACGGCGGCGAGGGAGTGTCGGAGCTGGGATTCCAGCCTGTCCCGTGAGGCCCCCTCCCGCCAGGCGGTGTAAGCAGGGCCGGAGGCCCGGGTTGCTACTCAGCACTGAGCCTCCCCGCACGGGGCACGGCCCCCCTGGAGGGAGACCAGGACGCGTGGCCACCCAGTGACCCGGGTGGGGTTGGTATGGGCCTCGGGGAGAAGATGAGGTCGTGACAACATGACCGCCACGCTGCTGGGACACGTGGATTCACAGCAGCGAGAGCTCGCAGATAACCCGGGAAACTCAGCAGTGCCAACACCACCATTTCTGTGGGGTCGCTGAGGAGAGGAGCTTTCCGTGCTGCGGTTTGTTGAAGTTTTGTGGAATGACAATGAGTGTGCTTCTGCAGTCTCGCGGCTGTGCCTGCCGGGCTGGGGGCTCTGGGCCGGTGGGGAAGGCGGGGGACTTCGGTTCGGGCCTCCCCGGATGAGGGTTGCGGCCCGGGGGCTGCCCCTCGGGCTCTGGATCAGGGGACTCTGTGCAGGGCAGAGCCATCTCGTCCACCAGTAAACAGCTGAGGCCTCCTCGTGGCCCTGGGAGACCCTCCCACCTTGGCCCTCAGCTCCGGAATGTGAAGCAAACAGCCTACCGTTTTTCAGGGATGCTGCAAGGTGAGAGCCTGCTCGGGGCTCCCAACTTCCAAGGATACTTCCAGAACTTTGTGGGGGGGGGGCTTCAGAATGATGAACCCTGGGATATTAGCAATGCAGGGCACCTCTTCTTCCTTTGTATGAGTTTGCTGAGGCTGCCATCGCAGACTGTCACAAGCTTTCGAGCTGGCTTAAAACAGAATTCATTCTCTCACAGTTCTAGACGCCAAAGTCTAAAATCACGGTGTTGGCAGGGCTGGGCGCCCTCGGGCTTCCGGGGAGGGTCCTTCTTGCCTCTTCCGGCTTCTGGTGGCCCTTTGAGCTCCTCGGCCTGTGGCTGTGTCACCTCTGCCTGCATCTTCACGTGGTGTCCTCCACGGTCCCTGGGTCATCTCCTTTTCTGTCTCTTCTAAGGGCACTGTCATTGACTTTGGGCCCACCCTGATCCAGAATGATTTCTGATCCTTCATTTCATCTGCAAAGACCCTTCTTCCAAATACGGTCACGTCTGAAGTTAGGTGGGTACTTCTCTTTTGGGGCCACCATTCAACCCACAGCATCACTTGACAAAGCTCTGGAATAACCTGAGCCCTGATGCCAGGGGATGAGGCTGGGAAGCATCTCGAGGTTAGGGCTGGATCTCCAGAAGACGGCTCAGATCTGTCTCAGGTGGGCCCTGGGGGTGCAGGCTGAGGGTCCACCCACAGGCTGTCCGGCGTCTGCCCAGCACTTATCCCCTGAACCCAGGCAGGCAGGCCCACCAGGTGCAGAGGGCCGCCATCATCTCCATCCCCGAGGGGGTGAATGACAGAGGAAGGGACCCCAGGCTCAGCAGACAGGTGTTTCCCAGGCGTGACTTCAGGTGTGACACTCCCACGGCCCCTTCTCTGCATTCGTGGGCTGGGGGAGCTTGGGACAGCAAGCCGGCAGGCGACGGGGCTCAAAGGAGTTGACAGCGCTCACTCTGGGACCTGCTCCACTCGGGGGTGGTGCGTTCCATAGATTGAGCCCCAAACAGGCTCTTTGATGTAGAGACTGCAGTGCCCTCACCGCACAAGGGAACTTCATCCCTGCTTTGACAGCAAAAGCTTCCTGACGTGACAGCTCGCTGTCTCTCTATGTCTGTCTCTCACTGCCCCCTCTGCATCCCCTGCATCTCTCCCTCTCTCTGTCTCTTGATGTCTCTGTCTTATCTCTGACTCTGTCTTATCTCTGACTCTGTCTCTCCCTCTGTCCCCATCTCTCTCTCTCTCTCACTGCCCCCCTGCCCCCAACCCCCTCTCCCCGCCTCTCTCCATCTCTGTTTCTCCATCTCTCCCCCCATCTTTCCTAATCTGTGACTTCCTGTATCACCAAGTAAAATTACAAGCCTTTGGGCTAATGAAATAGATCTCCACGTTAACAAGGCGCAGAGCAGCCAGGCCTGGCTGGGCCTCGATGCAGACACAGTAAGCTCCCATCCCTGTGCCCTTCGTGGACCCTTCAGCCCGGTTCCACCCTGGGTTCTGGTGGCAGCTGAGAAACACCATCGAAGGGAATAAGCGTCCCTGAGCTCCGAGGGGTGCTTCTCCCATCAGGAATTGGAGGTGTGGGACACAGGTGGGCTCACTGTTTCGGGGCGGCAGCCCCAGGCCCCATGGAAGAACACAGAATACGGACTCAAATTTCATTTGCTTCATCTTTTGGAACAAAGGGAATGTTGATCAGGACTAACGCAGCCTGGACTTTGGAGGGCATCGGGGCGGCACACCCTGGGCACGGAGAGGAGGACCCACCTTGCACAAGCGTCTCCGACTGGTCCACCTGGAACACGGTGCTCGCCCACAGAGGCGGGAGCATGGGGGACAGCGTGGACACGCCCACCGGGAACTCGGGGTCCTGCACCGTCAGTCTGAGCCTCACCACCACGCTTCCGGCCCGGAGAGACACGACCTGCATCCTCAGCTTCCCTCTTCGGTACAAGTCAGAAAGCGCCGGCGGAAAGGAGGTTGCAACCTGGCCCAGAAGAGGCAACAGATGCTCAGAGGCAGCAGACTTTTCCATCACAGCCTTCAAAGCCAGTCAGCGGGGCCCCGGGTGTGACACGTGGACGGTGCACAGAATCCACGTGTCCTCTTCCTGACCAAGAGGGGGCGCCCAGCCACCCTCCTCGGGGACAGCAGAGTTACCCCCTCCAGCTCACTGCAGCCCTGGGACAGGGGGCCGGGCCTGCTCCGTCTTGGTAAGGACTCAGAGACCATGACAGTCGGATCTCCATCCTGCAGCCCTAGATGCACGGCCCACTCTGGGTGCCCTGGAAACCAGTGCGAAGATAATGTGTGTGTGAGAGAGATGGCTGGATGGACTGATGGACGAAAGCGGCAATCCCGTGGCTCCTCAGAGCTGCCCCCCTCCCACTGGGCTGTGTCCCCAGGAAACACAGGCACAGCCAGGTGATCGGGGGCACCTGTGCCCGAGCAAGGAGACCCAAGCCTCGCCCACATTCCTCCTACACCACTCCTGCACCCACAGGCGAATGACTGCCAGAAACAGGGAGAATTCTCCAGGAAAGTTCAAAAACCAACTCCTCTCTGCAAGTGAACATTGAGAGGCGACCCTCCTTCCATCCCTCCCATGTGCACACATTCTGCAAGTAGAAGCCTGGACTGCCCTCTTGTTTCAGAATATCTTTCCAAGACGTTTCTATGATGAACAGCCTTGGGAGAGAGAGGATGGCCCCGTCCAGAGCAGAGCAGATCTGTTCACCGTCTGATGTGGTAAAGATAACGTATCTCCGGAGCAAGGTTTAGGCAGGTTTGCATGGGGGTCCTCAGCTGTGATGCAGACGCACTGCATGTGCGTCACCCACCGGGCTCCCTCTGCATCACCCCCGTGGGACTTGGGGGCCAGCAGGGGACCTGGCACCAACGTGATGCTCGTGCCGCCCGCTGTGCTGTGAGGGAGGGAGTCCTTTGTCTCTGACCCAGGCATCTCGTGTCCTCTGCCAGCATCCATGCCACAGGCTAACTTACTAGCTTGCAGGAAGGGCCAATTCCTAGCCCTCTCCCAGTTACTGACAGGTTGGCAAGTCGCTTTTTTCTCCAGCTCAGCATCCCAGGATAGATGATAGCTGCTACTGGCCTGGTTCCCCCAAGCCTCATGCTGGTGCCCGCCTTCAGCCCCAGGGAGGAACGGATGCTTTGATCACTGGTAAATGCTTACGCAATGAAGCTGCCCCAAAGAAGGAGGGCAGAGGCCCCAGGTCCCCCAAACAGAAGGTTCGACAAAAAACCCAGCCGAGCCATCAAGTGGTCCAGCCCGTTTGAATCAAAGTTGGTTTGTCCCCAAACCTATTTTAAGTCACGCATGCAAGGGGGCACAGGGCGGGTTTCTGGCTCCGGCTCTCGGAAAGCTCCTCGGCCGGGCTTTACCTCGTGCAGCAGCTGCTGGGAGAAGTTCTGGAACTCGGGGCTCCCACGGTCCAGCAGCCCCTCTGTCACGTTGCGGTTTAGGATCCTGACAGTGACTTCGAACACCCGGGCATCTGAGACAGACGATGACACAAATTAGCTGAAATCCGGGGAGCGCGAGTCACACGCTTTTCTGTCAATGTTTTCCAATCTCCCCTACTCTTTGGAGGAGAATTTTTTGGAAAACAGATTGAGGCATGAGTCTTAGGTTTGGTAGCCACATTGGGGGAAATCAGCGTGAGGAATATATGCCTCTACGCTGGAGTGAAGGGAACTCAGACATAGACACACACTTTTAGAGCCAAAGCAGGGGGACAAGTTACAGACGTCACATGGCTCACACCGGCGGGAACTGGGGTTCAACCAGCCACGTAGGGTCCGAAGGCCCCTCCCGCGATTCCTCACCCAGCGTGGCCGCTGCCTTGGCACACGCCCCAGCCAGGCCCCTGACACTCAGGTGACAAGTTCATCCTGATTTCTCTGGGACTTTCCAATTTTCCCACCAGAAGTCCCACCTCTCAAGAACCTACTCTGTCCCGGACAAAACGATAGGGTTGGTCAGCCTGTAAGGGACGTGTCCTTTTCTTTGGACATAAGCAAACCTGGAAAAGATTCAAGATGGGACATGGGAGCATGTCTCTTTCGATACCAAGAATGAAACCCACGTCCACAGCAGACCCTGCAGCCACGATCTAAATTCTAATGATCTGAAGGCACTCACAGCTTGTCCCACCCTGGTTCTGCACCAGCCAGTGAGCTTCGGGCCGGTGGGGCAGAGTTTATCACCGCTGCACGCACACAGCCCCAGAAATGACACCAACGTTGTATAGCGTACATTTCTAGACGGGGGCCCCTCTGAACCTTCTCCCACCTTAGCAAGAGGAACGAGTATCCCTTAGGGTCCGGGATTCCCAGGCTCCGGTCCTGCCCACATCACAGAGCCTCTCAGGAGGTGGGTATCCACCAGTGCTTCGGGAATCCAGACTTACCGTGAGGCCCCGGGTCTCCCCTGCTACGATAATCTCTATGGCCTCCAACACGGCAAGCATTTAATAATGTCAAATGAATTAGCTAAGACCTTTAAAGTGAATCGAGCTTCTTAAAAAAAAAAA
Source organism: Lagenorhynchus albirostris (assembly GCF_949774975.1). NCBI lineage: Eukaryota > Metazoa > Chordata > Mammalia > Artiodactyla > Delphinidae > Lagenorhynchus > Lagenorhynchus albirostris. The sequence goes on along the minus strand of NC_083099.1, from coordinate 142,019,555 downwards.
TAGGGCTCTGCAAACATAAGGCATTTCTACAATACAGAGAAGGAACGAGAATCCAGCTGGGGAAGGAATCAGCTTGTAATCAGGAGTCTTATGGAATCTTCCAAATTATCTCCTCTGCGTTGGAATGTAGGTATTTTTTCCTGAGGGCACAGAGTCCATGGGGTTGGGGCAGAGCTGCATGTTCCTACCGCCCGTCCCAACTGAGATGAATTCGCGCTGGGATGTTGGTCCCACCAATTTTCACTTCTGAGATGAGTTGTGGGGGGACAGAGGGTGGAAGTGATCTGTGGGGATGGAGCCCCTCACGGTCCCAGTTTCCTCAAAGGGAAAAGAGTGTTCCCCCCATTTTCTCCGTGGAGCAACTTGAAAATAAAACAAGAGGGTAAGGTGGCACAGGTTTGGAAATTAGAGGCTTGTGCAAAGTCGAGGGCTCGAGTGTTTGCATGGCTGGGGTTCTGGGGGCCCTCTGGGGGCCAGTTCTGCGTGTTTGCCCTTTAGCAGGGGTCGGCCCCCAATCAGTGCATAAAGGGTGTAGGCCAGACCCCCCCAGCCCTCACTCACTCACTGCCACCATCACTGTCACTGGCGTTATCCCTACCCGTGAGACAGAACCCCCAGAGGGTGCTTTTATTTTAAATTTTTATTTTCTATTGGACTACAGTTGACTAACCATGTTGTGTTAGTTTCAGGTGTACAGCAACGTGAATCAGTTCTATGTATACATGTATCTACTCTTTTTCAGATTCTTTTCCCATTTAGGTTATTACAGAGTTCTGAGCGGAGTTCCCTGTGCTATACAGCAGGTCCTTGTTGCTTATCTATCTTAAATATAGTAGTGTGTTTATGTCATTCCCAGACTCCCAATCTATCTCTCCCCCCAACCTTCCCCCCCACCATAACATCTTTCATACAGTGATTTCTGCCCTCTGCCTGCTCTGAACCCCCAGGCTGGGTCTCCCCCCCTACTCCGGTCCCCAGACCAGAATGTCTCAGAGCCACACTGTCCGTACGCACACTTCCACGTCCCGCTGCCAGAGGCCAGCCTAGGAGGGAACTCCCCGGGCCGAACCTGACAGAGGTCTACACCACCGGGGTAGCACCACGACCAGGCAGAGGGGAGGTGGCATCACGGGGCAGGGCCAGTGTCGGCCACCTGGCAGAGTCACGTGGGTCATGCCAGCTGCCTCCTGGACACTGGAATCCCCAATGCATGCCTACGCTGTGTTTATTTGGGGCAAAAATTTCTTCAGGGCTCCGATGCAGTGGGCATCATGTTAGCTTTGCAAGTGCACGGCATGGGAAATGAGGCATACTTCGTGAAGATCTTACAGATGCTCAGCTCTTGGGTTTGGGGAAGTTATACAGACTCAGCTGCGTGGAATTAAGTGTGGCAAACGTTCCTTCGATGCGTGCGAGCCGCTACCTCTTCTGCTCTGCTATACTTCGGGCTTCACTCTCTCTGACTGCATTATGCATCCTTCAAACCACAGCAAGATGGGATCTTCACAGAGCCCTCATCACCCCAGGTGTCAGAAGAGCCCCCAGTCAGGATGAGACGCAGGGGAGCGAGGGGAGCCTGTGCTGGGCCACGAGCACCGTGGCACTGCTCCGGGACACAGAGCGCACTCACTGCCCCCCAGGAGAGTTGGGGCCAGGTCAGTGACGGCCCCTGCCCTGCTCGTAGGAAGCACGTGATTGGAATCACCAGGGCCAGCAGACTAGGCTGGAGAGACAGACTCACAGGTCATGTGGATTTCAGACATGTGGCCTTACCGGTCTTGACAGTGACCGTGGTGGTGACGTTGGCCCAGCACCCCTGGTAGCTGGTCCTCACCGCATACAGCACTCCGGCCTCCAGCCCAGCCACCTCCAGGCTCGTCCCCCGGGTGCTGGCGTTCCTGAGCAGCTCCTCAGCCTGGTAAACCTGCACCTGGAAAGTGCAGTTCTGGGTGGAGTTTAAACTCCAAGACATTTGAAAGCTGCTGCTGGTGACGTTGAGGACCACGAGGTCTCTGATGGGAGGGCAGTCTGCAAAAGGGCAGAAGGAGGAAGACGCAGAAAACGTCAGAGAGAAGCAACAGAAACAAAAGTCAACAAGTGGGCCGACATCAAAGTGAAAAGCTTCGGTCCCACTTGAAACCATCCACAAAATGAAAAGGCAGCCTACACACCGGGAGGAAAATCTGCAAATCATATATCTGATAAGGGGTTAATATCCAAAATATAAAAATCATACAACTCATTAGCAAAAATAAAAACAATAATCATAATCCCATTTTAAAATGGGCAATGGATCTGACTAGACATTTTTCCAGAGAAGACACACAGATGGCCAACAGGCACGTGAAAACGTGCACAGCATCACTGACCATCTGGGAAATGCAGATCAAAACCGCAGTGAGGTAGCACCTCACACCTGCTAGCATGGCTGTTATCAGAAAGACAAGAGGTAAGAAATGCTGGAGAGGGTGTGGAGAAAAGGGAACCCTCGTGCGCAGCTGGTGGGAATGTAAATTGGCGCAGCCACTATAGAGAACGGTATGGAGGTTCCTCAAGAAATGAAAAAGGAAACTACCATATGATCCAGCAATTCCTTTCCTAGTTATTTATATGAAGGAAACAAAATCACTAACTCAAAGGGATACCTGCACCCCATGTTCATTACAGCATTATTTACAATAGCCAAGCCATGAAAACAACAAGCTGTTTTTGTAGCTGTGGTCATTATGGTGTGTGATGGGCTGAACTGTGTTCCCCTAAAACTCGTGTGTGGGGTCCTAACCCCCCAGTGCCTCACAATGTGGGAGACAAAGTCATTAGAGAACTTGTTAAGTTAAAGTGAGGTCATCAGGGTGGCCCTAATCCAGCCTGACTCGTGTCCTTATAGAACAGGAGATGAGGACACAGCCAGGTAGAGGGAGGACCACGTGAGGACACGGGGAGGAGACGGCCGTCTGCATGCCAAGAGGCCTCTGAAGGCACGAGCCTGCCAACACCTTGCTCTTGGACTTCCAGCCTCTGGACTGTGAGAGAGTAACTTCCTGTTGTTTAAGCCCCGCAGTCTGTGGTGTGTGTTACGGCAGCCTGAGCAGATTAACGCAGGGTGTGATGTTTCTGGGCTACGTTTATAAATGCTGTCTCAACACAGGTTCAAAGGGCCTGCTCTTCTGAGTCACAAGTACTTGATCGTTTGCCCGAGGTCTTCTGCTCGGCTAATTCTTCACCAAAACAATGGCCCATGGGGAAGCAGGACTCCGGAGTCAGGCTGAGGTGTCCTGCGTTTTCATATCGACATTCATGCTTTAGGGAGTAATACTCAAATATAACAACCAATGTGTATTTTAACGCTCAGATGGAATTAAATGTATTTTTTGGGGAGAGAAATTCTGGCTTCACGGCAGGCACCTGGCCAATATGAATTATACAAAGCCTAGGGTGGCCCTCAGTCTATAGACACCACCATTTTTACAGCAGAATTTGATTTCTATAAGAAACAAGCGATGAGGAGATTTTTTCTAAAATCTTTTGCAAAACCACAGTAAAGAAAAAAGAATTAAAATATATGTGAAGTTTCCAAAGCCCTTCCCGTAAGGATTCATAGGATATATGCTTTCTAATATTACAAAAAAATTGTCTCTCCGACAAATGTGTACGCTTCCTTTCAGTAAAAATTAAAATTGGCACAATTCAACCCATTTCCCTTTTTGCCTTGGCTGCCAAGAGGCTCAGGATCAAGACTGGTGACCCAGCCTCATCCTGCAGCTCAGCCCTGCTGGGTCCTCCCTGAGCTGCCCTTTAGAAATGGCAGTGCCCTGTGGATGTGCTCCCCTACCGTGAGCCCCTGCAGGTCCCCGCAAAGCACGGATATAAACTGGTGGATGCTGGAGAGACAGGTGAACCCAACCCTCCCTCCATCTAAATTCTTGCAGCTTCCTGAAAACTCTCCTTGCATGCAGAGGTAGCGTGTGCTTTGAAGGAGACGCGTTTGTCCTTTTCACTGAATTGTCCAGTATTTTTCTGTGCCTTTGTCTCACAGGTGGTTTTCATTCTTTATGACACTGTCCTTTGTTTCAGCTGAGGACTGGACAGCAGCTCAGGCCCTGAGACCGTGGGTCTCACCCCTACCTCCCGGCCACTGGGACCATGAAATCAAGACAATCACCTTCTGGGGGTCTAATAACCACGTAACTTTTCGGTCTGTGTCCCCAGGAACGTGTCACTGAGAAAGTAAGGAAAAGCTACAACTTTTCTAAAAATCTGCTAAAAGCACTGAATGTTCTGATTCACGCAAACCATACAACACCCAACATTCTTTCAATCCCGCAGGTGGCCACACGACACCTGGCAAATAGGACAGTGAGGCTGAGAACGAGGCCTGAGGCCTGGTTGCCGCATGCAGCTCGCAACAAGGTTGCAACCCCACGTCCTGGTTGCCATTCAGGCATCACTCGATGTGGAACGGCAAACGAATCCGTATTATGGGCCAAGCACGAGTGCCTCCAGGCTGAGGGGAATTAAAATAGGAAGGGTCCCCTAGGTGTTGGAAAGAACTCCGGGACTGGCGTTTAGGAAGTCTGAGAGGGTATCAGGCTGGCTGGAGACATATTCACTGTTTAAATTAAGACGCCAGAGGGTCCCTAGAACACTGGGATAAGGAGCCACCAACAGGGTGGTTTCGACGGCTATGAAACCCTCAGAAGCATCTGCAGAAGCTGCCGTCTGCCCATGGTCCCTGCAGCTAAGGCGCTGTGGGCGTGTGGCCCTCTCATCCATAGAAATAAGTCCTCCCTGCAGAGAATGCTACAGCCGAACATTTGTGTAGCTCTTTCTCCAATTGATTACCTTGAGACGTTTACAATTGTCCGGATCCAACCGTGTTTGACCAACCACAGTGGCGATTTCATACGGTTTGACATTTACTGAGCACCTACTAGGTATCCAGCACAGTGATGGAAACAAGGATGGATTAAGGTCCACAGCGATGCCAGACACACACATGGGATGTCCAAGCCAGCGTGGCCAGTGTCGTAGCAGCAGTGGGGACACGGGGCTGTGGGGACACCCACGGCGCTATGGGCACCCCCTCCCACTACAGGCACCATGCTGCCAGCCAGGCCATCAGTGACACACTTAGAGCTGCCCTTCTAACAATACCAGGTAATAGGTTCTACTGTACTATGATCCCGTTTTACAGAGGACGAAACTGAGGCCCAGAAAGGTCAAGTCGAGAGTCAATGGCAAAGCCGTCCAATCACTCATGACCAAGTTCCCATGCTGCACTCCTAAACTGTCCCACCACCGGCAATAGACTGGGTAATGACCTCCAAAGAGAGCAGCTCCTAATCCCTGGAACCTGGAAATGTGACCTTATTTGGAAAAAGGGTCTTTGCAGGTCTGATGAAGTTAAGGATCTCAAGAAGAGACTGTCTTGGATGATCCAGGTGGGGCTTAAATGCGATCACAAGAGAGAGTCGGGAGAGAGGATGCACGCGCACACACAGAAGAGAAGGCCACGTGCAAAGGGAACAGAGAGAGGATTGAAGACGTTGGCCTTGAAGATGGGAGCGATGTGGCCACGAGCCAGGGGATTCGTGCAGCCCTCAGAAGAAGGGTGAGGCAAAGAAGGGTCTCCCCTACAGCCTCCGCAGGGAACCTGGCCCTGCCGACACCTGGACTTGAACCCAGTGATAACGATGGTGGGCTTCTGCCCTCCAGAACCGTGAGAGAATAAACTTCTGTTGTCTTAAACCCCCAAGTGTGTGCCGTTTTGTTACACAGGCCCAGGAAATGAATCCACCTACCCACGCGTCTTTAAGTAGTTTTCAAGGCCGCTGTTGGTGAGAAGGTACAACTTGTTGGGAAGGTCTTTGTGTTGCTGTGAAATCAGCCAACTTCTGACACACCAAGGCTAAGCCCTCTTCTGGAGGACAGAACCTGAGATACTCTAAGCCGGAAATAATGCTTCTTTCCTGACCCTTCCTTCTTCCCTCTGACTTGGATTTCAGTTCATTGGCCAGGACGCTTTCTGTCACTGCCCTTCGGCTTGGCAACGTCCCTCCCTCTGAAAATGCAGCCCCAGAAGATAGACCCAATTCTTGACCGGGTGTGATCCCTGGGTGCCACTGCCCTGCGGCCCTCCCCGGGCTGCGGCTGTGAACCTGAATTCAGGAGTCGACACCGATCTGAGGGAAGCATGTCAGATTCTCTGTGTCCACGGGTCTGGGCCTTTGTTCCTTCCGGGCAGCCCTTCCCTGTGTCTGGTGGGGCAGGAAGGGCGCTGCTGGGGCAGTGGGCTTTCCCGTGATCTCCCATGTCAGTCTCTGCTCCTCTTTAAGCCCTGGACCTGTCAGCTGGACACCTGAACCTTGTAAAGGTAGAAACACTGGGCGTTTGAGCCAAGATGCTGAGCATTCAGTCGTCGAAAACCTGACTATAGATCAGGTTTGTGAACTTGAGCGGTAATCCTTCGCAGCCTAGTGGACTCTCCAGCGGCGGCCCTGCCCTCACCAAGCAGCCACCTCAGAAGATGGTTCTTTATGGAGCTGAATAGCTATCAGTCTTCAGCTGGGTAGGGGACCATGTCGGAGGGAGTTAGGATGACCCTTGAATACAGTTCCACTCCATCCTAAAAGCAGAACGTGTTCCTGGAACATGAAGTGCAAACCGGGCAATATTTCTTAGGGGTTTTCTTGTGCAAGAATCCAGCTGCCCTGTGTGTCATTAACTGGGTGACTAATTTCACAAGAAAAGCATCTGAAATTTGCGCTGTATTTTCCACGGGTCTGTACCTCTTACCCGTTCCAGCAGATAGCTCATTTATTATATTAGCTTCTAAATTTAAAACATGTGCTGTTTCCCTTCACCATATGCGATTGGAATTCGCTCTAACTTTCTGATCGGGAGACACCGGCTTTGTCTTTTCTGCCCTGTTGGAACTGAGGTCGGGGTGGTGTGCTTTCCCTGTTTATGTTGAGCTGTCAGCGTGGCAGTTTGGCAGCACTCCTGCCTGTGAACAGAGTCTGATGTCTTCTCAGATAACCGAGCAGAGTATTGTCAATAACTGTATATTCCAAACTTCTGTTCACATGGCGGGTCGGGTTGCTCCCCTCTGAGGCCACAGCGCAGGAGATCTAGGACGGGCTGCTGGGATTCTGTGCAAAGCTTTGTGGGTACATCGTGCACAGAGGAGATGCACAGTTCTAATCGGACAAAGCCCCCAGGGCACAGGACAGGCGAGTCTGGCTGCAGAGGTGGGGCTGGTAGGTGCATTTTTAAAACTCCAGAGACCCTAGGAATAGCCACCACTCAATCACCCCTCTCCCCTTAAAGGGAAAAGAGCATGAGGATTAAATCACTAATTTATTCCAACTCAGTTATAACAAGGTTCTCCCCAACCACTTCACAATGCTAGCGAAAGTTGTAGTGTTCAGAGAGGAATGTTGGAGGTGACATACAAGTCCCCCACGAGGGAAATAGCTAAGAGCATTGCATCCCTGCTATAGCATACCACTGTTACTCGAGCATTGAAAATCGTAATTATGAAGACAAGGTTGCTTCTTGGAAACCTTTACATGACATAATGGGAAGTGAAGAAAGCAAGATACAAAATTGAATATGTGGCAGGATTTAAATAAGGTCAAAAACAAAAAAACTGGAAGGAAACAGGAGAAAATAAAAACAGTTGGCCACGGTGCTGAGACTGGGAGCGACTTATCCTTGCACTCCCGTAACAATGTTGTTAAAGCCATAAATCAGGTTCCAGAAAGAAGAGAGAACTCTAGAGGCCAAAGGGGATAAGGTGTGTCTGCATCTCAACTGAGGCTTCCTTAAGGCCTTCCTTCCCCACCTGGAGAGCCCGGTCGCTCACCTTCACAGCTGCCATCCAGCTTCTGGGGGGACAAGGTGGGCGACTCCGGGTGACCGAGGCACTGGTACGAGCCCTCCATGTTTAGACACCGTCCCCTCCCAGCGCAGGCGTTGAGTTCGTCATAGGAACATTCATCTACGTCTGTGGGAAAGGAGAACAGGTGAGAATACTCATCAGGGCCATCGGTCCTTCCCATTAACCTCTAGATGTGTATCGCACAAGCTGAGGAAGTGGTTTGGGCTGCGGTCCCCAGGGGCCTCTTGATGCCCTGCCTCAGAGGCCCCATCGGCCACAACCCTCTTCACCGGGGCAGCTGGCCCACGGCTCAAGGCACAGCTCCATGTGCTTGGGTGGGCGCTGTGGCCCGAGCAGATCACTTTGGGGCTGTGTTGAGTCTGAAATCATGAGGTCCAGACATCCTTCCCAAGCATCTATCCTGTGGACGGCAGTGTATGGATGGAGAAATAGGGCAGAGCAGCCCTTGACCTGCAGAAGGGGCCTGGCCCTCTCCTGTCGGGCAGGTGCACCTGCTCAGAACAGGAAGCCAGGCTTCTCTGCCGCCAGGACCGAGCAAGGCCATATCACCCTTTTATCTAAGCCAGACGGAAAAAAAAGGCCACCGTCACCCACCGAGCACCGACCGCTCTCTTGGCCGCAGTGAGGGGCTGTTCCTTCTTTACTAACCCTAGCTCGTCTTCATGCTGGTTACCCCTCCCCGCGGAGGAGATTGATTGAAATACCCAATCACAGAACTGCCTCTGCTTTCTGACAGCATCCAACCTAGAACAAGCCCCACTCCCTTACCCCTCCCTCTCCTCAGCCACCCGATCAGAGCTGCACCCCATAACGGAGTCTCTCTGACCCCCTCCCGCGGACGCGCCCGCGGGCCCTGCCGCGTGCCTTCTCTCTCGCTGCCTCGTGAGCTAACCCCTCCTTGTTCACCTGCTGGGGAGTTTCTAGGGTCTCCAGACGGAAACCTGTCAGAACGGACGAGACAAGCACTTGGTTTAAGGGCGCTGTGCGGTTTGGTTTTCAAGAACATTTGTAGAGTTGAAGGGAAGGCCATCACTAGAGCTTTCCCTGGGCTCCAGACCCTGGCGTCTTTCTGTGTGACCTTCAGCGGCATAGAAAGAGCTGCCTCACGAGAGCAGCCATCCTCCTAAGGGTGCAGCAAACTCCAGCTGCCTTCTGTAGCGGGAAGGAAAGTGCTGTTGGAGCCCAGCCGTCTGCTCACGGACTGTCCAAGGTTACTTTCATGCCACTTTGCAAAGCTGAGCTGTTGAAACAGGCCATGTGGCCCACAGCCAAAAATATTTACTATCTGGCCTTCTTCAGAAAGTTTGCCAAACCCTGACATGGACAGAAAAAAAAAAAGAAAAGAAAAGCCAGGTAATTTCTTCCAGAAACACATCTATCTGCTGCACCAAACTCAGATTTGTGCCAACTCTGCTTTAAGAGCCTTCGAGACGTAAGGATGTCCTTAGCGAGGGTGGGAAAGAGGCCACAAGGAAATATGGGAACCCGAGAACTGAGCAAATGGGTTATTTGTGTGCTGTTCTAGGATTTGTTCTCCAGCCTCCACCTGGATGGAAGGAGAAACTGGACGTGAGAGGCTTAGGAGGAGGCCGCAAGGAGGGAAGGGGAAGGGGATGCTAGCACAGAACGAGTTCTCAAAATCTTGGCTTCGGAACTTGGAGTTTCAACTCTGGGCTGGGATGAGATAAAGGTGGGTCTGACCGCCCCTCACCCACTGGATGATTCTCCCACTCCGGCGGCCCCCGCCCCCAAGGGGACAACAAAGGGAAGCCGCACCTTGCACCCGGATGTCAATCACTTCATAGATGCGTTTCACCACGCCGTCCAGCGCCGCGGAGATGCGGGCCACAGGCTCCGGCTGTGGCAGACCCAGCAGCAGCCGGGACACCGTGATTGAGGTGTCCCCCCCGGCCGAGTGCAAGTGGTGGACAGCGGTGTCCAGTGGCTGCAGGGCACTGGTGACCTGTGAAACCAGAGTCAGAGCATCAGGTGGTGGAAGGACGCGCCCATCGGACAGACAGGGAGACAGAGGCATAGGGACGTTAAAATTAACTGCACAAACACACACACAACACACACACACACACACACACACACACACCACACACACCATTCTCCTGTGCAGCAAAAAACTCTCTCCAATATTTTTATTTCTGTTGTCATTCCAATAAAGTCTCGCAAACCAGATTATAAATACTTTGGGGTTGAATTGTGTCCCCCTCCCAAAAAAAAATCCCCATGTTGGAGTCCTAATCCCCCAGAACCTCAGAATGTGACCTTATTTGGAGATAGGGCCGTTGCAGATGTAGTTAGTTAAGATGAGCTCATTAGGGTGGGCCTTGGTCCAAGATGACTGGTGTCCTTCCACAAAGAAGACGTTTGGACACAGACAGACACTGGCAGAGGAAACAATGTGAGGACACAGGGAGAAGCTAAGGAGACGCCTGGAGCGGACCTCTGCTGTGTGGTCTGCTACCGCAGCCCCAGGAAGAGACACCGGTCAACCAGGTTCCCCCCACCGGTCCCCGCCCTTGCAGCTGACAACAGAGAATCAGGTCTGGAATTGGGGAACTGGACGTCAAACCACATCTGATATTTTCTGAAATTGAATGATCCCTTTTCTCATTTCATATGAATTCTTTTTGTTCCAGTCTAATATCCCGAAATCTCAAGGTAGCATTGATATTTGCCTTGGGAAGACAGGCAAACAGCGTGACTACCAGGCAGAAGGGCATCACCGAAGCAGGATTTGCCAACAAACCCACAAGTCTCCCCTGGAAACCAGAAAGGTGTTTTGGGGGCCCTGGAGCCCACGCCCTCCTCAGCAGACTTGAAACCCTTCACAGGGGGAGGCAGATCAGGAAGTCAACACTGGCCTCGTGCAAACCCCTTAGTTAGGGCGCCCAGCACCTGCTGCAGTCAGGAGCCCATGTGGACAGGCTCTCCTGAGGGGAGGAACAAAACCTTCACACATGAAGAGGCAAAGGGTGACGAGAACAATAACATTCAAAACTCAACAATCACAGCAGCTCAGGACCTACGTGGACCAGCATCGTTTTAAGCTTTTTAATGTACTGTCTAAACCTCACAGCCACTGTCTCATGTAGGCTTATGATTATTCCTGTTTAATAGAGTAGGTATCTAAGGCACAGAGAGGTTAAGTAACTTGAGCAAGGTCACACAGCTGATGAGTGACAGTATTGGGATTTGAATCCATGCAGTCTGGCTCCAGAGCCATGTTCTTACTGGCCAGCTAGGCATCCCCAGCTAAGAAAAGACAAAAATCTCTTCTAGCTAGGACAGTTAAAGAGGCTTCTGGGTCAAGGTGACCTTTGGGAGTACCTCTCAAGCCGTTTTACTGGACAGCCCAGAGCAAGGTGAGGGTGTGTGCCATCTGTTTTGGGCTCACCCCGGCCAACTCTGGTCTGATTTCATGACCCAGGGGCCACGTCTACGGGACCTGACAGTCAGGAAGGACCAGGCACACAGTGTGAGGGGTCCAGTGCGGAAGGAAACGTGCAGCCCCTCGTTCAAAAATTATTAAGCATTTCAAGAGGCAACAGCAGAGCATTATACAAATGCAGGGCCCTTCCCAGCGTGGGGTGACTGCAGGGCACTCACCTGGGAGGCGGGTCCTGAGGTCAGACCACCACCCTGGGCAGGCACCGTCAGGTGGTGGTGAGCAGTGCCTGCCCCCAGCCGGGCTCCCAGGACCTGGGCGGGGGTGGGGCGACTCCCAGAGCGTGAAGACGTCCTGCTGGTTGCAAGGCGCTGCTGAGGCATCAGCAAGCATGAGCTGTGTCTAGGCTGGGGCTCCCTCCCGGGGGTGAGGTGCGGGCCTTGCCCCTCAGGGGGCCTGTGGCCACATCTAGAGACAGTTTTGGCTGTCACAGCCGGGCACGTTTCTGGCCTCTTTTGGGTAGAGCCAGGCCTGCTGCGAAACCCTGTGGGGACAGGCAGCCCCATGACAGAGCCATGCAGCCCCAAACATCGACAGTGCCAAGGCAGAGGAGCCCAGTCTAGAGGTCCCCATCTCAGCACCTTCCAGAACTCCTGGGACTTCCCTAAAGCAGGAGCCAGAACTCGGGGATGCGTGAGAGAGGTGCTCAAGGGCACAGCTCTGGGGCCTGGGAAGGCTGCACCCGGGCCTTAAGCAACAGACCCTGAAAAGAGGAGGAGTTTCCTGCTTCACGTCGTGATAGGGTAGGGCTTGCACGCCACGTACCTCAAAACACACCAAACTGCACCCTTCCGAGAGGGCATTTTATTGCACAAAAATCGTATCTCTTTCAAGCTGGTTTTTTTTTGTTTTTTTTTTTTTTGCGATACGCGGGCCTCTCACTGTTGCGGCCTCTCCCGTTACGGAGCACAGGCTCCGGACGCGCAGGCTCAGCGGCCATGGCTCACGGGCCCAGCCGCTCCGCAGCATGTGGGATCTTCCCAGACCGGGGCACGAACCCGTGTCCCCTGCATCGGCAGGGGGACTCTCAACCACTGCGCCACCAGGGAAGCCCCAAGCTGTTTTTAAGTGAGAATCCACATTTGGTTCAGAGTCAGTCGGTTGGGGTCTCCTGTGGAACCCCTCCCGACACCCCGACACCTACCATGGAGTGCAGAAGCCTCATGTGATCCAGCAGCCTGGGGTCCGCCTGCTGGAGCTCCGTGAAGTCCATCTTCACCAGGACGGTCACGTTGTACCAGAAACTCGCCAGCTTCCTCTCTGGAGCTGCCCGAGGGCACAGGGATGAGCCTCAGGCCCAGGACGGGCTGGGGCCACAGGAGGCCCCTGGGGAACGGGGTGGCACGCTTCCGCCCCCCTGCCCCCGCTGCTCTTATGCTATATATGGTCCTATTTATACCGTAGAATGTACTATTGTACACAAGGTATATTAGATAACATGACGTATATTACTTATAACATATATACTATAATGTATACAGTATAATAGTATCATTATATATTATATGTAACATAATATTTACATTATGTATACTATTACTTTATACTATGCTAATAAGATATATATTATACTAATACTTCATGTTTTATAATGTATCGTATATTGCACGTTATATATATATACAGTTTATATGTGTTTCCCTGGCTCTGAACCTTGACCACCTCTTCTCCTGGGGGCCTGCACTGACTTGCCAGACGGGGGCCTGGGAAGGATTTCGGGTCCCCGTGGGGCTTCACAAGCAGACGGTCCCAAACCTCCCAGCTCTGACACAGCTCAGCTCCCAGCAAGCTCACCGGGAGCTCTGAGGGCCTCCCCAGGCAATCTTGGGAAACTGGGGTCCCTGCTTTTCCAGGAACGTCTAACCCCCTCAGGGCAGCTGTGAGCACACTTCTCCCCCTGAGGGGTCAGTGGCCGATTTTATGAGTGAAATGGGCCCGTGCACAGGCTGCAGGCTTCCCATCAAACCCGGGCTGCTGCTACCAGAAACTCACTCCTCCCCCCACCTTCTCCCAGATCAGGCCTCAGCCCTACCTCGGGGGGCAGGGGCCGAGCAGCGGGGGCCCCCCGACGAAGGGCAGCACTTCTGAAGACCAGGACAGTCCGCATCCAGGGTGCATGGCGAGGTAGACGCTTCTGGCCTCACCGCCGGGCAGATGCCGGGTCTAGATGCGAACTCCTCAGACCGATTCAGGGCTGGGGGACAAGCGAGCAGCGATTAGTGCTATTGGCTGTGGAATCCCGGATGGCCTGCGTGGCGCTGTGTCTGGATGCCTCCTGGCACTGGGATCTGTCTGCGGTTCCGAGGCGCACAGGGCAGCCCACTCAAGGGCCACCACCAGGCCTGGGCAGGGCCTTGCCCTGTCCTGCAGAGCAGTCATCGAGGCCGTTTGCTCTGACTCTAACGTAGCCTGACCGTCTTTCCTGGGAGGAGGGCAGCTTCTCCCAGGAAGCTGGGGGCCCGGGCGTCCTGTTCCTCTAGGCCTCAGGAGTCCATGTACAGGGCTCTCTACCACGCCCGTAGAGGCCCCCTTGCTGCTCTGTGTCCCGACAGCTCACTCACTCACTCATTGAATATTTATTGAGCACCTACTATGTGCCAGACACAAAGCAAGGTACCCGTGACCCAGCGGTGGGCCTGAGGCAAAGTCCCTGCCTCAGGACACTTAGATGTCGGACAGAGACCAATATGCCGACAGGCCTACCAAAGCTCAGATGAGTGAGAGCTGCGGGGAAGAAGCAGGGCCCAGGGGCAGGTAGGCAGGGAAGGCCACCCTGAACAGGGGGCTCTGCAGGGGCCGGGGCACTGGGGGGACAGCCTGTAGCTTGAGGCCCAGGAAGTGGGAATGCGCTGGGCCCCCCAAAGGTGAGAAGGAGGTCCCCGGGGCTGGTGAGGGCGCGGTGGGTGAGCAGGTGGGCTGGGCCACGGAAAGACCCCCGCGGTGGTGAGGTGGGTGCCCTGGGGGGTTGGGGCAGGTCCGTGGTGAAGGGGACGCTGTGGTGCCCTGCCCAGACTCTCTCACTGCTCTACCAAGCGCTGCGTCCCCACCTCCTAGGACCCTCAGGTGGCCCTTGGGGGCTGGAGCTGCCGCACCCCACATGCAAAGCCCCAGGTACCTGGGGTTTTCCAAACCACCTTCCGACCCGTGGCCAATGCCGTGAAATCGTCCCCTGCCTCTGCCCCTTCCCTTCCCTGTCCTGCGTCCACAGCCTCCCTGCGGGCGGCCTGACTTGCTAATCCCTGCTGTGCTCTGGCAGCCGCGCCTGTCGAGAGCCTATTGTGACGGTCCAGGCGCGCCTGTCCAGAGCCTATTGTGATGGTCCAGGCGAGAGCTGGTGGAGGCCGGACCAGGGTGATGGGTGGAAACGAGCGGGAAGCCTCAGATCCTGAGTGTCTGTAGCTGGAAGTGCCCGCAGGACGTGCTGACAGACAGGACAGGGTGTAAAAGAAAGAGAAGCTTCAAGATGGTTCCAAGGCTTCAGGCCTGGGCATCCACTTGGCACCATTTCCAGGAGAAGCTGCAGGAAGAGTGGCCTTGGGTGGAGCCAGGATTTGGCCGTGCGGATGTGAAGTGTGGCGCGCTTTCTGGAGGCGCACGTGGAGATGGGGGGCAGCGAGGCCCTGTCCCCTCCCCTGGTCAATGCCCGGGAGGTCCGCTGAGGTCAATCAGTGGGGCTGTGGTCTGCACACCTCCAGGGCCAGCACTCACAACGTGCTCGGTGGGACGCAGCTCGGGGCAGACGATGCAGACAGGAGCCTGCAGGAGGCAAAGACGACGGGGGATGTGCAGCCAGGTGTGGTGAGGGCTGGCGGAGGCATGGGCTTCTAAAGCAAAGAGCTTTCAGAGATCTGATAAGAGCAGGAACTATCGGAGAATCCGGGGGCTCCTAGGGGACTAGCCGGGAGCCAGGGTGCTGACATTCAGGGGACAGGAAAGCACAGGAGAGGGAGAGAAGAACGGGAACCCCGGGGAAGCGGGCGTGCTGCTCTCTGCAGGGAGGCGGCCAGGGCACCAGCTGATGCTGCCGGACACTCGCTCGGTGGCTGGGCGTCGGGCGCGGCAGGGCTGACCCCCCTGCCGGGTCTGTGCAGGCCCAGCAGTGGATGGAGCTCAGGGCAGCATGGGATGCAGGAAGCTGGGCAGCCATGAGCGTCCGGGGGCTGAGGGCAGCAGGGAGGGAGCACAAGGAAGGCAAGACCCCAGCACCAGCGTCCGAGGAAGGGCCTGTGTGAGCTCCGCCCACCCACCCGGGGACGAGGGCTCCAGGCCCGACTGGGTGTCACTCAAACCCATCTGCCTCCTGCCCAGGTCCACGTAAAGCTCTGTGTCCTACGTGACATTCAGGAGAGCCACTCTGGGCTCCCCAAACTCCAGGGCAGTCAGCGAAGGCGTGACAGCCGTGCTCTGGAAACGCGCCCTCAGAGCTGGGGAGGGCCAGCCCCTCGGGAGGATGCGTGGGGCCGCCAGGTGGAAAGGAAGGGCCGAGGGGCCGGGGTCCTAAGGGTGGTCCCCTGGGGCTCTCCAGAGTCTCTGCAGGGTTCTCCACAGCCAGAAAGAAGGTGGCGGCCCCTCCTGCTGGGAACACATCCCCAAGGCAGCTGCGTGGGGCCCCATCAGCTCTCTCCTCGCGGAAGCTGAGCCTGGGCTCGGCGGTCACTGTCAAGCGCGTTCTCCTCTCCACGCTGTCCTCGGCCCCCTCCTCACTTCCTAGTTGCCCCGGTGGCTATTCCGATGTCTGACGTCCTGGAGAAGCGGCCATGCAGGGACAGCTTTGGTGCAGCCCGAGAGAGGCTGTGCTGGGATGGAAATGCCGAGACCCCCGGAGGGCCACCCGCCAAGGATCGGGAGCACGTTGCTTTCTCTCCCATTGTGAAAACGAGCTGCCTCGGTTGGCAGTCCCTCTGCCCACGGGACTCTAGCTAGAATGTTCTGGGCCTCTCCTGCCTGGCGGTTAAGAAACATGAGATTAAATGTATCATGGGCTCCTGGGACTGAAAAATGACATTAGGGGGAAAAAAGGGAAATCCAAGTAAAGTGTGGAGTAGAATTAAGCAGTAATGCACCACGTTGGTCCTTATTGGGGAAAATGCTCCCTGGTAACGTAAGAGCTAACATTGGGGACCCTGGGAGAGGGGTGAAGGGGGACTCTCTCTACTGTCTTTGCAAATCTTTGTCTGGAAATTGAAAACTATTCTAAACCAAGAGATTTATCTAAATGAAAGGAAAATAGCCACCAGGAGAAACGGGCTTCCAAAAACAGTGACCTGATCACAACAGAAGTGCTTTCGAGTTAAAGTTCGTCTTAATATGGAGGCTGCTGGGAAACTCCCTCCATCCCTCAGGGCTGGCCGGCTTACGGAGAGCCAGAGAGAACAGTAAATGGTTCCAACTTGGTAGAAAGTCAAAAATCCTCCTCTCCTTCCCTAACTCGACACAAAAAATGACCCAGGACTGCCCAGCGCCTGGCAACCCCAGGTGAGTCACGGTTCATGAGATAAGGCGGAGATTTCTGTCTGAGTCACAGCCCAGGACTCTCTAGGGCTGGGGAATCGGATCGCTCTGGAATAATCAGATAATAACCCTTCCTCGGAATTCTCTTTCCTCAAAGGGGCCCTGGCCATCAGCCTGGGAGAAGGGAAGTTTGGGGTAGGCTCCGGGTCCAGCGGGGTCCTGGGCTTGCCGTGCAGAAGGGCGTGCGGAGGAGACGGACCATGCGGGAACAGGGGCGTCGCAGCAGGTGGTGAGTGCCCACTGAGATGCTCAGTTCTGAGGAATCCATCCTGACTAAATATTCCAACTTTTGTGCAGCAGTGTTTGCACCAGATGAAACTCATCGCAGCGTTATTTATAAGAACCAGAAATTGGAAACCACTAGATGCTAAGTGGTAGCAGATTGCTCAGTGCTGACCCATTCGTGTGATGCGGTGCCTTGTGGGCATTAAATCACGCTGGAGAACACGATTTATGGGCTCGGAAGAGTTCCAGATAAATTGCCAAGGGGTACAAGTGTGCTGCAAAACATCTCCAACAGGGTGACCACCCTTCTGTAAAAGGTCTTCCCTGAATGAGACTAGAAGAAAATGTTAACCGTGGTCATTGTTGCGGGAGGGGGGTTGTTTGGGGGGGCGGGGGGAGGGCAGACTTATGGGCAATTTCCCTTTTCTTTGTTTCCAAATTTTCTACGTTGCTTGTGTATTCGTTTTTGTACTGTAAAAATACACTTAACTAAGATCATATATGGCTTATCATGGCCTTCCCACAACTAAGATCATGTATGGCTTATCATGGCCTTCCCACAGCTAAGATCATATATGACTTATATCATGGCCTTCCAAATGTGGAACTTAAAAAAATTGAAAAAGGCATTGAGACTGAAAAAAAAAATCACGTGTTCTCTTCTCACATAATGCTCTTCCCTTTTTTGGGTTCTTGACTGTTGAGTGGGAAGAGAGAGAAGAAAGGAAAGCTGAGGTTTCACTGCTGCCGGGGATGAGACCGCTGAGCTGAGGTTGCCGAGACATGAGAAACCCCAGCCCCGGGCGGCCCGGAGGCGAGTGCCTTCTGCCTGCCTCTCCGCCCCAGGTGCCCAGGCTGCCACATCCGGGCTGTGGCCCCAGGCTCCTCTGTGCCAATCAACCAGTGGGTCTCAGAGCATCACTTACAGGGACCTCTCACTTCTGGTTCCAGAGAGCCAAGCCGTCGTGAGGCACCTCTGCACCAGCTTTGATCCGAGGAGCCAGGCAGGTGTGGAGAAAGCTGAGCTGCTGGTGCCCGTGGTGTAATACTTCCCACCAGGCACCTTCTAGCTGCCCACGTGGTGTCCCTGAGCTCGGAGGTGGGGGAGACCGAGGCTCACTGGGGGCCTCCCAAGCTGCAGGAACAAGTGCTGCAGCCCCCCATGCTCTCCCCGGCGGTCACAGGGCAGCCCCGCAGCAGCTGCGGTGTCAAGCGGGGCCCAGGCAGCAAGCCGGGACCTGCCCGAGCAGGTGTCCAGTGGGCCCTGTGCCTGGACGTTCCTCCTCACTGTGCCCCTCCCACGCGCGCCACAGCCCCTTCCTCAAACGTCACCAACTAAATACGACAGGGCTTCAAGTCACCCGCCTCCCCAGGTCTGTGTCCCCGTCTGCTCCCATCCCGTAGCGACCAGGAATCTCCCACTGGCTTTCACAGGCCCCTTTTCCTCTCTCTTCTCCTTCCTTCTGGGATCCTGCCTGCGTCCTCTCCACGCTGCTTCCAGAGTGACCCTTCCAAGGCACGGGGGGGACTGTGGACCCCACCCCACCCCAATTCAGCCCCCTCTGCTGGGCCTGGGGGCCTTCAGGGTGAGTCTTCCCCTTGCCCCCAGCGCCTCCCACCCTCGCCCCCCGCCAAACACCGGCAGCCCCATGACCTGCGCTTCCCCAGAGCAGATCTGCCCACGGGACTCTAGCTAGAATGTTCTGGGCCTCTCCTGCCTGGCGAGCCCCTGTTTAAAGGCGCTAACACTTTAAAAGTGGGGCTGAGTCCCACGGGAGGCTGGTTTGCTGGGAAGCAAGATGAGCTTGTATCCCTGCTTCCCAGAAAGCAGGTGCCTCCCGCCTTCTCTCCTGGGGGGAGGGCAGCAGGCCGCACAGACAGGTGACTGCTCAGGCTGGGCGGGGCTGGGGGGCTCAGCCTTTCCTGGGGGCCCCTCTGGCCCTCTGAACCTGTGACCTCACCAGCCCCACGACAGACCGACAGCAGGTGGGGAGAGTGTGGCCTCTGTGGGGGAAGGCGGGCGGGCTAGGGTGGGGCCCCCTCCTTCTACCAGGATCTGATGCTCCAACCCAAGCGCCGTGTGCCCCAGCTGAGGCCTCCCCGACCCGGGACCCCCAGCCCCAGAAGAGCGTGCTCCCAGGGCAGGGGCAGCTCCCGCTGTGCATGGGGCCCTTGGAGGCAGGGACGGCAGACAGAGAGCCGTGGTCACCATGGGAAGGGACTCCTCAGACCCAGCACCGCCCCTGCAGGTGTCCCTTCAGGGAACCAGCGGGAATACACAGCAAGCACCCAGCCGCGGACCTGAGGCCAGCTGGCCCCTCCTGGTGTTTATTGGTGGTGGCAGCATTGGTGGCTACGGTGTCGTTTTAACACTCCCAGAAGAGGTGTGTTCCTGTGACCTGCTCAACGCTGAGCGGTCCGGTCATCTCGGGGCCTGGCCCTCTGAGCTGCATGAGTGCACATGTCAGCCACCCCATCCTCTGCGGGCTTTGGAGGCTGAGGGAGATGCACTCAGGATAACTGCAGGTCCAGCCCGTCTGCAGGCTCTGAGGGACCCAAGACTCTACATCTGCTAGCCCCTAGGGCTGGAGGGCTGGCGCTCCTGGTGTGCCGTGTCCACGCCCGAGCCTGCGGCTGTCCTGCTGCCCGGGGCCCCGGGGATGGACGGGTCACGGGAGCCGCTCCCACACCCCGCGAGCTGGTGCTCTCTGCATTTCGGAGGAGGCAGCCTCACGTCTCAGGGTGCCCTATTGCCACCCTTCCCACTTCCCCTCCACCACGGGGGCGGGTGTAGGCAGGCCTCCTGCCTGTTCAGAAACTCATCTCAGCTCTGAAACTGATTCAAACGATCACCGCCACCCCCCTACATATTCACACAAGCACACGCCTGCACCCTGGCCCCCGGAAGAGGCCTTCTGGAAAGTTCCCTCCGTGTCAAGAGGCTGAGCCCTGAACGCCACACAGCCCCGTCCGCCCGGCCTCAGACGAGCCTGGGACAGCCTCAGCATGGCTGGTCGCCGCCCCAGCATCTTTTGAACCACGCAGAGGGAGTAAGAGGCCTTGGGAGCTCTGGACAGCTAGGGGACCCTTTCTATCTCTTTCAGAGATTGGGGCTCAGGCTAGGGTCTCACAGCCTTTAGAACGACAAGGCTGGCTGCCATCACAGAAGAGATCGCAATGCTGTTCTCAAACTCAGCTGCCTGTTAGAATGGCTGGGGGAGCTTTAAGAAATATCCCAGGGCCCCCAAGCTACGCCCCAGACTGAGTCCATCAGAGTGTCTGAAGGGGGACCCAGGCGTCCTCGTTACTGAAGCTGCCCCGGGGACTTCGGTGTGCAGCCAGGTCTGAGAGCCACCACCCGAAACAGAGGCTCCCAGAGGGGGGCTTGGGCCAGTAGCATCACCATCACCTGGGAACTCGTACTTCACCCCTGCCCCCCGGGCCTGAAATCCGGGGTGAGGCCAGTGACCCGTGCTTAGACTGGCCCTATGGGTGACCCTGATGCACACCTGAGGCTGAGGACCCGTGTTCTAGTCAGTTCAGGGCCAGGGGGCGTGAACAGTGACTATCCCAGGACGGGGCAGGACTCACGCAGGACGCAGTAGAGGCCCAGCTGCTCATAGCCTTCGCAGCAGTCGGTCACGTTCCTCCGCTTAGGAACCTCCACCACCAGGTACTGGGTCCGGTAGACGGTCTTGGGGCAGCGCCGCCAGGGGACCCACCAGCCGCAGGGAACGTAGGTCAGGCGGGATGTGTGCACTGCCTCCACGCTCTGGACGTGCTGGCTCACACTGTAGTTGCACAGCTGGTAGCTCAGCAGGGAGAGGCCTTTTTCTACGAGGGAGGGAGGATGATGGAGAAACAAGAGGAGAAAATGCCAGAATCAAACCAATCTGAGGGGTTCTCTGCAAGTCCTCTGCTTCTGCAAGAGCAGGTGAAACAAGACACCCGCACACGGCGGACCCCTTGGGATCTTCCCACCAGCCCGTATCCGAGAAGGTGATGCAGTAGCATAGACTCAAGGGAGGCAGCATGACACCTGCTGGCTAAGCAGTCCTCCCCCACAGAGCAGGAGATGCCACCCCAGCCCGACCCCGGCTCCCCACACCCAGGGGCCTGACGGTACACATAAGGGGACACAGAGAAACCAAGCTTCTGGGGCTCTTGTCCTGGGCTCTGCTGCGTGTTCTCTGACTCTGCGGGCTAGAGAGCCCTGCGCACACCTCGTACCTCCGCAACAAGGGCTGTCACGTGCGACGTGAATACACAGCGGTTCCCTCAGTGAATACATAGTAAAGGCCCACTAAGTGCTGGGCACGATGGCAGTGACACCATTTTTTTGGAATGAGATGAAAGATAAACACACAAGTCAAATACATGTGAGAAGTTCATAGATGGTAAAGTTCAGTCCGACAGTTGCTGTGGTCAGCGGGAGTGAGGACACAGTGCCCGAGGTGGGACATCCAGCTGGCCTAGGTGTCTCTCACCTGGAGCCTGGTTCCTGGGCACAGATGTCCATGGCCTTTATCAGGATTGTCACTTGGTTCTCGAGACCCCGTATCACCTACTACCTTCATCAGCCTCAGACCCCTGTGTCGTGGACCACCTGCCACTGGGTCCTGGGGTGTCCCATCTGCCCGGGGAGCCTCTGTTGCCTCATAGAGCAGGGACCGCGTGAGGGCTGAAATATGTCCCATCCCAAATTCATAAGTTGAAGTTCTAAACCTCAGTACCACAGAATGTGACTGTACTCGGAAAAAGGGTTTTTGCAGACGTAATTAGTTAAGATGAGGTGATATTGGTGTAGGATGGCCCCTGATCCAGTACGACTGGCATCCTTATGAGAGGGAAAATTTGGACACAGAGACAGGAATGCACACAGGGAGATGCAATAGGAGATGAAGGCATAGGTCAGGTGATGCAGCTACAAGCCAGGGGTCCCTAAAATTGGCAGCAACACAAACCATCAGAAGCTGCGGAGAGGTGTGTCGGGGACAGATTCTCCCTCCCAGCCTCAGGAGGAACCAACCCTGCCAACACCTTGACCTTGAACCTCTGGCCTCCAGACTGTGAAGAAATAAATCTCTACCACTAAGCCCCCCAGTCTGTGGGGCTTTGCTGAGGCACCCCCAGGGATCTGACAGGAGGGCCGTGGGGTGCCTCCCACGTCTGCGGCCAGCGTGGGACTTGCTGCGTTCCTGGGCTGTCAGTGAAGGATGAATGAATGCTTTGAATGTAATTCACGTTTTCAGATACTCAAGCTCTGAGCTCTAAGCTTTAGGAGACTGTACAGCCGCTGGATAGGGGCTCCATGTTGCAGTGTAAACCCTTCAGTGAGAAGGTGGATTTCTGGGGCGAAACTCAGGGGGGGCAGGAGAAATCATCTTCATCCTCATCCCCAGGACAGCACCCCTGAAGAGTTCCACCTTTGGCCTCAGGGTCACCTACAAGCATGCAGAAAGCGAGACTTGGGGGCCGGTGACCCCCAGGAAGAAATGGGGCCAAGCCAGCCCTCACGCCCAGGCTGCTGGGAGAGCCTGCAGCCTTACTCTGGGCAGAATCGGGTGCCGAAGCCCACTGCCCCAGAGCAAGCCCACTCCCAAGCCACGTGGTGGCCTCCCCTGGGGTGGCAGGGCCTCTGGGAGTAGACCCGACCTGTATTCACCAAAGGGCGGGTCCCAGGAAGCTTTGGGAGGGAGTAAGAGGCCCTTGGCTGCATGGGGTAGGGCAGGAGAAGGCGGCTTCCGAAGCCAGAGCTTAGAGGTGACTGGGATGAGGGGCTGGAGAAGACGCCACAGTGAAACGCGGTCACTAGTTGAGCGATGGCGCCTTGCATGTGTTCGCGAGAACACGCACACGTGCGCGCACGTGCACGCGCACACACTCCTCCTTCCAAGTGAAACTGCACTGGATCTCCATGTTTTGTTTTTCCCATTCTGTGAGAGGCCACCAAGGCCTCCCCAGGCCTGGCTTCTTGGCCGAGCTCGCAGTAGAAACCGCTTAGCAGATCCTGCTGCTCGACAAATCCTTTCAGGAGCACAGGAGGCAGGGGCCCTGGGTTCTAATCCCAGAGGTAGAAAATCTTAATGCTCTGGTGGGTTCTGGGGTCAGGACTGCGGTCACACCAGCTTCACTAATACCAGCCGTGTGATTCTAAGCACATTTCCTGCCCTCTCAGTGCCCCAGCCTTGTCATTTGTAGAATCATAGCTGTGCCTGAGGTTGTAGGAGAATTAAATGAAATCGTGCCTGTACCGGAGCATGTGGTACCTGGGGGCAAAGAGACGTGCTGCCCTGACGGACCACCTAGCGCTCCTGCCGGGGTCCTCCCGCACATGAAATGCGTCCTAAGGCCTCCTCTGGCTTCCAGACATTCCCATTCGTTCTGCCACTGAGTATGGTTTGCGTAGTAGTCATTCCAAAGGAAATATCAAGTTGGTTTTTTTTTAATCACAATTCATTAGAAAAAAAAATCACAGAATCCTGCCCATGGGTGAAAAATGTTTAAATTAGTACAAAACTGAAGTCGATGGTAGAAACAGAATGGCTCTGTTTGAATTCCCAACGGAATAAGATGCATTTCTATAGGAAAATGATGTAAAAGGTTTGCAATCTCAATTCTCTGAAATCTGGGGCTTCAGAAATCCAACGTGTTTTTAGCAGCTGACACGTGTCTCTCAAGGGCCTTGGACATGTGCTTGGTCCCTCAGGTCCCCGTGGGCCACTTGCATCCCCACTTGCTGAGGAAACGGGGCTGGCAGAGCCCAAGGTGAGCGGGAAGCCCCACTTCATGATCCCCGCTCTCTGGCGGGCAAAGGAGGTCTGAGCCGGGGTCAAAGGCAGGGGTAGCCCTGGTGGAAACCTTGCCCTCGGCCGGCTTTGTGGCCCTGGCCACTCTGGGTCTCCCTCTCCTTATCTGTAAGTTGAAGACTAACGGGCTGTGGTTCCAGAGGGTTCGATTCTGACTCTCCAGGAATGTGTTACTCTCAGCGTGGCCAGCGGGCCTGTAACATCTGTACCCCAGGCAGAAATGCAGAGTTCCGGGCCCCTCCCAGACCCACTGACTCAGAATCCACACTTGAACCCCACCAAGCCCCAGGTTATTTGGAAGCATTCCCACCACCTCTTTTGTGGTTATGAAAAAGTATGGCCAAGAAGGGGCAGACCCAGCCTCTCAAAGCAGGTGCATCTCTGCCTGCCCAGCAGGCAGGGCTGCCGTCTTCAAGGGGCCCACTCCCAGGTAGCCCATCACCCCTCCGCCATCCCCGCACAGAGCCCGGACCCCTCACCTGTGAAGCCACTGGCCTGGCTCGGGCCCACGGCGGTGACCAGAGCCAGCAGCGCCGGCACAAGGGTCCTGAGCATGGTCGGGCGGTGGCAGTGGCTCTGGCCTCTTCCGAGCGGCAGCACAAAGGGGCCTGGGCCACCTGGACCCAGAGAAAGGGCCCTTCCCTTCCCTGCGCCGCCGACAGTGGCAGTGGCTTCAGAGGATGCGCTCGCCGGGAGCGTTCCCTTATGCCTGCTCGTTAACACCCACCACAGCCGCAGCAGTGTCCCTCGGGGCACCTGCGTGTCACAGCCCATTCTCCCTCCAGGCAGATGGCATCTTTCAGGAAAGGTGAGTACCCAACTGCCAGGCTGCATCTCTGGGTCCCATCTCGTTGTTACGCAGAAAACACATTTCAGACCCGAATCTGACTCCCTCCATCAAGTCCAAAGTATTCTCTTACCTTATCGTCCCAAACTGGCAGCAGAAAACACCAGCAAATCAAAGTGGTGCATCAGATTCAGAAAAGCATCCTTCACACAATTGGACAAAACAGATCAAAAGCCGTAAAAACGTTCCTATGACCCAGTGATCCCTTCCCGAGGCTTGCTCTGAGGGCCATGAAGCTGCAGTCTCAGATGTTTATTACTTGCTAGAATTTAAACCGGCAAAGCGTGGAAGTGAGCCTTTGGGGGAGGAGGGGAGAGTAAGTTGTTATAGAGCATCTGGATGTGGCATCACCCAGATGTGCTCCCCATGAAGACGTTTAGCGGCGTGGAAACGGCACCTCATCATGTGAAATCAGAACAGCACCTCATACAGTTCTGTCCCCAAAAGACAACAACTCTATGATTCTGTAAAATTGGGCCCAACCCAGAAAGGACCAGAGGACTACACCACGGTGAGGGATGACAGAATGATAGCTGATTTATGTTTTATTTCCATAACCATCGTGTGTTGTGTGAACTGGATTTTTAAATTTCGTATCAAATACTTTCTAGTTGGGCTTCCTTGGTGGCGCAGTGGTTAAGAGTCCGCCTGCCGATGCAGGGGACACGGGTTCGTGCCCCGGTCCGGGAAGATCCCACGTGCCGCAGAGCGGCTGGGCCCGTGAGCCACGGCCGCTGGGCCTGCGCGTCCGGAGCCTGTGCTCCACAACGGGAGAGGCCACAACAGTGAGAAGCCCACGTACCGCAAAAAAAAAAAACTTCCTAGTTGATGACACGTCCTTATTCCTCCGTTGGGCTGTCTTTCATTGTTTGGTACAATTTTTAACATTAGACTAGGCACAATTATTAACATTAGATGAAGGTCTCATTAGTTCTACTGAGAAAACTTTCAAGTAGGGTAACAGAGATCCACCTTGGCTACATGTTTCAGAAGGATAATTCCCTTGTGTTCAAAATAAAAAAACAGTTCTGCCAGGAGGGTCCTTCTAGCCTAACTCCCAAAGGACATCAGTACGGCTTTTATTCTTGGGAGATTAATTTCTGAGATGATTAACTGCTGCATTTGCCTGGTTAATGACTAGATCACAGATGCCAGGACAAGAAGACAAAAAAAGGAGCTGGAAATAATCACGCAGCTAAGGGGCTTAATGCAAGTCTCCTGGGAGACAGTACCCTTTATAGAATAACAGTACTACAGGACTGACTCATAAACTCTGCTGCTGTAAAGGAGGTTAAAAAAAAAGTGTCAATAAGAAAAGAAAACATGTTAAAGCTATAATATTCAAAAAAATAAAATTTAACTAGCTCTAACAGAATAAATCAGAAAAGTATTATAATTAAGGGAAATATGAACATTTAAAATGGGAGATGCATCTGTATTACAGTATGCTGTCATCTCTTAGAGCTTTTGCTACGATAGCATATGAGCACTTCTATAAAATATGAAGGTGGAATCAAAGATAATGTTATATTTTAAAGCTCAAAATTGGTCCTGTGCATGCACCATTTTTTCTCATCTTCAGAATCACCCTGCAAAGTAGGTCCCTTATCCCCGTTGTACAGATAAAGAAACAGAGGGTCTGAGGGGCCACACAGTCAATGAGTGGGGTTCAGCCCTGAAGCACACATCCTTCACAGTCCACTCCACTCCCTGTCAGGTCACAGCTCCAAGAGAGGGGAGCAAAGTCAAGACATTTCACCAGCTGGGCGCTTCCTGCTGTTTGGAAAGTGTCCATAAAATGTTGTCACATCATGCTTTCTCTTTATATCGAAACTCATATGAATTAAAAAAATAAACCCTCAAAATTGGCAGCCTATTCCTAGCTCTGTCCTCTCTCACCCTCCCATTCATATCCTACGGGCATAGAAAGGGTAAGCGTGCGGGTTGTTTCTAGTTCATCCACAGAGAGGTGTTTCCCTCCAGCGTATTTTTTCTGCATGACGGCCACAGGGATTTTCCACATTTGACTTTTCCATGCAAATGCTTTGAGAAGAAATAACCGTCCACTCTAACCAGCGGGGAGAAGGATGTCCCTTCAGGACGTCATGTCTGGGTGTGTCTGGTCACGGGTCCATCCAGCAAAGAGCCCCCAGGTCCCTCTTTTGGGGCAGAAAATCCAGCATCTTGCCTACACCGTGTCCGAGACCTGGGGAACTGGGGGAAGCCAGCAGTGTGCCGGGCTAAACCTAAAGGTACACACACACTCATTGACACTCACAAACTCACACTGATGTGTGCAGACACATTCACACTCACACTTATATGTATACACACACTTATATGTATACACACACACATGGCTGCAGTCATATGTGCACACTCACACACGCACAAACATGTGTGAACTCACACGTGTGTGCAGACAGACTCACAACACTTGCAGGCTTGCACAATCAGATGCTCACATGTGCATGTGTACAGACACACACCTTTGCATGCTCACACACACGCACAAACACGCAGGATGAGGTTGAGCTCCCCGACCCTGGAACCGGTGTCTCCGCAGACCCGACCTATGCTCCCTGCCATTGGTGACAGAGTCTGGGCCAATCTCTGCCCACTTCCTCCTCTGGAAGAGGACGAGATTGAACTAGGTGACCTCCAAAGGGCCTTTCTCATCTCTGGTTCTGAGTTCTGTGGTCCTATGAACAGTGGTTCAACAGACTCCACTACAAAATCACATCTGTCGTTACCCCGCAGGCCAAGATGTACACGTGCGCAGCGCCATCCTGGGATGTGGCATTGTGTCCCAAGGGACAGACGTGCAGGGCCATTGAGGGGCTCCAGATATTGTCTGGCCAGGGACGGCGTGGGCAGCCTTGCTCACAGCCTGCTGCCTGGAATCCTGTTCCCTGCGCAGCCCTGGCGACCACCATCCAAGAGGGGCGGGCGGAGGGGCCGTGCGGGGCCTGCCTTACCTGGCCCGGGGTGGGGGGCAGGGGAGGATGCACAGAAGAGGCTTAGGTGGCAGAGGTGTGGGGATGGAGGTGAGAACTGCCGTGGGGCACAGGGGAGCTGGGGGGCTCTGGACGGGGACAGCGTGGAGTCTGGAGACTGCTCTGCTAGTTGCGGGTTGGTGAGGCCATGCTGGAGGTGGGGAGGCGCCCCCGTCTCTAAGGGGTTACTTCCAGGGACACTAGCCATGATGGATGGCCATGATGAAGTTGTAAAAATGTTGTACTTGGAAGATACCCTAGGCAATCGGGTCCAGCTTCTGACCCAGTCCAGGTTGCCCTCTGTCACACCAATTACCTAAAGCCATGTTTCCCGGGACGCGGTGAGGACCACCCACATCCAAATACTGCGGACGGGCTTAATGGAAGTGCACGCGCCTGCTAGCCTCGCCCCAAACTTCTCAGGCTGTTTGGGGTGGGTCCCCAGGGGCTCAGGTCCCTCAGGGGCACACAAAAGCTTGAGCACGTTCTGCTCCCGCCGGCTGCCTCTAAATGGACATCCAGCTTTAACTGCAGCACCTGGAGGCAGGTGTGCTACACCCTCTGCTTTGGGCAAAGCCATCACTGAGGCAGAGGGAAGGAGTAAGCAAGTGGCAGGTGGGGTGACGTCCCCGGTGGCTGCCTCACTGCCCCTCCTCAGAGGGATCAATTCCGGTGGCTTTCACCCCTGCCTGCCCTAGGGATGGAGTAACCCACCGTCCTGGTTTGCCGGGGTTGAGGTACTTCTCAGGATGTGGGACTTTCACTGCGAACTCCAGGAGAGTCCCATGAAAACCACGATAAGTTTGTCAACTACTGGGAATCTCATTAAGAAATACCAGTCCCCACCCTAGCTGAGGAAAGAGCTTAGGACCTCTGGGGGAGGGGCAGGACCCTCTTTCTTTAAGGCACCTGATGTGGGGCGGGGGGCGTTCAAGGGGCAGCAAGGTGGACAACCTCTTGTCCGGTCCAGATCCAGCATGGTTTGCCAACGAGGAAACGGAAGTGAGATGCCCTTGGACAAGGTGACCGCATGTAATGGGCTGAATGGTATGTCAAAAGATATGTCCAAGTCCTAAACCCCGGTCCCGTGAATCTGAATTTATTTGGAAATAGAGTCTTTGCAGATGTAACCAAGACAGAGACTGGAGTGATGCGTCCACAAGCTGAGGGACGCCAAGCGTTGGCGGCTACACCAGAAACTGGAAGAGACGAGGAAGGAGTCTCCGTCTGAGCCTTCAGAAGGAAACATGCCGCTGACACCTTGGTTTCAGACAACTGGCCTCCAGGACTGTGAGAAAATAATGTTCAGTTGCTGTAGGGCGCCCCAGTCCCCCCAGGACACTCACACACCAGCGGCGTAGCCTCACCCACCTTTCCTGTGAACCCCCAGGTGGCAATCTTCCCTCTGCCCCCTGCCCTCTGCCCACCTCCCCTCTTATTCACCCCCACGAGCCCCACCCCTCTTCCAGCAGAGTTTATTTGCGGTGAACAATGAGAGACATTTGATACACGTGGGGTCTGTGAGCGACAGGTACATTCATTCTTTCAGGAAGTGTAGGCATCAACCTAAAATAACACAGCCGGGTTCTGTGCCTTCCAGGCATGGGGGCTTTCTGCAGCTTCCGGAAATGTCTCCAGAGGTGACTGTTAAGTCTCATCGCTGGGCATTTCCCACTGACAGCCCAGCCCGCTGTCGCGCTCTGCCAGCCGCGATCAAATGGGTCTATAACGCCTTCATCCCACTAGGAAAGCACCTTTTCCATCCTCTGGTGCAAGGGAGCTGTGCGCGGGCTTGGGCTGTATTGTCTCAGCCACATCTGGTGATTCCCCTGCAGAGACGACTCACTAGCGGCCCACACTTTGTTGTCCACACCCGGCACTGGCCCTGCCTGGTTTCTTTGCAAACCTTCCCTCACTTTCACTTGGAAATTCTCTCACATTGCCTGTTTCTCGTACTGCCTACAGTGAGTGGTTTTCAGAGAGTGCCGTTTTCGTCCTGAGGCCTTTATCCTGCTGGATGGTCCTAGGATTCAGCACCGGGGCCTTAGCAGAGCTGCATCAGAACACCCAGCACCCAGCATCAGGGCATCCGGGGCCCCAGCCCAGACCTAGCCCTCTCTGCCTCTCTGCCTGTCATGGCCTCAGCCAGTCGTACACGACAGCATTTCTCTTTGTGCTGCACAAGGAAAAGGGAGATTCGTCCTGAAAAAACTGGCGTGCATGTTGTGGACTGAATGTTTGTCTCCTCAAAATTCACAGGTTGAAGCCCACTGTGGCTCTATCTGAAGGAAGGAAGTATATAATTAAGGTTAAATGAGGTCGAAAGGATGGGGCTCTGATCTGATAGGGTTAGCACCGTTATCAGAGGAGACCCCAGAGCCCTCTTCCTCTCTCTCTTTCTGCCACGCGAGGACACAGCGAGAGGGGAGCAGTCTCCAAGCTAAGAAGAGCCTTCACCAGACACCTCCCCTGCTGGACCCTGCTGGTGGACTGCCGGCCTCCAGGACTGTGAGAAAGTAAATGTCTGTTGTTTAAGTCATGCAGTCTGTGGTCCTAGCTAAGTGCACCGAGAAGCTAGCAACAGTGTTGTTGGCGGCAGCCGCCCAGCACTACGGGTCTTGCTGGTTTTCTGAGATGAGGTCAGAGATGAGCTCAGAGCCTCCTGGGGGAAGAGAAAGCCCCCACAGTCTGGGGGGCCTCACGAGGCACCCTGGGTGGGATTTTGCCTGCAGACAAGTGGAAACAAGAGGACACGAGAAGGGGTTGTCTGGCGTCCGAGGGAGCAAGGCGGGTCCACATCACAACAAGAGCCAGCCGTTTCCAAGGTGACACAGGAAGCTGCTGGGGACAAGTGCGGGGCCAGAGCCCAGGAGAGAGCGTCGTTGCAGGTCTTGCTCCCATGGGCACGTCCAGCCCTGATGGTTTGATTCTGAAACAGCTCCAAGGAGGGGTAGGAAACAGGAAGTGAGAAAGGAGGAGGGGAGGCTTTGATACTGAGAGTTCACATTTGAGAAGAATCAAACATACAAGAAAGGAGAGGAAGAGAGAGAGAGCTTGCCTGCACAAATCAGGCTCCTGTGGGATGTCCGTCCTTTTCATCCGCAAGCTGTTTACAATCAGCTCTCTGCCTGTCCGTCCATTCATTCCACACACGTCCCCGTGGTGCCTTCCAGGGCCACCTGGGGACTCAGCAGTGGACAGGGCTGACCCGGACCCAGAAAGCCCTCAAGTCTGCTGTGGGTTAAATCGCGTCCCCAAAAAAGATATGTTCAAGCCCTACCCCCAGTACGTGGGAAAAGAGGTCTTTGCAGTTGTAATTTAGTTATGATGAGGTTATCCTGGCTTAGGGTAGACCCTAAATCCAATCTGCTCGCTGTCTTCCGAGGAGGGAAATTTGGATACTCACAGAGGCCGTGTGATGACGGAGACCGAGGGTGGGGGCAGCTGCAGGTCAAGGGACACTGGGGACTGCCGGCCACCGCAGAAGGGGACACAGCCCTGCCGACTCCTCGATTCTGGACTTCCGGCTCCTGGTCTGTGAGAGAACAAATTTCTGTTGCTTTAAGCCCCCCAGTTTGTGGTGCCTTGTTACGGTGGCCCTAGATATCCCACAAAATACAGTGGAGAAGTCTGACATTAAATATAATTTCACAATTAATTATGTCCTGACAACGGGGCCTGTGGAGAAAGCTGAGACCGGGAGGTTGAGGACTGGCTGCAGAGGCTCTGGGGCCGGGAGCTAGGTTCCTCCAAGGAACTGGTGGAGGGGAGGGCCCCGGGGCTCAGAGAGGCCAGATGCGGCCCCAGCCCGTCACATCTTGGCATCTTTCAGGCCACAGCCCAGGACAGCGTGGCATCCGAGGGTTGTGCCTCTCTTGAAGTGGGTATTGAGGCAGAGTGCCAGGGAAAGCATCCCGGTGTCACCTCCACCTGGAGCAAGGTGCTGACCTCCACGGAGTATGTGACAGGGCCTCGGTGTCACTCAGGGCCAAGTCACAGGAGGTCGACATCAGTTTCGGCAGGAGGTATGTGGGTCAGATAATGAGGGCTGTTAAGCCCTGGAATGCCGAATCTAGAGCACTGTGACAAGGAAACGCTCGCGCTGGTGAACCTGCAGAGGCAGCTGGGGCTCCAGCACCACCCCCCGTGCACCCCACCAGGGTCGCACCCAGGAGCACCCCCTGCATGCCTCCAGCCTCTGCGTCTGAGATTACAGCTGCAGGGCAAGGCTCCCTGCATGAGGGGGTGGCTTCAGCTGGGGGTGATCAGGCACTCAGCTCTGAGGAGCATGATACAGAGCGAGAGGGACCCACCGGCCGCCAGGGAGGAAGAGCTTGCCCTGGGCTTTCGGGCCCCACGGGTCTGGCTCCATCTCTCCGTCACCACTACTTTCTGAACAGCCTTGGAAGGCACAGAGACAATGCACCTCCTCACGGGTGGCCCTATGAGCTAGAGACCCTAGTATGTGACCAATGTTTCATCAAGGCTCTTGTCCCTGCTAGCCCCTCGTGAAGGTGGAGGACAGGGATGACCTTGAGATGACCTTGGGCAGGAAAGGGCAGTGCAATGTCAGCTGCAGTCACGTCTATGCGTGAGACCCACTGGACACATAGACTCCTTGCCACTGGTGGTCTGGGGACAGTCTGGGGACAGACAGGCAGGCAGTGAAGGCCTGGCCTGGAGGTGGACCCGATGGGAGTTGGCTGTGCTGGGGAAGCTGCCCCCACTAGTGGTGCAGGTGTGGGTACTCAGCCTGGCGACGTCAGTAGCCGGTCAGGGTTAGGGCAAGCAGGTGACACTGTGGCAGCCAGGACAGCATGGATCATGGGCACACGGGTGCCACAGACAGGGAGCCAGGGCAGGGGTCAGCTGGCCGGCCTCAGGAAGGTCCACCAGTGGTGGCAGGGCTGGCCCTGGGTCACAAACTCCTGATCCCCAAAGGACAATGCCCAGGGCCACCTTGGGATGGGGAGGGACCCTGAAGAGACCACAGGACCAAGGCACAAACGGAGGCTGAGCCAGCAGGAACTGGGTCCAGGGTCCAAGCCAGCCTGGGGCTGGAGGTCAAGGTCAGGCATCACAACTGGGGCCCGGCCTGGGGCTCGGGAAGGACACCAGGGCCATCAGGTCAGGGTTGGACCAACAAGGAAACAAATATTGGTCCAATCAACACCAGCTCAAATACTAATTCCTCCTTGTAACCTCCTGCCCTCCCCCCTCCCATCTCTCTTCCTTCTGAAGTTTTTGGCTCCTTTGTCCTTTATATCCGTGTGAATAAAGGTCTCCTCTCCTGATGGACGGGGGGCAAACCAACGGGAGGGATCATGGCTAAGGCCACCTCCTCCTGGTACCCAGCCCAGTGCCTGGCATACAGTAGGTGCTCAATAAGTTCTTACTAAGTGAATGGCCTTGGGTTAGCCCACATGCACATTAGCGGATCACCAAGACAAGCACACGGAACAGAGGTCCCCATGGCCAGCTTCCCCCACCCTCTGCCTTGAGGGTACCTTATTTTCGGGTCAACAGACCCTAACAGAACCACAGCCTTGCCCCCCAGCGTAATCCAGGCCACCCTGGTGTTCAGACCTTCAGGAAAGTGCTGCATTCTGGCGATCGGGCTCGACTGGTTGGGTCCCCTCTCCACGGGGGTTACAAATGGGGAACGATCATGGCAGCTTTCTTACTCATCTCCTGGAGAAGGAGTCCAAGAGCGAGAGGAGGACCTTCCCAGATGAGAAACTGATGCCCGATCGTGCGTGTGGTCTTAGAAATATATCTAAATTTAATGTTATTACGTGTTTAAAATTCTCATGGGGGGAGGCTCCCTTTAAATCAGACCACTTCACAAATCTCTGACCAAGAAAAGACTCTGAGTATCGCACCATAGGACAAAGAAGACCCTCTGGAAAATCTTGGCCGGTATTTGAACCTGGAAGAGACGCACAGCGTAACGCCGAAATCTCTGCTGGACGCTCAGCCCTGAGGCTGGACGATGCCTTCCTAAGGGCTGGACAGCCAGGCCAGCACAATCACCCTGAGGGTTTGGTAATGGGTTCTTAAACTGGAACCCATTACAAAACTGGAACTGGAGTGGAAGTTCTGGAACTTCCTTCCAGATGAGTAACTTCTTTTCTATTTTCCGAAAGTTAGGAGGTTTTCTTCTTGTTGTTCTTAAGAGATACACTGGAAGTGATGTTAAGAAAAACATACCCTTTCTGAAAACCTCAAAGTATGTGAAGAAAGTCCACCAGTGTCCCAGTGCTTTGCTGAGGCTTTTCTGGGGGAGGGAGGGCCTGGAATTCCAAGCCCAGCATTTGCAGAGTAAATGAATGAGTGTTTGCCCCACAGCGTTCGGTGGTTTGGGGCTTGTATAAATAAGAGACAGACAGATGAGAAAGCCCAAACGGAAAGACCGGCCTGGAATGTCTCGCTGACTGGTGGGGCCGTGGAGAGCAGTTTTCCATCCCAGAAGGAAACAGACAACGCAGCGTTTCCAGCACGACACCCGGGGAATCTGCTGAACAAATTAGGGAGAAATGATACATGCAGTGTCTTGGGGGCAACCGTCTCTTGGATCTCAACAGTGTTGGAAGGGAAAAGAACAAGTGGGGGGCACTTGAGAAGGCAAAGATGACAACCAAGGGTGGTAGATGTAGTGGGTAGAACCATATCCCTCCCAAAAAATTTCGTGTCCACTCAGAACCTCAGAGTGTGACTCTTTTGGAAATAGGGTCTTTGCAGATGGAATTAAGGTAAAGACAGAGAATGAGGTCATGCTGATCAGGGTGGGCCCGGAATCCAATGAGCCTGTCCTATTTTCTTAACGGTACGCGGGCCTCTCACCGTTGTGGCCTCTCCCGTTGTGGAGCACAGGCTCCGGACGCGCAGGCTCAGCGGCCATGGCTCATGGGCCCAGCCGCTCCACAGCATATGGGATCTTCCCGGACCGGGACACGAACCCGTGTCTCCTGCATCGGCAGGCGGACTCTCAACCACTGCGCCACCAGGGAAGCCCAAGCCAGAAGAGGACACCCAAAGGAGACAGAGACTGGAGTGATACATCTCC
This sequence comes from Lagenorhynchus albirostris, assembly GCF_949774975.1. Lineage (NCBI taxonomy): Eukaryota > Metazoa > Chordata > Mammalia > Artiodactyla > Delphinidae > Lagenorhynchus > Lagenorhynchus albirostris. Next base: position 141,984,738 of record NC_083099.1, on the reverse strand, counting down.
AGGCCCAGGAACACCAAGGACGGTAGCAACGCAGGGACCGGAAGAGGCAGGTGGATTCTCCCCGTGAGCCTGCAGAGGGAGTGCAGCCCTGCTGACACCTTGATTTCAGACTTTTGGCCTCCACGCTGCAAGACAATATATTTCTGTTGTTTTAAGCCACAAACTTTGTGCTAATTTGTTGCAGCAGCCCAGGACACTATTACAAATGAAAGGGATTAAAGGCTCCCACAGGACTTAGGCAGGTCCCACCCTGTGTCTTTGCTTGCTGGTGTGTTAGTTTCTGCTGTATAACAAAGTGAATCAGCTATACATATACATATATCCCCATATCCCCTCCCTCTTGCTTCTCCCTCCCACCCTCCCTATCCCACCCTTCTAGGTGGTCACAAAGCCCCGAGCTGATCTCCCTGTGCTGTGCGGCTGCTTCCCACTAGCTATTGGTTTTACATTTGGTAGCGTATATATGTCCATGCAGATGCCTGTTTTAATGCTTGCTCAGAGGCAAACCACGAGGAAGGGAATGATTTTCCTGCTGAGATACCTTTGCTCACAATAGATAATGCCTCTGGACACAGAACTGGTGCAGAATTTTTAAGTGGTTTGCCCTCAAGGTTTCACAAACTATTCTGAGAAAATTAGACAAACAAACCGTTGGTCAGGCAGTGGTGGGAGCAGAGGATCGAGGGAAGGATTCCGGAATCAAGCTCTGACTCTGCTTCCAGGCTGAGGTATCTCCTCTCCCCTGGCCTACGAGCCAAGAGAGGAACGGCATTGTGCCACTAAGCATCCGAGAAAGGCAGAGTGGCCAGGTAGGGGGTGCAGGACCCCCCAGGATAGGTCTGGCCGTGCACAGGCAAAGGCGTTTAAACCAGACCGAAAACCATGCAGGACCTCACATCCATCTGTCTACTGAGGGGCCTTGCCACACCCCCCTGGGCCCTGCAGAGCTGAAACCCAGCAATGCACCATAATTTCGAATTCTCCTTTTCTCAATTTTTATAAACTAGAAATAAAATGGCCTTTTGATCATCCGATTTATCCTCTTGGAAATACTCTTTTTGAGAAGAATGGGCACTGATCCCATCCATGAGGGCTCCATCCTCATGACTTCATCACCTCCCAAAGGCCCCACCTCCTAATACTATCACATTAGTGATTAAATTTCAACAGATGAATTTTGGGAGGACAAAAAACATTCAGACTATAGCACAGAGGTTATAACATATATATCAATACACATATATGCATATATATATAAAAAGATAGACAGGTTATACTATATATGTATATGAAAAGTATAAACAGACTATTCTGTACATATCAATATATATAAAAGGAAATATAGAGAGACAGATTATACTATAAATATCTAAGAAAAGATATCTAGGCATAGACGGACATTATACCATACATATGAAAAGATATAGAGAGATTATACTATATATATAAGAACAGATATATACATAGAGATCAAACTAGAGAGAATGGAGCAGAATTCTACCAACTGGTGAATCAGCTGAAAGTACAGGAATGTCTTGCCCTATTCTTGCAGCTTTTTTCTAAGGCTGAAATTATATATCACAATGAGAAGTTTATAAATCATTACTATGGCAACGCACCGCCTAGATCCCTTAGGGTTGACCTGGGAAAGCAGAAAGACGGTTTCTCGCCAGGCGGGACCTGCCTGGGCCATCTGTCCTGAGGACTCCTCCAAGCCAAGGCAGCTGCCTGGCCTTCGCAGGCGTGAGGGGGTTCAAAGGGCACTTACCGAGTCAAAAGCCTAGAATAAGGCTTCATGGACTGCTGTCAGCTGGGCTTTGCAGGGACCTCGGTGACCATGATGAGCGGAGATGTGCAGGCCACGCACCTAGGGAGTGGAGGGAGGGTCGAAGTGATGGGGGCCCAACGCGAGTTCCTCCTCCAGGGCCCTCTTGGGGCCCTCAGGCCTGGCCTTGCTCCCAGCCCCATGCACTTCCACCAGAGCAGACCACCCCCTCTCTGTGACGGGGACACCCAGCCCGCAAGTCAACAAAGGCTGCGGAAGGGGCAGTGTCCTGGGCCATCCAAGTGGCAGCTCTGACCCAAGTATGTGGAGAGGGATGCCCAGCTGGGCCACTGCCTGGGTCCGAGCCCCCAAAGCCATGGTAGGTTCCCTGGATCCCACAGCTGATAACCCCAAGGGCTGCATCAAGGCCCTGATTTCCCCTCCGGAGACGCAGACCCTGAGTGTGCATCTTCTCCCAGTCCTACAGCGACCCTGCTTGGGGACAGAGCGCCAGCAGGAGGCAAACCAATCCTGAGCCACACACTCGCCCCCGGTGGTCTGAGCCAGCTTCCTGAGCTGATGGGACCCGCACTTTTCACAGTCCTGCCCCATTTCCACTCCATTCGTTCAAGATGCTTTGACTGAGAACCTGCCGTGTGCCACCAGCCTGTCCCAGGCCCTGTGGTGACCGTTCGAACCGAGGCTCCTCAGGGCTCTGAGGAAGCAGGGTCGTCTCTGCCTGGTTCTCGAGGCCCAGCCTTGAGTTCGGCCTGAATCCATCACCAGGCTGCACTTGGTGTTCCAACAGGTGAGTCCCTGTGAGCCACTCACAGGGCCCCCCAGGTCTCTTTGCAGGCGTCCAGGCCCCACTCGGCTCCCCTACGCAGTCCATCCTCTTCCTTTTCGAGATGGACCCTGCTGTCCTCTGCCCTCCGTGCAAGGGCTCCTCTGCCTTCCAAGTCTCAGGCCCCCCACGGCTTTCTCTTCTCCCGACCTCAGGGTCTCCCATCCATGCCCTCCTCACTTCTCGCCAATAGAAAGTCTCTGTCCACTCATGTTCACGTATTGAGCCGGGCCAGGGGGGTTATGTCTATATGCTGACCTGTCAGACCTGTCAGGATCGTGGAGAAGTACCCGTGGGTTCCCAGCACCCGATATGCTATAGAGGAAACCGTATCAGGAGCAGGTCTAGAAGTCTCTTGAGGTCCAAGGAGATTTCGGGCTGGGCTACTCCAAGCGTGGTCCCCCGACCAGTGGCAGTGGCATCACAGGGAGCTTATTAGTCACGCTGACCCAGGCTGACCCAGAACAGCTACATCAGAATCTGCAGTTTTAGAAGCCCTCCAGGTGACTCGCGTGTGCATGAATATTTGAGAAGCAACTGGTTTAGAGGATGCTTTGCTATGGGGAAGAAAGGAAAGAAAAAAAGGTGACGGAGTTTTAATCAAGGGCGTCTGCCCAGGAGCAATGAACTCAGCTGCAGGTGTGAACGCCGAGGTTCCGGCACAGACTCCCACGGCTTCCCACTGGCCTGTCCCTGGCATCGGACAAGCAGCTAACGGGCAGTTACACACGAGGTCAGTTGGGTGCCCTCAAGCAAGTTGCCAGAGCAGCCTGACCCCAGCCCCCTTGTTACCGTGGAGGGAAGAAAACGATCAGGCGGTTTTCCTGAGCTCCCGCAGGATGGGGGCAGCCACCACCACCCTGTGTGCTTGTACAGCTCCGTCCCCTGGCCCTCACCTCCTCCCAGCCCAGCGCCTCATGTACCAGAAAGTATCAGCTGGAACCAGTAAGAGCAGTAAAGCGTCGGGGATGGAGGGCCCTCCGCTCAGTGGTCCGCAGCTGGGCTCTAAATCTGCAGCAGCTAAAGCCAGTGAGCTCACACCTGGCTTCCCTCTGGGCATGGCGGCGACGACCTAACGCTGGAGCGAGGCGACTTCGTCTCCAAGACACAGGGCACGCTACTCAGAAAATAAAGTGCCGAGGTGATGACATCAGAATCTTAAATTCCTTTTGGCCACAATAAAATTCTGAAGGTCTAGAAGTTACAGCTCGCTATGTGCTTTACTTAACACCTCCTAACTTCTGACATGCACAGTGGGTACCTTCCCTTATACGTAAGAAATGGCGAGCATTTCTCCCCCAGTGCACAGCCCATCCTGCTGCAAGGTCACACTGGATTCAGCACAGTGAGGTCATCAGGTTCCCCAACAGACGTGGAAACCAACGGCTCCCCAGATGTTTGGACTAGAGACGCTGAAACTCAATTTTGGTTTCCCAAAATTCCTCCCCCCACTTCCCCCCAGCACAGCCTCTGTTAAACCAGACTCTTTGTTTCCACTGAGACAGTTTTTGAGTAAATACTGCATCAAAGATTCCATCCTGCTTCAACGAAACATGAAATAGTCAGTTTCCAATTTCTAAATCCTGCCTTATTGTTTTAAACACAAATTTCAAAAGCCATGATCCCCTGGCCCCGTCCTGCACCAGAGTCTGCTGAAATGGCCCGGCTTTTTCTTCTGCACTTTGGGGCCCAGAGAGAGGACGAGTCACAGATGATGATCCTTGTCCTAAAATGAGGCTGAATGGAGGAAGCAGAGGTTCCTCCCTGAGTCACACGTCCCGTCTCTGGAGGGCAGATAGGGCGGACGCTGAGTAGAGACCAGCCTTAGTTCAGCGGAGCCAGCAGGAAACTCCCAAGGCTCCCAGACCCGCTGCGTGGCCGGTCTCTGCGCCGTTTAGGCAAAGGTGGACACGGAGACCGTCGTGGTCGTGTAGGAATAAAACAGTCCGCTCACCTACTAAAGTCACCTGACAGGTCTGGCGACCGCGATAACAAAGCCACGTCTGAACCCTCTGGGAAGCTAGGGCAGGGATGGGCAGCATTCTCTAAATACAGTCAAGTTCTGCATAGAAAGCAAACACTTCCAATGCTACTTGCTGTCTTTCGGCTTATTTATCCATTACCTTCCCTCCCCCACTTGTAGAAGGGGCCACTTCTGATCCTCATGGAAACCAGGGGCTCCTGTATTCATTCACTCACAGCTGCTGGAGGTGACTCTCGCCCACCTGCTTACTCCGCCCTGAGTGTCCATGGCCACACGTTGAGCAGACAACCTCCCCCATGCGTGCCTCCCTTTGGCGGTGTTCCAGGAGAGATAGGGGCTATCTTAGCCCAGATCACATGCAGAAATGCAGAACCACAGGGGGAAAGTCTGCGTTCAAACAAATCGTTATTGTACTTGTGCTACCATTTCTGCCAGGGATTCCAGGAATAGAAGGAATTGTGTGTATTTGAATCCCATTTTCAGCACCGACAAAGCAGATTTGAATTCTCCGTCCTTCCACCTGTTCAGGTCTGTGCTCCTACGAGGTGCCCAAGGTTCATCCTGCACCCTGACAGACACCGGCACTCGTCAGTGGACTCCAGGGACCATGGGGACTTTACCAAGGTAGGAGTAGGGGGCGGGCGAGGTTTGGGGAGGGGAAGGGTGGTGAAAACAAGCCCACTTGGGATCTATGGGTCTTGAAAGTCTTAAGGTGGGAAAATTCATAGCAATGCCACACACTCACACACACACGGAGACACACATCATTTAGGTGTTAATCTCCCTCATGGGATTTAGCTGCAGGGTCTAAGTGCAGTTGGCATGTGACTGATTGGCCAGTCCCAGGGCCTAGAGGACTGAGGGGTCAAGGCTGAATTTCTGCCTCCGGGGCATTACCTTCCCTCCGTCCACAGCCCCCTCCCACTGCCCCTGCCCACCCAGCCCCCAGGGGGGCCTGTGCACCCACAAGCCATGAAACAGGCACGGTCAAGACCTCAGAGGGCCCAGGGAAGCCTGGAGATTGCCCTATGTGGAAAGGAGAGGGGTCTGTGCCCTCCTGCCCCGTGGTCACCGGCTGACGAGACAGAGACCAGAACTGAGCAGAGCAGAACCAGAGGCATCAGGTGGGGCTGAGGCTGGGGACAGTGGCTCACAAGGGTAATGAACGCCAGAGGCTGAGCCAGAGAAAGGCTGGGCTCAGACGCCTTCACACAAATTCCAGGCCTCGTAACCAAGAGGAGCCCCGTAGAGTCAGAAAGAGGGAATGAGAAAATAGCACCATTTTATGCAATAGATTGTCAACTTGTGCAATCAGCGTCTTTCCTCTTCTTCCCACCAAGAAGGGGCCCAGGTTGCAAATATAAATAGGTACTGTCTTAGTCAGCTCAGGCTACTAAAACAAAACACCGGATACCGGGCAGCTAATAAAAAACAGACGTTCATTTCTCACAGTTCTGGAGGCTGGAAGTCCAAGACCCAGGCACCAGAGGACTCTGTGTCTGGTGAGGTCTCTCTTCCTGGTTCGTAGATGGTGGCTTCTTACTAGGGCCTCACATGGTAGAAGGAGCAGGGAGCTCTCTGGGGTCCATTTTATAAGGGCACCAATCCCATTCATGAGGGCTCCACCCTCATGACCTAATCAACTCGCAAAGGCCCCACCTCCTAACACCATCACATCAGGCATTAAGATGTTGACACATGAATTTGGGGGGTGGGGACACAAACATTCAGACCACAGCAGGTACCCAGAATCCGTGTGATGATGGAATTTGGGAGGTCCAGCTTCTTCATGGACACCTCCAATGCAGGGGACTGTCAGATCTTGGAAAAGCCTATTCTGGGGATCAAAGCCACAGCACAGGGGGTATCTGAGGTGAGCCGAAGCTGGAATCAGATGCCCAGAAGAACCTCCCCCCAAGATGAGGCAGGCTGGGTGGGGAGGGCAGTGGAACAGGATATGAGAGATGGGCCGGAGTACCTGCCTAGAGGAATGAGTTAAATGGGTCTTATATGTCTGAGCTTTTGACCAAATGGCAGTGGGGTCCCAAAGCTACACGTGGCCTTTGTCAGCCGTCTGACAAATGATGCCCTTCGTTCTTAGGGACAGGACAAGAGCTCATAGATAAAACTATGGGGCCGGCCAGGGCACCTACACTCCTGTGCATGCACAACTGTCCCAAGAAGAGCCACTGTCACCAACAGAGCCTGAGCCGGGCCTTAAGGTCAAAGGTCTGACGGGGCCCAGCTTCACTGTTTACCACCCGGTTGGCTCCAGCTAACCACTCTGAGTCTCTGCTTCCTCGTGGGTAAAATGAGGATGAGACTAAGGCCTGGCCCCCAAGTCCTTGTCAGGATCAAGAGAGCATGTCCCTAACAAAAGGGTAAGCAGATGCTCTGAAATATTACGTCGCTTTTTAGAACCCGTCGTCCCCTGGCCCTACTGCCACCCCACGCGGGCCACCTGGGACTCCTTGTGGGGGGAGCTCCTGCCTCATCCTCAGGCAACACAGATGGCTGTGAGGGGCTGGCAGGGACCCACCTGCCACTGCCAGGGCCGGCCGGGCGAGGCTGCACCAGTGAACAACTACAGCAGCAGAACTGAACTAGCGCACATCCAGCTGCTACGCTTCCTTCTACGAGCATTAGAAGGAAGGATGACTAGGACTAGAGTCTCTGCCCATCCTTGGCTCTGGTGTGGGTCACAGCAAAGCATCCACCTTCTTGATTCACCGCTGCTGTCAATTAAAAGATCTCTGAGGCCCGTCACAATGGCTTCCCAGCTGCGGGCTCAAGAGTACGGGATGCTTGCAGGCACCTGCCACCTGCCATTTGAAGCTCCCGCCGTGTTGTTTTTTTTTTTTTGCTGTCATATCATTTATCTAGTATTATATTTTTATATCAAACTTTGATTTTCTTTGTATGTTACATACTTATTTCTCATTAAGATGAGAAAGTGGTTATAATTGTGATCTCATTATAAATTCTGTAGATGAGTTTTTTATTGGGTCTATATTTCTTTTTTTTTTTTAACATCTTTATTGGGGTATAATTGCTTTACGATGGTGTGTTAATTTCTGCTTTATAACAAAGTGAATCATGTTTTTATCTGTTTCAGATCTCACCGTGCAGGAGAGACCAACTGGATGTAATTGAGGGAAAAGTTGTGTTCGCAGCGGGAAGATCAGAGCTGACTTCCGGTTCAGGCCCGGTGGACCTGATGGTTCCTCCACGGTGTGATTCCAGACTGGTTAGGAAGGTCACCTCGCCCCAATACACCCTGCTGGGCTGAACCCCTCCTTCCCCTCATGCTTAATCAGAGTAGGATGGCAGCTGGCAGCTACGCATCGATTTTGTAGGACAAATTAATTTAGAAGCAAGTTTCTAAATGTCAGAAAAACCTAACTCCAGATGTTTTGTTATTATCCAAAGATCACGATGAATAAATTGGACTCGTTGCAACGGAATGAAATGTATCACAGAGCATTACTCTTAGAATAATATTTTCTCATTCTAAAACATAATTGTGCCCTTATTTGTTTTTCAATTAAATGGACATAACACACCCTTATCAATTTTCCAAGTGAATGAACATAATTGACCATAGTACATAAGAACTTTCATTAACGCCTGAATTTCACTTCCTCATAACAAACCCCAGAACGAGGATCGGCGTGCAAATAGCTGGTTTGGGTGGTGGTCGGAAGCACAGCGGGTGAGGGAGGTCGGGGACCTGAGAGAGCTGGTTCCTCTGCGGCTGCGCGGAGAAACCAGGCAGAACACACGGCAGAACTGTCCCAATGAGGAAAGCGAGAGCCGAGGGTTTTCTCCAGTTTCCATCCCTCTTGCTTGGGGGTCACTCCCGGACCTCGCCTCCCTGTCCTTCAGCCCGTCCCATGAGCAGGGCAGACTCGCACCTGAGGCCAGAGAACGTCACGGATGCTGTTCCCACGGAGCAGCTGGGGCTTTTTCTGGGGGAGGGGACCCTGCAAAGTGGCTGGGGTGCCGACAGCTTCCAGCTGGAGGGACAATACTTGGTTCTGTCCTCTGCAAACTGTAGCACTCTCGTTTGTGTGGGAGCTTGAAGAATCTGGGCGCTTCCTCCTGCCGTCTTGTCGATTGCATCCCCCTCTTCCTACCCCCATCCCGGCTCTGCTGGCTGTACCTGTGTCCACGGCGGAGGCCCGGTCCCAGCCCCACAGCTCGTCTCTTTGCACCTGCTTCCTCCTTAAAGGATCCCACAACCCACGGTTGTTCATGCCGGAGACGGGGTCACCGTGACCCTCCCCCGCCCTCATCCCCCACTCTCCATCAGCCTCCGGTCCAGGGAAAATTGACCTCCTGAGTCCTCTTCTCGTCCGGCTCTGCTCCCCCTGTTGTCACTCTGACCCAGACTACTACCTTCCCTCCACTCCGGATGTGAGTGGCCACTTCCAACGTCCACTGCCCTGTGGTCCACGCCGCACACGGCCGCTCCAGGCACCAAACTCTCTGTCCTCCAGCCTGGGGTCCAGGTGCTCCAGAGTAAGTCCCCAAGTGAATAAGCGAGTGAGTAAAGGACTGCTGTTCCTTTCAAACATGTCTGGAATCCACCACCTGCCCCCCACACACACACTACCCTTCGGTGCCTCACAAGTTTCAACTCTTGGCCTAAACGTCACTTACAGATGCTTCGTCTGGCTCTGAGGCCAGAGGAGCTCCAGTTATAACAAGCTGGACTTTCTCATCATACCCCTTATCACAACGGAATTCAAGATTTGTAGAATTTCAGGCAATTCCCGGCAGTCCAGTGGTTAGGACTCCAGCTCTCACTGCCGAGGGCCAGTGCTTCATCCCTGGTCGGGGAACTAAGTTCCCACAAGCTGAGCGGCATGACCCCCCCAAAAAAAAAATTGTAACATTTCACATTTGGTAATCATCTGTCTTCTCCCCAAGACTGTAAACTCCCTGGAGACCAAAATAACTGCAGACTCCCCAGCCCTAGTGCCAAGGAGGTAGGCAACGCCACATCTGGTGAATGGTACAAGGGTGTCAAACTGGATTTCAGGTCGATGTGGCTAGTCCTCTGAGCCAGGGGCTGCGTCCAGCGCTCATGAGACTGGAGTGTTCAAATCAGCTGAGAACTCAGAGCTTCCATCAAGTGGAAACAAGAACCGAGATCGTCAGCTCTGAAGCAAGAAGGGACAGGAGTCCGCTGGGGTATGCGGGGGCTAGAGGGAGCTCTACGGCAGCCGCACCCGAAAGCTTGGTTCCTGTTCTGTCACCCACGGGCCGGGGAGGGAGGTTTTGCCAAGACATCAGCTTAGGACAGAGATGGCAAAGCTGAGCCTTAGCTGAGGAAATGGGCTCCTTATCCAGCCCGCGAGCACACTCCCAGCCAGAAACACAGGTAACAAATTCCAGAGGGCCAGGCGAGTCCCCAGGGGCTAGAGACGGGATGTCCCAGGAAGGCGTGGGGCAACCCAGAGTCTCAGGATGGGGCCTGGAGCGTCATGCTCCGCACAGGTGAGGACAAGTCTGAGAATCCCCTCCGAAGAGGTGGTGAGGCCACCCCAATCCAAGCTGGACAGGGGTCAAGTTTGGGTCCCCTGGCCCAAGCTCCAATCTGGCCAGGGTTGGGCAAGAGTGACCCCCCTGCAAGAATCGGGAAACTCCTGGATGAGCTTTAACAGGAGAGTCAGAGAAGAAGCCGTGGAGAAACGGACCTGAGCCCGTTCCTACTGGGGAAGGCCTGCGTCCACCACAACCAGTAACTTGTAGGATCTCCGACAACTCCCTGTTTGGTTCAGCGTGCCTGTTTCCCTGCCTCGGCCAGTAGTAGAGCTCGTGTATCAGCTTCCTGTGGCTGCTATGACAACGACCACAAACGGTGTTTAGAACAGCACAGATGTATGACCTTCACGATCTGGAGGTCAGAAGTTTAAAAACAAGGTATCGGTGGGGCTGCATTCCTTGCAGAACTGGAGGAGAAACTTCATGTCCTTGCCCTTTCCAGCTTCTAGGGTCCACGTGCATCTTTGGCTTGACCCCTCCTCCCATGTCTGCCAGCCACGCAGCATCTTCTCTCCTCCCTGATCTCAGCTCGGTCACATCTTCTCTGACCGCCCCACCCCCCGCCTCCCTCTGTCCCTTGTTAAGGCCCTTGTGATCACACGTAGGACCCACCTGGATGATCCAGAATATTCTTCCCCTCTGAAGATTCTAACTGAATCACACACGCCAAGTCCCCTTTGCCGCGTAAGGAAATATATTCACGGGTTCTGAGGATTGGGACGCGGGCCCCCGCGCCCTTGTCCTCAAGAGAGCAGGAGAGAGAAAGCAACGGGAAGCTTGCACCCAGCTCCCATATTGGAGAATGAGAGGAGGCGTGGCGGGCAAACCCAAGGGGAACCGAGTCATCACAGCCAGCGCAGAGCCTCCAGGAGGGGGAAGCCCAGACCTGAGCGAAGGAAGGGGAAGGTAGGAGGGAGCCGTGCAGAACTGAGAAACGGCACTGCGGGTTAGCCAGCAGGCAGCCTGGGTTTTCCACCTTGGATAGAGGCAGGATTCCGGAGACACACGCTTCAAGGTCATCTCATCCTACTGGCCGTCATCTCTCCAAATGTTGCTGTGAAACGAGTAGTATCTCATGTGAGGAAGACTTCAGAATCCCACCAGCTTGTGGAGCTATCACGCCCGTTCCCGTCCTCTGAGATCCAGACCACATGGCTCCAAATGGAAAGAATGAGACCCACGCCAAGAATCGCAGCGATTGACAAAGCTTCACGCCAGCTCAAGACGCAACTTGTTGGCATGTAGATTCGTGTTCCTAACCAACCTTGACGCCAAAATGTTGCATCTGCTTCTGCTCCTGTCGTTCATTTATTCATTCGGTTGTGCAATGCCCAAGTCCCTGGCGGCAGCTCTGCTCACAGACCTTTGATCTGCTCCCGGTGAGTCGGGCCTCTTTTCCCACCACTTGCACTGGGAAGAGCTGTTGTAATTGGGCATCGTGGCTGAATGTCTGGAGACCAAATGACAGCACGAGAATTTAACAGGTGAGGTCAACGTACTGTTCTGTTGGCAGATCCAAGAAGTAGGAGGGCTCCTGGCCAGTCCACAGCTGTCCACAGAAGCAGTAGGTGACACCCAGACAGTCCACAGCTGCTGACCCACTTTTGTTTCTTTTTTTCCTTTCTCTTGTAATAGCTTTATTGCGATACAATTCATATGCCATAGAATTCGCCCATTTAGAGTGTAAAATTCAAGCATTTTTAGTATATGCACAGGGTTGTGCAATCTTCACCACAGTCCTTTTTAGAATACTTTTCATCACCCTAAGAAGAAACCCATCAGCTATCACCTCCCCAATCCTCCCCCCTCCCCCCTCCCCCTCCAGCCCTAGGCAACCACTCATCTAATTTCTGTGCCTGTGGATTTGCTTATTCCAGACATTTCATATAAACAGGATAAGACAAAATGTGGCCTCTTGTGCCTGGCTTTTTTGACTTAGCAGAATGTTTTCAAGTTGCAGCCATGCTGTTGCAGGCATTGGTTCTTTGTTCTTTTTCATGGCTGAATAATACTCCACCGTATGGCTAGAGCACCCTTGTTTCCCGAGTCGTCTGTCGATGAGCACGTGGGTTGTTTCCACCTCTGGCTGTTGTGAAGAATGCTGCAGCCCCCGCTTGTTGAGGTCTTTGGGGCCCCTTCTCTGTCTCCCTAGGCAGGAGCCATGAGGACCCCCCCCCAGTTCCCTGTGAAGCACCCCAAGGCTTTCAGTCATCTCTCGGAATTCATGGCCGGCACTGCCTTGCTTTACTGTATGGCCTGAGGATGTGCAGAGCCCACGTTCTGCCGCTTGATGGTGTTAAATCCTGTTTAAGGATTTTCAGCAGGTTCCCTCTTCCTGGGGGGCCTAACCGTGAACTCTGGGGCTCCTGGGGTGAGACCATTCGGCCCACTCGCTGCCACCTCCAGCCCAGAGGCCCACAGGAAGCTCAGGAGAGGACGGTGGCGTCCACAGGGCCATGGCCGTCTCACCTAAACCACAGTCGTTAGGCTCCGGTCGCCTCGTGCCCTGGACTTCGGCTATGCATGAGTGCTAGCAGCTGTAAATCAGGAATCGGTTTTCATTACCTTGATTAAGACATCATGATGTATGTTGCTGTCCACACCCAAACACTATCATTATAATATTCTTGGAGCAAAACCTGTCCCTGCAGAGTAATGTAAACTGCTCACTGCACTTTCTTCACCTGGATCAAATCCCACTGAAATCGACATATTACTTCCTCTGTTCTCACTGGGAAATTGGTGGGAATCTTACCCGAAAGCCGTTGGCCCACTGGGAATAAAACACTGGCAGACGAAAGGGGAGAAGCAGCTCACTGTGTGCAAATTACCGACACACCCCCGTGCACTCATGCACGCACGTGCACACACACGCACACACACGTGCGGTGTTGACTTGTCTGTCTGGGCCCCCAAAGGTCCCCTCAGGTTACGAAGAAAGGAAGGGAAAGTGGGCAGTGGGTCCTGAGGACCATTCACTGAGCTGACCCGACCAGGGCACGGCTACATGGAGGGTGTTTCAGCCCCACGGACAGAACCATGCGGGGAGGACACCAAAGTCAAAGTAGCCAGAGGTTTGGAACTGGGGGAAGAGAGGTTCTGGTGACTATAGAACACCCTGGAAGGAAAGAGTGGAAAAAACAGGGGTAATTGAAAGGAACCAGCAACTTCACCTAAACAGGAGGACAGATTAGGGGGAAGGCCCTGAAAGTTCAGGAAATGTGAAATGTCCATGGGGAAAAAAAGGCCGTGGAAGGAGAAATCTGAAGACACCTGTTACAGCATCTCCAGTGGGTGAGAGGCAGGTGGGGAAATTAACGTGAAATGAAGAGACCCGGGGAGAGAAAATAGGGAGAATCCTTAGAAGAAAAAATTAAGTGCTGTGAGGAGCCTGGAGAATCTGTGAAAACACTGAGACCAGGGGAGGGAGTAGGAGGCGGGCTGGAGACCTCACTCTCCAGGGCCGTCTGCTTTCCACCCGGAAGCGGCATCTATGCTGCACTCCACGTGGCCACGCAGCTGCTCTCACACTTGGTCTTCACAGTAAACCTGTAGAGGGGGACTCCTGACATCCCCAGGTGGAGGTGAGAGGACCAAGCTTGCACGCAGAACCCAGATCAGCCCAGGTCTCCTGGCTGCACACCCCAGTCCACAGACGGGGCCCTGGAGGGGAAGGCTTGGTGAACTGACAGCAGGGAAGCTGCCTCAATGCCCACCTGCCCCCAACTGTGCCCTGTACCACTGCCCAGCCGGGTCCGCAGCCCGCAGTGAAGATCGGTCTGGGGTGTAGCCTAGCATCAGGCTTCCGGAAAGCTCCCAGGGTGAGTCTGATCACTGCTGAGATGAGGCTGGACGCTGCTGCTAGGGCAAGGGAGGTTCCATCCTCCTTTTAAAGGCGGCCCGGCAGGCCAGTCACCAGCTATTCACAATTGTAAAAATGTTTAAAGTCTGCAGACCGTGCCATCTGGTCATTCGCGGGACGCTACGTTTTAAAATGAGCTTCAAACCAAAGGCCAAGCAGGGAGGATCCGCAGCCAGGAGCGAGGATGGGGCTGGGAGAGGGCGGCGGACCTCAAGCCACCCTCCTGGAGGGGCAGGTTCAAGGTGAGCCACTCCCACGAAGGCACAGCACCTGCCTATCAGGTTAGGCCAGTCCTGGGAAGCCCAGACAGCCAGAGAGCATCTCGCCTGGATCAGCTGGGACATGCTGCAGGAGCTAACTTATTATGGGGTGGATGGGACAGCCGGAGATGGAGTCAGCCCCCCAGGGCTGAGCCTCAGCTGGGCAGAGACCCCCCGAAAGAAAGCCTGAGGCCAAGGACTACCTCCTAGGCCCTCGCCTTTTAAACCCTTGCCCCTGGGGCGTGGCTAGATGAGAGCAGCCTCTGGATTAAGTCAGCCTCCAGTCGCTCACAGCATCTGGAAGAAATCTAACCCCTTAGACACGGGGAAGGAGAGTGTCTTCGCGTATGAAAAGCCCAGCTGCGCCTGGTCTGGTTGCTATTTTGAAATTAGTCATCCCATTCAACCACAGATAACTTCCATCAATCAGCTGCAGTTACTGAGTGCCCAGTGGGCTCTGGTCCTGCCCTTAATTGTGGCCTAGTAGCCACTCTACTCATAGCTGGGCCAGAGTCCCTTTGTTGCCCCGGGTTGAGCCCCTGCACCTTGGCCACAGGGAACTTGGCCCCCTGTGCTGACCTTCTGGGATGCCTTTGGGGTCTCTTCCACACCCCACACCACCACCCCAGCTTGCACCTGCCTAGGGGACAGGCAGTGGGCACCGAGGGCTCTGGAGCTGGGCCACTCCCAGGACTGGTCTGACCCAGGTCTCACCCTTCCTTCCCCCAACTAATTTTTCCAAACTGCAAAGCTCCAACCGACTTCCAAAGTCACTCATTTTACAGAGAAAACACATGGAAATGCTAACATGGATTCAGATCAAGTGAAAGCCAAGAAAAGAAAACAAAGGAAAGGAAAAAGCTCTTCACGGCTTCACCAGCGGCAGCTCTGCGTACTCCCTGCTTCATGGCGCATCTGCCCCGGTTCCAAAGGGCTTCCTCTGGGGGGCGAGTGGGGCTTCAGAGTTGCTGACGCACCAGTTTCCTGGGGCTTCCATCTCCATTGTGGACCGAAAGAAAAGTGGTAAATGTGGGAACCAGGAGGACACCCCACTTTCCTGAGTTTACCAGCCCCGTTTAACTCAAGGATTCTCAGGCTCCCGGGGGGTAGCAGAAAAGA
Organism: Lagenorhynchus albirostris; assembly: GCF_949774975.1. Lineage (NCBI taxonomy): Eukaryota > Metazoa > Chordata > Mammalia > Artiodactyla > Delphinidae > Lagenorhynchus > Lagenorhynchus albirostris. The sequence goes on along the minus strand of NC_083099.1, from coordinate 141,969,354 downwards.
AGGCGGAATTTCTAGTCACCAAATGTATGTTCATGTACTTTTTTAATGTCTTTGTACCCAGGAGTCTTCATTTGATCTTGGTCCATGGAAAATGTTAGGATTCAGTTCAGTTGAATATAGCAAAGACCTGACAACAGTGTCTTAAATGCACAAAGGTTTAATACTCTTCCGTAAAAGAAGTCTGAAAGCAAACATTCCAGGGCAGATACGGCAGCTTCATGAAGTCAACAGACCCCTGTGCTGCTTCTGTTTTTCTGTCCTGCCACACGTGGCTTCCCTTGCCAGAGTCAACTCATGGAACAAGATGGCTGCTGGACCTCCAGCCATGGCATCCACATTCCAGGGAGTGGAAAGAAAGAAGCAGGGGTTTGTGAGAGAAGTGCCTCTTCCCTTTGGAGGAGACTTACCAGAATTCCCACTTTTCTATGGACATCTCTTTGGCAGAATATCACATGAGGGCCTGGAGGCTGGAAAAGGCTGGAAAAGGCAGTCCTTTAGCTAAGCACATTGCCACCTCAAATAAAATCACTTAGAAGGAAGGGGAGGGAGGGTGGATGTGAGGGTGGGTACCAGCAATCTCTCACAGATGCTTGTTACCCTGCTGAAAAGATGTAAAGGTGATGGTCACTGCCGGTCTCTCCTTTACGTCCATAGGAAACATGTGAAGAGGATCAAAGTTGCAGATGATGCTGGCGTCGTTTTCCTAGGTGTATAAGGAGGTTGATAAAAGCTAGAGCAGACGGAGAGAGGCGTGGCAAGATTTAACCTACATTTTTTTTTTTTTTGCATTGATGGAGTTTCTGCATCCATGGCCCCATCTGTTGACTAATCGGTAGTGACCAGGTGTTTATCAGCAGTTACTTTGTGCAGGTGACCCTGGGCTTGGAGCTTGCAGCATTGGTGGGAGTCTTAACTTAAGTCAGACACTTCAGACTGTCCTCCCCACCCCATCCATCAGCTGCGGCTGCCGCAGCAGAATACTGCAGACTGGGTGACTTCAACAGGAGGAGTTCATTCTCTCATGCTTCTGGAGGCTGGAAATCCCAGAACAAGGTACCAGCAGGGTTGGTTCCTCTGAGGCCTCTCTCCTCGGCTTGTAGATATCATCATCTCCCCGTGTCCTCACACTGTTCTCCCTCTACATGTCTGTGTCCTAATCTCCTCTTCTTATAAGGACACGAGTCAGATTGGATTAGGGCCCACCCTGATGACCTCATTTCAACTTAATCACCTCTTTAAATACCTTATTTCCAGTAAGGTCACATTCTGAGATACTGGGGGTAAAGACTTTCAACACATGAATTTTCAGGGGACGCAATTCAGCCCATAACACCCCTCAAAGCAGGACTCCAGTCACCATTCTCTATTTAAGACCCTGCTAATAATTTAGTGGACCTACACGTCAGTATTTCCTCAGGTTATTTCTCCTACTCATCTGTGTTTCACCAGAGCAGAGAGACATTAATATCTATTGCAGATGATTGGTTCCTGGAAGCTCTAAGGAGCAGAGCTTCAACGCCTCAAAAGGTGATTGTGTTCCACAACCAGGCTTTTGGCGTTTCTGGAAAAACAAATGGACTAATTTTAGGGACTCTGTCGTTTTCCTAGGTAAGTGCAGGAGCTCTCATTTTGGACCATTTATCCTGAAATAAGTACTAATCTTCAGTTCCTTGAGGCCTCTCAGATCATCCAGAGCCCTGGGTCTGCTGCATTTTTTTTTTTTTTTGCAGTACGCGGGCCTCTCACTGCTGTGGCCTCTCCCATTGCGGAGCACAGGCTCTGGACGCGCAGGCTCAGCGGCCATGGCTCACAGGCCCAGCCGCTCTATGGCATGTGGGATCTTCCCGGACCGGGGCACGAACCCGCGTCCCCTGCATCGGCAGGCGGACTCTCAACCACTGCGCCACCAGGGAAGCCCAGGTCTGCTGCATTTTGACGGCATCTTGACCATTTGTTTGTTTGTTTGGTTGTTTGCTTTTAATGCAAAGCCAGTCCCGTAGGTGGACTCCAAGTTTACAGGGATAGGAACACAGCTCACCTGTGCAGGCCCAGGAGACCTGAAATCGAAGGCGGGCAACAGAATCACGCCACCGTTCTATGCGTTGCGAATGCTGGGAAGGAGATGGATGGCAGCCGTATTGCCGGCTGAGGGAGAACGTCCCACACTCCACGACTTTGGGGCCAGGTGGTACCACCACCAGTGTCTGCAAAGACAACCAGAGCTGGGAAAGGGAAAGCCAAGTGCAGGAGCAGGTCGGCCCAGTCCTGGACCCCCAGCACTGTGGCCTCCACCACCAAGTTCACCTTCCCACGAGAGGCCCAGCTTTAACCTGACGCTGATGTTTCATCGCAAGATGGAAGAAGACTTTTCCCAGCAGGCTGGAGTCAGGCAGTGGCTCTCTGCAGCCTTTCCTACCCTTGGAGAGAGAGCCCTAGAGTCAAAAGTCTGAGTTCTGGTTCTGACGCTGTCCCCGGGCTGGACTGCTTGACTCCCACCTAAAAGGTGAGCAGCTGGACCTAGAGACCCCCAGGCCCCTGTCCATCTCCGGAGTCCTACGACTTTTTCTTGGGAACCAAGAGGAACTGATTTGAGAACCATCCTTGCGGATGCAACTGTGCCTTTCTAATCCAGGAGTCCAAAGCCGCCATGTTCCTCAGGGCCCCGTCCCTGCCCTGCCCACGGGGAAGGGCGAGACACGCAAGGCCCTGTCCCTGCCCTGCCCACGGGGAAGGGCGAGACACGCGCTCTACACAGGTTGAGCCAGACTCAGCTTACCTTCCGTCTTCCTCCGCCATCTGCAAACCGCTCTTTATTAAGTGTGAGCTATGATGGAAGTATAGCTGGCCCTCTGCCTCTGCAGATGCGGAACCCACGGATTCCGACGGCCAGCTGTAAGGGACTTGAGCAACCTCGGCCTTGGGTATCAAAGGAAAGTCCAGGAACGAATCCCCTGAGGATACCCAGGGATGCCTGTATTAGAAGCAAACTCATTTCTTTCCTCTTCTTAAAATAGATATACATTGATATATGCTTTTTAAAAAAATCTTCCTTTGTCTCAGCTAGAAAGAGACAAAGTCATATGTGTGTCCTGCACTTTCTGGTTGATTAAAGAACAGCTTGACCCGATAAATGGAAATTTTAAGGCGCTTACAGGGCCTGGAAAGAAACGCAGAAGCCAATTTGAGCACAGAATAAAAATACCATCTGGGTTCTGGTGACAATGAGTAACACTGTTGGCTCTTCTGAGCTCAGACAATTATTATATGAAAAAGAAATTTTTTAAGCCTGCACAGTTAAAATGGTAAAAGATGTTTCACGGTGAAAAAAAGAGACAAAATTAATGCCCGTAGTCGTGCATCGCGCACCCTGGTATCCAGGGCGTTCATCACGTCTGGAAGCATGTGGAGGATGGAGAATGTCGTTAGGGACATCTTCAACCTGGATGAGTATGAGGTGATGTCACCGTGTGTTTGGAGTTCATGGTCGCTCCTGGATGAGTATGAGATGATGTCACCGTGTGTTTGGAGTTCATGGTCGCTCCGTACACCCAGGAACTGATGACACGAGGGTGGGGTGGAGACGGGGAGGAGGTTGATGAGCTAGGATCATGGGGACGCTTTCTCGAAATACTTGGACTCTTGACCGAAACCCGCACGAGTCAATGGGGGATGGCCTCTTCTCCTAGTCTTGCCAGGAGACTGTTCCGTCCCTGAGTCAGGACCAGACATCACTCCCCCATTCGGCATCTCAGCCTGCCTGTCAGACACTCACCTGCCTCTGGTTCTGGGACTCTGGCCTCCCCTAGTCCCCATCCAGCCATGGAAAGACAAAGATTTCTCTCTCCAGGGCTAAAAGCCATCTCCGCGGCTGTGGGCGAAGGGGAGATGTCCCTCCCGCTGTTAGGGAGCAGAGACGGGTGTTGAAGGAGGGATGCTCAGGGCTCCGAGTTCCCCGATGCAACCAGGAAGCCGCCAACGTTTCTGCCAGTGTGGTTACAACGATCACAGCTCACACTGATTGAACCTCTATATGTGCCAAGCACGGTCCTAAGTGCTTTCTCGGGTATTGTTTCATTTAAAACTAATCACCCAGCAGTTAGACTCTTTCCCATATGTCAAACCACAGAACCCTTGACCTTCACATGCTGTCTGGACACCACGCTGCTTCCTCTGTTCCCCAGCCCCGCTCAACACACACACACACACACACACACACACACACACACACACACACACACACACACTCTTGCTGTCCTAATTCCTTGCCTGCATTCTTGAACCAACTTTAATCAGGCTGTCACCTCTACTACTCCCCCCAAGCAAATCTCAAGGTCACCAGTGATGTCACTGTTGCTCAATGCAGAGCTCAATCCTCGATCGGCCTCTTTCTTTTTTTTTAATTAAAAAAATTTTATATACAATTTTTAAAGGTTACTTTCCACTTAGAGTTACTAAGAAGCATTGGCTCTATTCCCCATGTTGTACACTACATCCTTGATCCTGTCTTGCACTCCAAATTTGTCCCTCCCCTCCCCCCATATTGCCCCTCCCCCTCCTCCCCACTCGTTTGTTCTCTACCTCTGTAAGTCTGCTTCTTTTTTGTTATATTCACCAGTTTGTTGAATTTTTTAGAGTCGACATGTAAGTGATAACATACAGTATTTGTCTTTCTCTTTCTGATTTATTTCACTTAGCATAATGCCCTCCAAGTCTATCCATGTTGCTACAAATGGCAAATTTTCATCCTTTTTTATGGCTGAGTAGTATTCCATCTTCTTTATCCACTCATCTGTCAATGGACATTTAGGTTGCTTCCATATCTTGGCAATTATAAATAATGTTATGAACGTCAAGGTGCATGTATTTTTCGAATTAGTGTTTTGGGGTTTTGGGGGTTTTTTTTTCGGATATATACTCAGGAGTGGAATTGCTGGGTCATATGATAGTTCTATTTTCAGTTTTTGAGAAACCTCCATACTGTTTTCCAGTTGGCCTCTTTCTTGACTCTGCAAGCAGCATTGGACACTGTGGATCACTCCCACCTTCTAGAACACTTTTGTTTACCTACCTCTCCTGGCCTATGTGATGCTTTTGTGTGGATTTTAAAAAGCCACTGCTCAGGGCAGATGCAACTCCATGGGCATCCAGCCCACGAGCAGAGTGAAGGTGGCCCCCTTCACCTGGAGCCTTTATGCAGTGCACAGACTGCACAACTGTACAGGGCAGTTCTGCAGGACTACAGGCTGAGGGTGGGCCATCTGATAGCAAGACGTCAGAGGCACAGAACAGGGAACTCGAGCAGACCCCAGAAAAGGTAGGTGGGGGTAGGAAAAGGTTTCTGGAAGAAAGGCAGAATGGAGAAGGAGAGGGCATGTCTTCCGGTGGGAGAAGAGCTTCCCAGTGAACTCTCACTGAGCATCTGACCCGGTGCTTACGTGAGGGCATATTCTGGAGTAAGGCTCGTGATGCATGTAACTTACTCTCACACGATTCAGCTCCATATCTATGTATGTATGTAAAGGGGGAGAGCAAAGGCTCAAGCAAACGGGGTCAAAGGTAGATGGACATTCTTTGTACTCTTCCCATACTTGCAATTTTCTGTCAATTTCAAGTGATTTCCAGCTAAGGTGCTCTTTTAAAAAGAGATCAGAAGTTGCCAGGGGCTGGGGAGGAAAGAGGGGTGAACAGGGAGAGCTCAGAGCATTTGCAGGGTGGTGACACTACTCAGTACAATACTGTTAGGGCGGATACATGTCCTCCCACACGTGTCCTCACCCATGGAATGTACAACACTGAGGGACCCCTAACGTAAACCATGAACTTCGGATGATAATGATGTGTCAATACAGGCTCATCGGTGGTGACAAATGTACTATCTGGTGGAGGGTGGCAGGAATGGAGGAGGCTGTGCCTGTGTGGGGAAAGGGGGTATATGGGAAATCTCTCAATATCGCCGTGAGCTTAAAACCATTCCAGAAAAATCTCTTAGTTATTTATTTATTTTTTATTTATTTATTTATTTTTGGCCATGCCACGTGGCTCGTGGGACCTTAGTTCCCTGACCAGGGATTGAACCCGAGCCCTCATCAATGAAGGCGCGGAGCCCTAACCGCTGGGTCACCAGGGAATTCCCCAAATGTCTTTAAATTTTTTTAAAAAAGTAGCAGCGGCTGAACCCGTAGGACACCCAGTTGACAACCTGGAGAGGCCACCTTCATGCAACCCCGGATGGACCGTGGCCCAGGACCGTGTGCTCTCAAGGGCCTGCAGCAGCAGATCAGCTTCTCAGAGGCCCAGGTCTCCCCTGCAAACTCTCCATCTCGGGCCTCCCCCAGCATGGGGCCCTCGGGGTGAGGCCGTGGGCTGTGGAGGGGCTGTGTGGACAGGAACCCAGGAACGCCCACATAGGCGGGAACTGTGCGCAAGGAACAGTGGCCAGACGCCGCGTATCACTGTATTCGCATCCAGGAAAGGCGCCACTGCCTTGGGTCCCCACGTGCAGGCGTCTGGAGGAAGCTGGTCCAGAGGCCACAGCTGAGGTCTGGAGGCCGGGCTGAGACCTGCCACTTCTGCCCGGACTCGACTTGCTCAAGCCCTCAGACAGAGGCGGACGACCAGCCCCAGGACAGCATCTCCTGACCTGACCCAGGAGGACAGCCTGGCTGCACCTCCCAAGGAAAAATCCCAAAGGTGGCAGGAGCGGGGTCTGGGCCAGTACAGGAGGGCAGGCCCACAACCTGAGCTCTACCGAGAACAGGCCCGAGGCTCCCAGGCTGACCTTCAGCGCCCGCTGCTTGGCCCGCTCGTAAGCCGTGCCGGGGAACCAAGGGATGGGCATCTCTTCCCACGTGCGGCCAGCCTGGGGCAGACAGAAGCCAGTGGACAAAGGCTTGGCGGAGGAAGACAGAGCCCCGCCCAGCACAGTCACCACCATGTCTCTTTCCCCATTCTCAGGTTCAGGGTTGAACGTGGGCTCCCAACAGATGCAGTTTCCAGCTAATGTTTCCCTGCACGGTATATAAACATCATAGCATTGGTTTTGACTCTTCGGTTCAAAAGTATTCGCCCAAACGAGTGATCTCACCATTCACATTTCTGTGTATAGAAATATCCAAAGGAGACAAGTCTCCCGAAGCAACGCTTGCCAAAGATATCCTCTCCTAACATCCTTGTTTATGGAAAAATTAAGTGTCTGTACTGAAGGTTCAGCAGAGTCGGAGGAAGAATCCTTGTGTGACGGACGCCAGCACAGTCCCAGAAAACCTTCCTACGTCTTCTGTTTAAACAGATCGGGGGGTCATGCCCCAAACCTAAAACCCAGAAACGAAAAGAGTCAGGAAAGATTGCTCTGAAACTCTGTCTTCCTCTAGGCTTCTCAGGGGAGTAGAGTACAGGGCAAGAAAGTTTTCCCTTCTGCCCTTTTAGGTTCTTTGGCTGGTCTGATCATTAAATCCACATAAGAGAGATTCACGGGAGAAACAAGCAAAGAAAATGACTTACGTATGGGCAGCCAGGTAACTGAAGCTTGTATAACGTCTTGAGCTAAGGAAAGGGGTGGGGTCTGGGGACAAGAAGGGGAGGAGGGGCCTTCACAAGGAAGGCAGAGGAGATGTTCGGAAAACAAAGGTTGCCCTGTTATGCAGGTAAGTTTCTCAGGTAAAAAGGCATCCCTGGTGAGCGCTCTCTTCCTGGTACCTTCCCCCTCTGCAATGTAAGCAGGCAGAGGGGGAGTATAGAAATTTTCCTGAATCTGCTGGGGGTTTGATTGCATTTAGCCCAAAATAATCACGAGAAAGTGGCATATTTTGGGGCGGCAAAACGTGCCCCCCTTCAACGGCACGATTTCAAAAGACGTCAGGACCCTGTGAACTTGAGTCTTCACACTTTTGAAGGAGAGCTTGTTTGGCATTCTTTATGTTTTTCTCTTTAAGATGGATTTTATCGAGGTAAAATGTACATATGATAAAATTTACTCACTTAGTGATATATATCTATATCAAACCATTATGTTGTACACCTGAAACTAATACGATGTTATATATCAATTATATCTCAATAAAAGCGTTCATCACTTGCAGGTGTACAGCTCTTCTCCGTCAACATATAGAGCTTTTCCATCACCCCAAGAAGTTCCCTCCTGTCCTTTCCCTGTCAATCACCTCCCCGCCTCAGCACTCCTGACTTACGTTCCTATATTTTTGCCTTTTCCAGAATGTCGCATAAATAGAACCATACAGTACGTAGCTTTTAGTGTCTGGCTTCTTTCACGTAGCACAATGCTTTTGAGGTCGTCACGTTCCTGTCTCGGTAACCGTTTACTGCTGAGGAGGGAGTGTTCCGTTGTATGGAGGTGACACTACTGCTTTATCAAGTGCCAGGTGATGGCCATGTGGGTTGTTTCCAGTTTGGGTGATAAAGTTGCTAGATGTTTTCTCCTCTCGTGGGTAAACACCTGGGAGTGACACAGATGGCTCACGGGGGACAGCATATGTTTAACTGCAGAAGAAGCTGCTAAACTGTCTTCCAAAGGGGCTGTAACACTGCACATTCCCACCCGCTGTGTGTGAGTCCCATACCCCCACAGCCTTGCTGACACCTGATACTGCGGGCCTTTAAAATGTTACCCATTCCAATAGGTGTGTAGGACATCTCATTATGATGTTAAGATTCGTTTCCCTAATGACTAATGATGTTGAGCAGCTCTTCACGTGCTCATTTGGGGTCTGTCTCTTGTCTGGAGTCTGCTCAGCCCATTTTTAGAAACGGAAGCTGCATTTTCTTATTCCGGCTGCTCATGAGGGGTGGGGTGGGAGGCATCTCAACCTGTCAGTTCTAATCACTTTCCTTCATGTCACCTTTAGGATGCCCTGAGCATCCCTGAGGTTCTGTAGGACACATGCAGCCAATCTGGGAAGGCTCCTCGGGGTAAAGATCCCAGTACCTGGGCACATGGGTCATTTGTGAGCACATGAAGTCCTCTCATGGACACTGTAGGGATGGTTCAGTAAAGTGCCTCTCCAATTCTGTGTTCACATGCTCTCCTGAGTGGGAAAGAAAGCGTGGACCATGCAGCTGTTGCGTTTAGAATCCCCTGGACCTGAAGCCTGCCTGGTGCTGGGTCCTCAGGGGTGGCCGATTTCAGCTGGTCTGAACCAAGTTCTTCTGGCAGTGAAGGTCACAGGAGCCCTGTAGCAAGGCCACCTTAAGGCTCTAGACAGGAAGGGCGTGGCTGGACCTCTGGAACCGCATACACATATGCTAAGAAGGGTTAGCCATCTGTTGATGGTGCTTTTGAAACCCATTCTGGAGGCATGAGCCCTGTCATGGTCTGGGTGGGCAGCTTCCCAGAGCACGCAGAAGTCCAGGAGATGCACTTTGAACGCACGAATCAGCAGCTCATGGGAAATGTGACTTTTTTAAATGGAGAGCGACTGCGTGAAGTCGTGTGCATGCTGGGAAATCAAGGTAGGTTTCCTTGCGTGGTAGATACAGGCCTTCACCTGACAATGTCAGCGGAGGCACCCACTTGGGTTTGAGGAAAGATGCAGTCGGAGGACCAGAGAACCAAGCCGGGGCCTGCAAAAGGGGTGCAGCGGAGCGGGCTGGCAACCAGGCAGATGGATTTAGGGCTACTGACATCTCATGGGTGCGGGGCCAGGGATTCTGCTCAACCTTCTACAGTTCACAGGATGGCTCCCGCGCCCAGGAATGATTCAACAGCCCCCAGCACTTCCTGATTCACGTCCGTCAGGCATCCAGCCAGCCTGTGATAGATGTGTCCAGTGCACTGGCCCGTCATTGACACCTGTGGTACTCCAGGCCATTGCCATGCTTATGAATTGCCATGTTGTCATTAACTATCATTAATTCCATTGTATTTTCATCCTCATCAGAGAAAAAAGCAACAACGGAAAACGCAAAGGTAAGTGAAGAGGGCGTGAGTGGCATATATGCCTGATCGTTTGTACACAGGTGGGAATGAAGCGGAGTGTCTGTTGATGGCGTACAGTTACGGCCGCGCATCCGTCCTGCACAGACGTCGCGTCCAAGGTCTGAGAAACCCACGTGTCATTCTCTTCAATGGTGAGGCTTCTCTATTCGCATTCTCGCATTGTTCATTTTAACTGGGAGGTTTACAAGACCTTAACTCATTTTCAAAACATAAAACTAAATGAAAAACTAGATGAGTCATATGTGATGGTTAATTTTATGTGTTAACTTGCCTAGGCTGCTGTACCCAGATTTTGGTCAAACATGATTTTAGATGTTTCTGTGAAGGTAATTTTTTAGGCGAGATTCATATTGAATCGGTAGACTTTGACTAAAACAGGTTGCCCTCTGTATTGGGGGGGGGTGGTCTCATCCAATCAGCTGAAGACAAAACAGGCCGACGTCCCCCAAAGAAGAAGGAATTCTGCCAAAAACGGAATTTGCGCTCAAACTGCAACTCTTCCCTGAGTCCCCAGTCTGCCCGCCCACCCTACAGATTTTGGATTTACCAGCCCCCATAACTGTGTAAAATAATTCCTTAAAATAAATATTTCCCTCTCTCTCAATATACAACAGATATATAGATACGCAGACACACACACACACACCCTGTTACCCTGCTGATTATTGGTGACGCTTCTGTGGAGAACCCTAACACACTACATTTATTATTTTTCTTGTAAAACGGCACTTGTTTGAGATTTTTAAACGGCTGACACTTCATTATTCACATGACGTTGGCTATTCTTC